>NC_069681.1:25876724-26179755 GCF_023699985.2 Odocoileus virginianus | reverse complement strand
CGACTGAGCGACTTCACTTCACTTCAACAAAATGCCTGTTTTATAAACAAGGCACATCTGTTTAAGAGAGATTTAGAGTGCTTAAATCCACTCCACTAGGAATGAAAATAGGGGGAAAAAAGAAAGAAAAGTCTCTTTCAATTAGTAGAAATTCGTTTCAACTAGTCAAATGTTAGTAATTCTATTAACCATATTTTAAGTTAATTTTTTAAGCTAACATTTTGGACAATGATCCTGAAGTCCTATAATATGAGGACCTACCTGCTTTGTAGGAAATGCTATTAATAAGAAATGGTTCCCAGTTACATTATCTGGTGATAAATTCATATTAACCCAATAAAGTAGTTGATTGCATCAGATTTATCAATGTCTTAAACATCTATTTTGTGCTAAAGTGTGTGTGATCCTGTCGACTCCAAAATGCAAATCTGCATCAGCCACCCAGCTGTGCCTCTTGGGAGGGGCTGCCTTCCAGGGGTGTCTCCCGTCCCCACACCTCTTGCTGGGTGAGTTGGATGTGCAGGTCCCTGGGTCCCTTGACACTGGCCCTTCTGGGCACTGAGCTGGTAGCAGTTGCCCTAAGAAATGAGGGCTTCCCTGGTAGCTCAGTGGTAAAGAATCCACCTGCCAATGCAGGAGATGCAAGCGACGCAGATTCCATCCCTGGGTTGGGAAGATCCCCTGGAGGAGGAGATGGCATCCCACTCCAGTATTCTTGCCTGGGAAATCCCAGGGACAGAGGAGCCTGGCGGGCTACAGCCCATGGGGTCTCAGAAAAGTCAGACACAACTGAGCGACTCAACAACAGCAGTAGAAGGAACAAGGAGATGGATGGCTCCCTCCAGGACAGACAGCAGGCTTGCTTACTTCCTGCTTCAAAGAGGTGGATCCCCACGCCCAGTGAACCAGCCAGGGCACCGCAGCCCCCGCTGCAGGGACAGCCACTGGGACACCCCGTGTCACCCTCGTGATGCGCAGGGAGGGGGCGAGAGGGGCGGAAGCAGTCTTGCTGTTTTCTGCGGCAGAAGTCACGGACCCCCAAAGTCACCTCCTCTTCCAGCAAGCATGTCTCTGAGTGATCGGCTCGTAAGGAAATTGCAGTGAAATCTCAGCCCCCCCGGGGAAGCTCAGAGAGGAGGGGAGAGAGAGCCTGTGTGTACACAGGCAAAGCCAAGGGCCAGTGGCCGTTCAGAAATAGATCCAGCTTCACAGGCGAGGTTGGTGTACGCTAAAGCTGGCATTTTATTTCATGTCTCAGGAAGATAGACTATTTGACAAATGATGTTGGCGTAACCGGAAAATATATCTGAAGACACACGAAAATTGCATCCCTGTCTCCTTCCACGAAAATGTCAGGTGAATCAAAGATGTACATGTTAAAACATGAAACCACAAAATGCAGGAGAAAGGGAAAAATGATAAATTTAACTTTCTGAAATAGAATTCTGTGCAGAAAAATGCAGTAAAAGGCAAAAATCAAAGGACAGACAGCAAACTGAAAAGAAATCACAGACATTATCACAGAGGAAGTGCTAATTGTGTGTTTATTTCATACGTTCAAGGATCCTGTAAAGGCAGCAACAAAGAGACCACAAACACGATATAAAAAAGGGTAAAAGATCTGGACACAAAGGTCACAGTGATGAAGAGAAATGCAAGAAAGTCTTAAACCAGTAACAGCCTGCTTCACCTTTCTCAAAATAAGATAAATGCAGATTAAAACCACAGGGTGGTACAGTCATTTATCCATCAGATTGGCACCGATCAAGAAGTTGGATTACACGTGAGTCTGTCAGGATGTCAGGAAAGGTTCCCATACAAGGTTGCTTGATGGTCAGACCCAAACAGCATCCACGCAGGACAATCCAACTGTGTCTATCAAAGTGACAGATGTCCGAGCTCCTTGACTGAGTTTCATGTCTAAGAATCATTGGTACGTATGGGGAATGATTGCCTTACAAGAGTATTTATTGTAGAGGACAGAACCTGATGTGCACATGAGAAGTAGTATGTACTGGAGGACCTTCATTCCAGTCTCGTCTGGAACAGCAGAAATTTGGAAGCAAGTCGAAGGTGAGCAATTTGGAACTGGTCAAACCATATATGAATGCAATACTATACAACTGTGACATGTCGAAGCTTTATTCATAGCATAACATCTCAAGGTGTGGGTTAAGGAGGGAAAATATAGCACAAGGATCTGTTAAATATTCAGAGGTGTAAAAGTAATGTATTTTAATGTAAGGACTCTGTAGACCTTAGTGAGGTCATGGCTGTGATCTGAAATGCTGAAAGGTTTGCTGGGTAGGCTGTCACAGAGGTTTGGACTGGAGGTATCGGTTTGGGAGTGCAGGCATATAGCAGTATTTATCTGTGGGATGCACTAAAACCTAGGCATCATATTAAAAAGCAGAGACATCACTTTGCTGACAAAGCTCTGTCTAGTCAAAGCTATGGTTTTTCCAGTACATGTATGGATGTGAAAGCTGGACCATAAAGAAAACTGAGCGCCAAAGAATTGATGCTTTTGAACTGTGGTGTTGGAGAAGAATTTTGAGAGTTTCTAGGACAGCAAGGAGCTCAAATCAGTCAGTCCTAAAGGAAATCAGTCCTGAATATTCATTGGAAGGACTGATACTGAAGCTGAAGCTCCAATACTCTGGCCACCTGATGTGAAGAGTCGACTCACTAGAAAAGACCCTGATGTTGAGAAAGATTGAGGGCGGGAGGAGAAGGGGACGACAGAGGATGAGATGGTTGGATGGCATCACCGACTCGATGGACATGAGTCTGAGCAAGCTTAGGGAGGTGGTGAAGGACAGGGAAGCCTGGCGTGCTGCAGTATTTGGGGTTGCAGAGAGCTGGACATGAGTTAGCGGCTGAACGTCAACAATGCACTAAACTCGCAGTGAGAGGTGAGATCGGCAGGAGCGCCCTGACCACACTCAGGTTTCCAAGTCAGGGTCAGGAAGGGGAGCCGGCGGAGGACACTGGGGAGAGGCAGCCTTTGGAGCAGGGAAAGCAGCAGGGTTTGGGATCAGGAGAAGGCGTGGAGGAGAGCCTCGGGGATCGCGATGCTGAGCGACCCAGGGAGGCGGATCTGGCTCCTCGGGTGAGATGTCTGTGGAGAGGAGGTCGGAAGGCAGCCCAGAGAAGACGGGACAGGTGAGCCTCGGCCCTGAGGATGAACTTGAACGACGGAAGCCCTTCTGTGATGGGTTGCAAGTGCGGTCCTGGCAGGAGCGGCGGGGACGAGGGAGGACACAGAACTCAGGGAAGCCGCGGTGGACGGCCAGCGGCATCCTCGGGAGGGAAGAGAGGTTCAGGTGACACAGACTCGGGCGGACGGTGACTGGGCGCTCGAGAGAACCACGGAAGAGCTCAGGAGATGCCGGAGGAGGCAGGGCTCGTAGGAAGACAGCTTGGCAATTTCTTACAAAGCCATGCCTAATCATAGCGTACCATCTAGGAGTCAGGCTCCTTGGGATTTTCTCAAAGGAGTCGAAAACTTAAGTCTGTGTAAAATGCGAACACAGATGTTTATAGCGGCTCTCCTCATAATTGCTCAAAACAGAAGCAATCAAGACTACCGTTCACAGGTCAATGGATAAATAAACTATGGTACATTCACAGAATGGAATATTATTCACTGATTTCTTTAAAATGAACTCTCAAACCATGAAAGGTGTAAAAGAACATGAGATGCATGTTAATAAGTGAAAGAAGTCTATCTGAAAAAGCCACTTACTGTATAATTCCTACTACATGACATCCTGGCAAAGGCAAAACTAAGGAGTCAGTAATAATAAACAAACCAGCGGTTGCTGGGGGTGGAGGGGCGGTGGGCAGGCAGAGCAGAGAGGATTTTTAGGTCAGTGAAAATGAAACTGCGCTTGATGTGAGGATGGTTCTGTGTCATTACACATGTATCCAAGCCCATAGACTATTGACCACCCAGAGTTAACCTCAGGTGATCTATGGACTTCGGGTGATTATAATGTGTCAATATGCATTCACTAGTGGTAAACTTGTATCAGTCTGTTGAGTGAGGTGATAACAGGAGAGACTCTACCTGGGGAGTGGGGTGGGGGAAACCTCTAAACCCTCCTCTCAATTTCGTGGTAAACCTCAAATTGCTCTAAAAAAATAAAGTCTTAAATTCTGTCTCAAAACTATGTCCCTGGAGAATGGTACTACGTGTCACAGAACCATGTATTTTAACATAGCTCTTTTATGTTATATGAATTCTACCTACAAGAATGCACCTTGACAAAAGCTCTTCACCTCTACCGAGAAGGATCAAGTAACTCTGTGGTTACCCTATAGCACCAAAGAGACAAACTAAAGCATGATCTTGCTTCAAAAGATGTTCTTATTTCAAAAAGAGACCAGAAATGGATGGAGAAAATTAAGAAAGGGAAAGTGAGGCTGAAATGCACAATGCTGACCTTCCCACATTAAGGAGAAAAGAACCAGGTAGTACCCTAATCCCGTGAGATCCAAAAAAAAGTTTAACCAGCCAGCCTCTCCTGGGTGGGGGGAGGTTCTGGGAGGTGCCAGGCCCTGACTTTGAATCACCCGGGATGCCCTTGAACAGAAGGCATCAGGACCCACACTCCTGCATTAACAGTGTCTGGGGGAACACCCTAATTTGGTTGCCCAAAGAGGCTTTTAACCCCCAACCACATAATTATTTCATAACAAACACACGTTCATCTTCCCCGTTGACCTCCTGCAGCACACGCTCCCTTTCACCTGAGGCTTTGCAGCCACTGAACCTCCGTGTGTAAACACGTTTGCTGAGACTGTGGATGATTTCTATTGCCACGTAAAATGCTACCTCTGCATTCTGATTAGATTATTGAAGGAGTAATTGCTTAGGGAAGAAAATCTTTAGACTACAGAGAAGTGAATGGAGGAAAATTGAAAGGCAACAAGAGTGTCCCACCCAGAGGCAGTCACTGTCAATGCTTTCAGGACATTCTGGCTGTCTTTTTGTATGCGTGTGTGCTGCTGTGCAAAATGGAGACCATACTGCTTCAAGCTGTTCCCAGTGTCATCAATGTCTTACGGCTACACACCCTTCCGTTTTTTTCACTGCAATCACCTGGTCCTTTCACCGGCCTGCACTTGCTGCCCACGGGCCACCAAGCTCGGCATGTTTGGGAGAACCAGATCAGCCCGTGAGCATCGTCACCGCTGTCTGAGGGTCCATGTCCCCGAGACTCTGTGGCCTCAGCAGATGCTGTCGTGGATGTGGACAGTGGTCCACACATTCTGCTGCACATCTGTGAGCCTGCTGCACACGGGAGCCCTGGCTAATGAGGACCCAAAGAGGAAGGACACAAAACCGAGCCAAGGAAATAGAAGATACAGCGGGGATGATCCCAAACACTTCACCATTCCCATTTTATAGGCGGTGAAACCGAGGCATAGACAGTGCTTAATCTGCAATTCCACAGCTGGTGAGGAACACAGGGAGATTCAGGGCCATCCCACCCCCAAAGCTGTGTGGCCACAGGCGGGCTCAGGATGCACGCAGCCACTGTAACTTTTTCACATTCCCACCGTTAGCTGAGCAAAAGGCCGGCTGGGTCCTCCTGAACGCAACGTGACGAGCTGTGTGCTGGAAGAGACATCACAGTAATGGTGCAGTGATGAAGCCATGCTTACACACCAGGAGGGGCTTCCCTGGTCACTCAGATGGTAAAGAATCTGCCTGCAATGCAGGTTCGATCCCTGGCTTGGGAAGATCCCCCGGAGAAGAGAATGGCAACCCACTCCAATATTCTTGCCTGGAAAATCCCATGGACAGAGGAGCCTGGTGGGTTACTGTTCATGGGGTTACAAAGAGTCGGTCACAACTGAATGACTAACACACACACCAGGAACCCAGATTAGGGTCCTGGCTTCCCCCTCCCTTCCTTCCTGGGGAGAAGCTCTGTGCTAGGGAGATGGGGGGAAAGGACACGTAGGAACAGAGACCTGACATCACTTGTAGTCCTCAAATTCTTTAAGGAGCTGAGTTTGATTTGTGGAGTGCTCTGAGTTTCAGAGAATGACCTGTAGACCCTTCAGCCACCAGAGCGACACACAGAATCCCCAGGGGACCCCAGAACTCAGCCCGCCTCTCAGAACCTCGATCCACTGGCTGTTCGCTGTTCAGATGCTTCCAGTCAGCCCCTGACAAGAGCCACTCTGGGGAAAAGCCGGTCTGGTACCTTGAGCCGTGCTGGAGAAGCCCATCTAGCATCGTGCTCACGGTACCATGACTGAACATGAACTTGAAGGATCCTGCCGTATGCAAGAATCCCTGACTGTTCCCTGAGCCTGAGCCCTGGGCTCAGCATGGTGACTGGAAGCACCAGTGGAAGCTTCCAGTGTGATGCTAAGAGCGTTCCTGGAAGTACCTGGCTGCAGATTTATGAAAACCTGGCCCAGGCATAAAGGTCTGTAAGCTATTGTTCTTTGTCTGTAAATCTTTGGAACCGTTGTTGTGTGTTCTGCCTCCGACCACTTGGCAACGATGGGAAGACATCACCATGAGGTACGGGTAGAGCCGCAGAGGGGCTCTGGCTGAGACGGGAGGAGGGGAATCAACCAGGCAGGAAGCTGGACCCCTTTGAGGAGCAAAGACACCGACTCCTTTGCAGGGAAAGCACATCAACTAAAGGAAAAGAAAGGGGGACTTCCCTGGTGATCCAGTGGCTAAGACTCCGTGCTCCCAATCCAGGGGTCCAGGGTTCGATCCCTGGTCTGGGAACTCTAATAGATCCTGCACGCTGCGATAAACTAAAAGAGCCCAAGTGCTGCAACCAGGAGCCGGCGCACCCAAATAAACACATAAATAAACAGATATTAAAAAAAAGAAAAGAAAGGGATCCCAGGAGCACTGACACGCGACACTCCCCGGGGGCTCCGGGTCTGGGCGTGGCTCTGCCGTCCGCCCTTCCCCGGCCCTCCATGGAATCCTCTGCCAGCTGCAGGGATGCTCCTGTTTGCCGCCACCCCTCCTCCCCAGCTTCCTTCCAGCGCAGCTCCTACCATCCGAGTCAGAGCGTGCCTCCTCCCTCCCTTCCGTGGGGTCGCGGTGGGCTCGCAACCTCCCTCTCTCCTCGGGGGCCCGAGGCCCGAGAGTCACGGGGTCCCAGCCAACGGGACGTGGGTGATACGTTCCAGATGGGCCCCCCCGGCGAGCAGGACACGTGTTCCCGAGCTTCTGCACCTTCTGGAACCACCGAGGACCCGGAGGCGGTAGGCGAGTGCTGGGATGGCAGAGCCGCCTTGTCAGTTCCGTCTCACCTGCTTCTGGAGCGAAGCCGAGCCCAGGCCAGCCCCCCGCCCCAGAGGAGTGTGTGCCAAGCCCCTCAGCCTCCCCGCCTCGTCTCTGTTACCGGCCACGGCGATGGCTGTGAACTCAGGGAGGCCGCGGCTTGCCTCGTGCTGACCGCGCCCAACTTGAATGCCCGTCTCTCCTCGCTTGCTCTTGCCCTGGGCTTCTCTGATACTGAGGACCCAAGAAAACGTCTCAGCGTTCAGCCTTATGCTACACGAAATCCTGGGAAACTAGCATGCCATGCAGCAACCCTCAAACAAAGGGGGGTTGCCCTTCGGCACGCGGAATCTTCCCGGGCCAGGGCTGGAACCTGTGTCCCCGGCGCTGGCAGCTGGAGTCTTTACCACTGGGCCACCAGGGAAGTCACGAACAGCTACTGAGCCCGCACGCCTAGAACCTGTGCTCCACGCGGAAGAAGCTGCCGGAGCAAGGAGCCCTCGCAGGGTGATGGAGGGTAGCCCCTGCATGCCGCAACTGGAGAAAGCCTGTCTGCAGCATGGAGACCCAAAAACAAAATAACCCCCCAAAAAAGCTACTAAAAAAAAGGAGGGTGAGAGCAGATAGTCGTGTGTGTCTCCCTTTTACACACGCCCCAGGTGGTGGTGTACACACGTCCCTACAGAAGAGACGCCGAGACGCGCAGAGGGAGCGCCGATGGCGTGACGACCCCCAGGGAGGAGCCGCCTGGGGATGGAGGCAGAGACCGGGGCCGCAGGTCTGTTAGAGTCGGGCAAGGACCGCGGGCAGCAGAAACCCCGAGGAGGTGTGGAGCGGCTTCCCCGGTGCTTTCCTGCGCAGCTCGGCTCTGCCAGCAGTACTTTGCTGCGAAGCACTAGGGAACCGCCACAATTAGCCTGAAACACGTTGTAATTCCCGATAATTACAAAGCAATAAAAGATGACCGGGTTTATTTCAAAAGAACTAATGAGCCAGCTTGACAAATACCCCCTTGGCCAAAAGGGTGCAATTTGAGTTTGAATAAGGGTAGAAATGGCAAAGACTGACGTATGTCACATTGGCTTCAATCCTTGTGATCATAATGATATTTTGAAAAACCAAATTGGTCACTTCTTGAGAGGCGTGAATAACGAGTCTATTATTTTGAAACCTCAGTAAATAAAAGGATAGAATCAAGCAGTTTTAATGCTTATCCGCCATCAACTGTAGACATTTAACAAAAGATTAGATGAGGATTGAAAGCTCTTATAAACTTATTCTAGCTAAGAAATGGAAACAAAATGATAAATTTTGACTCCAATTATTTACCAATCCCCAGTGAATCTACTGGATCGAGGCATCAAAAAGGACAAATAAACAGACTTAACATACCTTCTGAGGGTATGGTTCAATGTGGCCTCACTGAAGGAACTGATCCCAAGTCTGAATGAACCTCTGAATCCAGCCACACTCAGAAGGCACACGATAACTTCTGGACTCAATCAGTAAGATCTAGTCTTTAGAAACACATCTGAACAAATGGCCCACATTCTTCAACAGATGAACAGTAAGCCAATGAATTAGATGGTGGGGAGTGATGTGTGAATTCAAAACTCAATCAAGTTTAACTATTGGATTGACCAAAACATTCTTCTGATTTTTCCATAGCATCTTTGAACTTTTTGACCAACCCAACACAGCACCAACCCAATATAACAATTCAAACTGTGGTGTTGGAGAAGACTCTTGAGTGTTCCTTGCACAGCAAGTAAGTCAAACCAGTCAATCCTAAAGGAAATCAACCCTGAATATTCATTGGAAGGACTGATGCTGAAACTGAAGCTCCAATACTTTGGCCATCTGATGCAAAGGGCCACTCATTGAAAAAGACCCTGATGCTGGGAAAGATTGAAGGCAGGAGGAGAAGGGGGACACAGAGGATGAGATGGTTGGGTGGTACCATCGACTCAATGGGCATGTGTTTAAGCAAACTCCAGAAGATGGTGAAGGACAAGGAAGCCTGGTGTGCTGCAGTTCATGGGGTCGCGAAGAGTCAGGCGCAACTCATCGACAGAATGACAGCAATACAACAATAAAGAACTGTAAGGAAGCAACCGGTGTCAAAGCCAGGATAGTGGTGGCTTTGGGGGAGGGGCACGAGCCGGTGATATGGATAAGGACACAGCCAGGGCTTCTGGGGAGGCTGGCATCGTTGAACGTGTTGACCTGGTTGCCGTCACAAACACACTGGCTTCACTGCCACTGACAAAGGCCCGCCTTCCGTGGTGCGTCGTCAGACCCGTGTCTTCCGGGCTTGGCCAGAGGGCGCGCCTCTCCCCTTTCCATTGTTTTCACGCTGATGTCAACTCCTTGCCCTTTCTCTGCGAGTCCTCACTGTCTCTGAGATCATTTAATAAGGTTTACTTCTCTAGGTTGGACAAGTCTCTACGAGACAGAGGCGCACTTCTCCGTGGGAAGGGAAAGCAGTCTGACGTTTTTGGCTGGAGCGAACCCTGGTCCTGAACTGTCACATGGAGCGTTACTGGTCCGACACACCCGGGCGATGGCAGCGGGTCCATCTGTTTGTACATGCATCCAGCGCTTGCTGCCAAAGAGTGAGAAAGAGTATTCGGGACCTCTGTGTAAGCAGAGGGGAATTCCCAGGGGATGCCAAGTGGATGGGAGGGAACTGAGACAGCAGTAATCAGCCTGACATTTATAGGAACCTTCCAGGGGAGAAGTTAGTTTCTATAGACAGGGGACCCCAAGGCTTCAGGAATGGATGAGATTCAGGAGGTGTACCTGTCAGGACTCCTTGGCTTGCCATGAACTCAATCTAAGCTGAAATCACTGTCTTGGGACATTATTAATACGTTATACTTTACTCATGCCTCAGAGGTTCAAGACCATGGGGCGGGACTGTCCCTCATCGGTGATGAGAAAACCACAGTCCCTGCAGAAGGTCCTCTGAGATCTGTCACCATCACGTACCACCAGCCAGAATGAAAGGAGATGAGAAAGTCAAGGGGACTGGTGGCCCAGCTTGCTGGCCCTGAAGGCACTTGCTGGTCTTCTTTGGATTTTGTGCTCTCAAGTCACCTGACGGACATCTAGGGGAATCTTTGGCCACCAAGGATGCATTTTCATGAAGAGGAGGTAACCTCGAGACCCTCACAAGACCTGCACTGCACCAAGAAGTCCACCTCCAGGAGCCCCAGGGGGCCGACCGGCTCTCCTGGAGTGGGTGGGCGTGTTTGGAGGAAGAGACTCTTGACTGGCTCTTCCTTGGAGAAGCAGGAAGGCTGAAGTAGCCCGCAGTGGCAGAACCAAAGATGGGCGGCGGGGGAGAAACACGCTCTTCCAGAATCGGAGGTGGGGAGGCCAGGGAGCCAGGTTTCCCCAGGGACCAGCTGGGGACCAGGAAAGGTCGCTGAGTGGGATGGAGCCCCAGGGCTTCTCCCAGGAAAGTGGAGGGGGAAGACAGCATCAGGGGGGGTCTCCTGACTCCGCAGTATGGAAACGCCCCATGTCTAGACATTGGCAAACAAGGAACAAACAGTCAGACCACGACACTGTTCAGGCAGGACCGTCTCCCGTCCCTTCTGTGGAAGCCAGTGTATCCAGGGAAAGCCACAGCATGGAGAACTGGAGGACAAATGCCAGCCTTCTTCTCTCCTCACTCATCCCCACATTTCAGGGAACCCCTGAGCTGAACCGAAGAGCTGTTTAGCCAGGAAGAAAGGGGAAGTCTTCGACCAGGATGGGAGCGGGATTTTTAGTGTCTGAGAAAGTGAGTGTGCCCGTGACCAAGGAGGACAGAAGGGTCACGGGACCTGCTCGAGTGTCTTGAGGAGGCAAAAAGGGCAAAAGATGTGGAAGGCGTTTGAAGCCCGTGGTACCCACGGGTTGTCCTGACTTCATTAGAAAAAACTTACTGACCTGGAGCAGGAAATCTAGATGGAATGCACTTGGGACCTGGAGTTTAAAGCTTAAATGGTAGAATATAACCTAGCCTCTCCACCCCCCCCCCCCCCCCCCGCCCTCTCAACTTCTTTGTATTGCATTTTCCCTGTGGGCTGTGTTGTCAACAGCTGCAAGCTGACTCTCTCCACGTGGTCAGAAAGATGACCGGGTCTTTGGACTTTACATCGAGTGACCCAGAGGCAGAAAGAGCCTCTCTGCCAGCATCTCCATGTTCGTTTTTCACAGAAGGACTCCAGCTGGTCCTGCCTGGACTCTATGCCTTGAATCCACCACTGAGATGGGCAAATGGGACACCAGGATTGCCAGGCTCAGCCAGAGGCCCGTTTAGTGTCTGAGGACGGGGGTCCCAGAGGTAACCAGCCAGCCAGAGTCGTGTGGGATGGAGGGGAATGTTCTTAGTGGAAAGAGAAGTGTCAGGACCCATAGAATAAGGAACTGGAGAGTTAAGGGTCAGCAGAGGTACCGCAGGAGCAATCGTGAGAGAACAGCCACAGAGGCGCCTTGACTCTCCCCCAGAAATGATGAAAGGGCTCAGTGTTTCAGCGTCCGCTCCGCTGACATCTTCAGTGGAGCAGAAATGAGGTCCTATCTCCTTACTCACCTTTGTTGCTTGGTGTCTGCAGCTTTGAGATGCTGAGTGGAAGGAAAAGAAAGTACTGAGCTTGCATGAACATATTCAAAGTAGGCAAACCTCAGAGAGGGCTTCCCTGGTGGCTCAGTGGTAAAGAATCTGCCTGCCAGTGCAGGAGATGCAAGAGACACAGGTTCGGTCCCTGGGTGGGGAAGATTCCCTGGAGGAGGAAATGGCACCGAGCTCCAGTCCTCTTGCCTGGAGAATCCCATGGACACAGGAGCCTGGCGGGCTACAGTCTATGCGGCTGCAAAGGGTCGGACACAACTGAGCGACTGAAAAACGACAAAACTGAGGAGGCGGACAGTGAACTGAAGCCGGGACCGACACAGGCAGCCCTGCTGGAAACTCCACCCCACTCCATCCGAGGCAGCGAGCAACACACAAAGGCACGCGTTCAAGCGGCCGGTAGTGCAGAGTCTCCCACCTGTGGCTGACATTTCCTTTCAACATACGACAACCAGAGGAATACAAAGGGATGCATCATCTGTAAATTATCACCAGCGTCTAGCATGCATTTCCGTGCACGTTGCTACACAGGCTACCCATCTCCCTCCAAGTAATCTCAAAGTGACTGCGTTTGCTAAATGACACAATAACTGAAGGTGTTTTTTTGTTTTTTTTTTTAATGGTGCAATTTAGTGGGAAAAGCAAATGAGTGAAAACAGAACATAGATATAATAATACAGTTACTTTTTTCTAATATTGTTTGATTCTTAAAAAGTGTTTAAGTAAGTTGTTCTAAATAAGCATTAACAGACACATCAAAAGAAGTGCACTTCAAAGTCATTCCCAGCATGCCAGAGCTGATGGGCATTTAAGTCAAGTGAGTTGCAGTGTGGCAGCAACGCTGGACTAACCAACCATCTGAATTCTGCTTCTGTTCCTGCGATTTATAACTACACAATTACAGGTAACACACTCACCCTGCGTAGTAATACTTCCCGTCTAAACACATGCAGGTGCCTGGGTTGGGTGTTTGCTAAGGCACCTTCCTGTTCTAAATAATTACAGTCTTCTACCACATTTAAGGGCTTCCCAGGTGGCATTAGTGGTAAAGAACCCACCTGCCAATGCAGGAGACGCCAGAGATGCGGATTCGATCCCTGGGTCGGGAAGATCCCATGGAGGCGGGCATGGCAACCTACTCCAGTGTTCTTGCCTGGAGAATCCCATGGACAGAGGAGCCTGGTGGGCTGCAGACCATAGGGTCGCAAACAGTAGGGCCCGACTGTAGTGACTCAGCAAGTAAGCATGCGTGCACCATGCTTAAAGGGCTTCTCTGGTGCCTCAAAGGTAAAGAATCCACCTGCCAATATAACAGACTCGGGTTCAATCCCTGAGTCAGGAAGATCCCCTGGCAAAGGAAGTGGCAACCCACCCCAGTATTCTTGCCTGGGAAGTCCTATGGAGCCTGGTGGGCTGCAGTCCGTGGAGTAGCAAAGAGTGGATATGACTTAGGGACCAACAACAATAACAACCATTTTAAACCCTCAGCCCTGATTTTGTGAGCACTACAGCTTATGGCTGTATCATTGCGGTCTGTCAGTTTATAGGGGGTTAGGGCTTTGGTGTCTCTTTTTGGGATTTGATTTAACCCAGAAAGGACAGCTGTGTCTCTCCATTCCTTCTGCACAGCGGGCTTTCTCTCTTGGCTCCCTGTTTCATTCCGGGTGGAAAATGTGAAGCTCTTCCCAATGTTGGGCGAGGAACTCTAGCACATGGCACCTGGACGTCCTCCCATCCGCATCAACACTTTACCCACATGACACCTAATTCTCTCTCCTCTCTTCTGCTGTGTTTTTCATAACAAAGTTTTCTACGTAACTTGCAAAGAATATGTTTATTTATAATTTCCACTGTTTGTACAGTGTTTCCTGCCTTTAGAGTCTAAAGTCCACACCTGGCCTGGTCACTGATGTGCTAATTGTCCGGAACCTGGTGGATCTTCATTATGGGGACGCCTCCTTCCAAACATTCTTTTTCTTGAGTCTGTCAAATATTTTGGAGGATATGCCCCCTTGGGGGGAAAAAAAAAAAATGACTGGTTTTGGTTTTTGTTCAAAATGATGTGATGAGCCCCAGATTAGATACAGCAACTAATCATGCTAGTAAAATATTAATATAAAACAAATGTTGAGAGGCCAAGCTGGACTATATTATTTTGGCCAAAAGTAAAAGAACTGATAGATTTTTGTTCAGAGAATCTGTAGGAAATGTCGGGCTACTGAAACGTTTCAAAAGTACTCTTTATGTTCAGAAAGGAGATGAGCAATGCAGGAGTAGGTGAACTTTCAGGGATAAAATAAGCTACCAAGATAGACTGTACAACCCAGGGAGTGTAAGTCAGTATTTTCTAACAACTATAAATGGTGTGTAACATTTGAAACTTGTGAATCACCACACTGTTACTCCCATGACATACACTATTGTGTAGCAACCATGAGTCAATACAATTTTTTTGAGCTGTTCTTTCATGTGACTGAAAACAACATCTAAGGTGGAGGGGTTTGTATTGTTGTTTTTACTTCAATTAGTGAAGTCGACATAGCGTGTCCTGTCGTTCGCACTTACTGAGAATGCATCACATATTTCTGCATCTTGGGACACTTTTTAGAAACCTTTATTTATTTTTCAATCTAAGTATCATTGAGACAATATTCCTGTTTATTCAAAACATTGTTAAAAAAATTTCTGCTACTCTTTTAAAAATACGAATTGCTGGTAAATACTTGCTAGTCAAACTTCAAATAGCAAATAGAATTTGGAAAAAGGAGAACAGTTGGCATCTGCAAAGTGGTATCACATGAAGATCGCTCCAGCATCAGTGGATTCCTGTAGGGAAATGTGTTTTCTTGCTGACTATTTGAAGTAAAGATTCAAGTTAATACATAGAGGATGTGGTTAAAAAATAATTAGGAATGAAGATTTCTTTTAAACCACATTCAAATAACTTTCATGATGGGATTTATATAAATACATGGAGATATTGTAATTTGTGGGGGCTTCCCTGGTAAATGGTAAAGAATCCACCTGCCAATACAGGAGATGTGGATTTGATCCCTGAGTTGGGAAGATCCCCTGGAGAAGTAGATGGCAACCTGCTGCAATATTCCTGCCTGGGAAATCCCATGGACAGAGGAGCCTGGCGGGCTACAGTCCGTGGGGTTGCTAAACAGTTGGATTCAACTTGGTAACTAAACAGTAACAGTGGTGTTCCAATTAGGAACAATTTAACATTAGTTCCTGAGATGATAACACGTGTGAATGTACATTTCAGCTAGGACACCCTATGAATACACCTGTATGGAATGCGTCATTAGAAAGATGCTGCTCAATTAGGTTGAAAAAATGCCAACCCCATGTAACAGTGAGATAAAATACGTGTGCTTGATTCCCTCGTGTGTGTAACTGTTGGGACCCCACCCTGCACCCCAGCAAATGAGCCCTATAGTTAAAAGAGTCTTACTGGATCCCAGCTGAGGTTAATCCAGCACAAAGCTGCCTGAGGATTCCGGTCTGGATGGAGCGATGGAGTCGCGTTCATGACATAAACACTATCAGAGGTCAGTTGGTGTCCACTGGATGTAAGTTCAGAATCAGTGTCTTACACCTGCCCAGTGTTTGCAGTGGGAAGTAAGGTTCTTCTAGCAGAGACAATCAAAAGTATTTCAGAGGTGCTAAACTCTAACAGTGAGTATACTCACAGACAGTAGAGCCGCACCTGAAAATCTGGGCAGGGGATGTTGCTTCCCTGCTGTTTACCCTGGAAACCTCCCGAAATGTAGGCATTTATACCATCTGATAAATAATACAGCAGTGTCCATGAAGAAGTTTCGAGTTATCTTTTTGTTTATTTATCTGAAGTCAGCTTCTCCAAAAGCGTACATGCCTCCCACATTTCTAATCTGAGGCATCCCACAGTCATGGGGAATCAAAATAAGCCCATTATTAGCCAGTGATGGGATTGCCAACACAACTGATTATTTATCTGTTACCCTCTGCATCCATCCAAAGCCCATCACTGCTTCTGAGTAAGCCAGTGTGCTCAGTTGCTTTAGTCATGTTCGAGTCTTTCAATCCCATGGACTGGGGTCTGCCAGATTCCTCTGTCCATGGGATTTTCCAGGCGAGAATGCTGGAGTGGGTTGCCATGCCCTCCTCCAGGGGCTCTTCCTGACCCAGAGATCAAACCCACATCACTTAAGTCTCTTGAATTGGCAGGAAGGCTCTTTATCGCTAGCACCACCTAGGAAGCCCGTGTCAATGCTTATGGATGAATAAACAGGTGTAGTCATCTCATCTGATGTTCCAGTGACTGGCGAGGAAGAATTTCCTTAGATTCACGTGTCACTGAAGCCTACGATAGTCATTTCTGGCTGTGCCCCTATACGAGGTCTGGAACATGGCGTTTAGGGTCTGGGGTAAATTTTGGAGGTTCGATAATCCACATCTTTCCAGCTCTGTGATCCCAAACAAGTTAATTAATCTCTCAAGGTCTCAGTGTCTGCAGCTGTAAAATCAGTACACTAATAAGGTGCACTTATAATGTCAAATATGTAATTAGCACAGCGCTTACTAGCTAAGAGTCATAGCTCTAATGATTTTATAGACTGGGGTTAAATAAATGCATGTATTTTGTTTTTTTTCATCGGTGGAGAAGGAAGGAAAGCCTGCCCTTTGTATGGTGGCTGCTGGAGATTTTAATGTTACGTGAATGATCCTCATGTGCACGAAGCTTGGTAGTCACAATGCCCCTGACCTTCTAGAATCATGGGCAGGGACCTGCAGTCCAGAGAGGCAGAATGCCGTTTTCAGGGCAGCAGCAGAGCTCATGCAAAGGGAAGGCAGACTCCTTCCTTTGAGGTCTCTGGTTTCCTCCTCTCAAGACAGAGAAGCTGGTGAGGATCTCTATCCAGTGTCCTAAACATGGAGAGCCCAGTGGTGGAACCAAGGTTATGTCCATTTACAGATCAAAATTTCCAAAAGTGGTGTTGGCCATATTTCTTGGTGTTATATATGTGTGTTAGTTGCTCAGTCGTGTCCGACTCTTAGCGACCCCGAGTCGCAGGCTCCTCTGTCCGTGGGGATTCTCCAGGCAAGCATACAGGAGTGGGTGGCCATTTCCTTCTCCAGGTTATATGTGTATCACAGCACTAATGTGAGTGTAATACTTGTTCAAGCCTGATAATTAATTGTTAAGTTGATGGCTTGATAAAAGGGTCCATTTGGGTTGGATGAAATTTGTCAGAATAGCAATACAATTTTCCAACTTGATTTTGTTTGGATATAAGGTGGTATTCCTGGGCTTCCCTTGTGGCTCAACTGGTAAAGAATCTGCCTGCAATGTGGGAGACCTGGGTTCAATCCATGGGTTGGGAAGATCCCCTGGAGAAGGGAAAAGCTACCCACTCCAGTGTTCTGGCCTGGAGAATTCCATGGACTGTATGTATAGTCCACGGGGTCACAAAGAGTTGGACACAACTGAGCGACTTTCACTCACTCACTCAAAAGGCGGTATTATTGTTTCATCCTGGTTGAAACACTGGAGATGCTTTTGTTTATCAGCATTACTAAGGTTTTTCAAAAAGTACCGCCCCCATGTCCTCATTTACTTCAGCCTGAGCTTCTAAGGCAGGAGACTAGGAGCAATCACAGCCCAAGTCAAACGAAACTTGTCAACAAACAGTGTCATTCCTGCCAGAACTCAACGGCTATAACTCTACGAAAAAGCTCATAAATCACTCAAAGCTCTGTGTTCTGCACTTTTCCCCTGAAATCTCCACCGAAAGCAATGCAAATGGTGTGTGGCTTTTGATGAATTACGCTACTCTCATTCCTAATGTAAGGTTGAGTTTCTCATTATTAAATGGTCATGTGCCAAGATAGTTGGTGGCCTAACGGTCAATTAAATTCCAAATGGACTTCAAAGACCAGGATTAGTTATTTCCTTTTACTTTCAATTCTTTAATAATAATTTACTTAAACCCCTGAGAAAATTTTTCACATGCTTCATTTGCAGTCAGTGTTTGAGAATTATTAAATACTGTTTTCCAAAAATTTTTAAACAACTGAACCTTTTTTAATAGCAGATCTGACAGTCATTAAAGTAATGACACAATTAGAAATTAATAGTGGCAAAATATGACACAGATGAACCTGTCTACAAAACAGAAACAGACTCACAGACATAAAGCAAAGACTTCTGGTTGCCAAGGTGGGGGTGTGGGGGGTGGCTGGATGGGAAGCTTGGGATTAGTCAGCGCAATGTTCCAATCCATCCCTCCCCCCACAGCCCCCACCTTGGCTATGCCAACGCCTTTGACTGTGTGGACCACAGAAAACTAGGAAAATTCTCAAAGAGACGGGAATACCAGACCACCTGACCTGCCTCTTGAGAAATCTGTATGCAGGTCAGGAAGCAACAGTTAGAACTGGACATGGAACAACAGACTGGTTCCAAATAGGAAAAGGAGTACATCAAGGCTGTATATTGTCACCCTGCTTATTTAACTTACATGCAGAGTACATCATGAGAAACGCTGGGCTGGAGGAAGCACAAGCTGGAATCAAGATTGCCGGGAGAAATGTCAATAACCTCAGATATGCAGATGACACCATCCTTATGGCAGAAAGTGAAGAGGAACTAAAGAACCCCTTGATGAAAGTGAAAGAGGAGAGTGAAAAAGTTGACTTAAAACTCAACATTCAGAAAACTAAGATCATGGCATCTGGTCCCATCACTTCATGGCAAATAGATGGGGAAACAGTGGAACCAGTGAGAGACTTTATTTTGGGGGGGCTCCAAAATCACTGCAGATGGTGACTGCAGCCATGAAATTAAAAGACACTTCCTCCTTGGAAGAAAAGTTATGACCAACCTAGACAGCATATTAAAAAGTAGAGACATTACTTTGCCAACAAAGGTCTGTCTAGTCAAAGCTATGGTTTTTCCAGTAGTCATGTATGGATGTGAGAGTTGGGACTGTGAAGAAAGCTGAGCGCCAAAGAATTGATGCTTTTGAACTGTGGTGTTGGAGAAGACTCTTGAGAGTCCCTTGGACTGCAAGGAGATCCAACCAGTCCATCCTAAAGGAAATCAGTCCTGAATATTCATTGGAAGGATTGATGCTGAAGCTGAAACTCTAATACTTTGGCCACTTGATGTGAAGAAGTGACTCATTTGAAAAAACAATGTCAGACCCTGATGCTGAGAAAGATTGAGGGCAGGAGGAGAAGGGGGCAAAAGAGGATGAGATGGTTGGATAACACCACCAACTCAATGGACATGAGTTTGAGTAAACTCTGGGAGTTGGTGATGGACAGGGAGGCCTGGTGTGCTGCAGTCCATGGGGTCGCAAAGAGTCGGACACGACTGAGTGACTGAACTAACTAACTGATGTCAGCTATGAAGGATGGATAAACAGCAAGATCTTACCTATAACACAGGGGACTATGCTCAACATCCTGTGATAAACCTTAATGGAAAAGCGTAGGAAGAAGTATGTAGGTATATATGTAACTGAGTCACTTCACTGTACAGCAGAAATTAATGCAACATTGTAAATAAACTACAGCTCAATAAAGTAATTTTTAATTTTTTTTATTTGGACTTCTCTGGGTCTTCCTCGCTGCCCGGGGCTTTCTCTAGTTGCAGCGAGCGGGCCTGCTCTCTGGTTGTGATGCCGGACTTCTCACTGCACGGCTCCTCTTGTTGCAGACCTCGGGCGTCAGTAGTTGAGCTGCGCGGACTTACTCGCCCGGTGGCTGCGGGATCTTCCCAGAGCCGGGATCAAACCCGTGTCTCCTGCTTTGACGGGTGGATTCTTAACTTCTGGACCACTAGAGAAGTCCTAAAATAAATTTTTTTTTTTAAAGATATTAACAGTGGCTATGCCAACACGTCAAAAATGCAGTATCTTCATTCCACTACTGAGGATGCTTTAATTCTTCCCCACTGTTTCAGATTTACAGTTTGCATATCTCAGAGGGGAAAAGTCCTTATTTACACTTTATGCCACAGGCGTACATCTTATAATAAATGTGGTGATGGGACATAAATGCTTTTCAGAGGAGTAATGCTTGGGAAAACATTTGAAAATTTCTTGTTGGGTTTTCCCGGTGTCCTGTGATATTACTCGTTTTACCCAGGACTTCAGTGCTGGTGGGGGAAAGTACCTAGATTTCCTCACCTCAGATGGAAGAGGAGGACTGTCCTGGACTCCCGCCCACAGTCCCCGGGAACCCAGAGGACATCCTCTGATCAGCTCTGTTATCACCACAGGCCTTTGCGTGAGATGCAGAAAAGTACCTAAAAAGCCATGTGCTTGAAAAGCTGTGAGTTTGTCCTCTAATGTAATAAAAACATCCATCTCCAGAGGTCTGTCATACGGGAACGTGGACACCGATACTGAATGCAAAACAGCAAGATGCCTTAAAACTGTGGACACCCTGGTCCTCGGGCTGGAGTGGGGGACAACCTGGATCTGAACCCGGGGGAGGCGGAGAACAGGCTGGGCCTCTTGGCTTCTCCAGGTTCCACCCTTTTCCCCGTCTAGATCCCCCAGAGCCTTGGTGACCATGGCCAGCCAGCCTGGGCTGTGGAAGAGGGGTACCCAGAAAGATGGGGGGAAGGGGCATGTCCCCATTAGGAAAGGAGTCCCGGCCTCTCTTTTTGACTTTAAATAACAGGTGGTTGCAAGCATGATGCAGAGGGGCCTCTGAGCCCCACAGGCCAGTCTCCTCCTGGGAGAGACATCACATAGCCACGCTGCAGTACCAGAAGCAGGAGGCGGGCGTTGCTACAGCAGGCCGGTTCTCCATCCCTGCAGATTCCCGTGCAGGACTGTTCTTTCTAGGGAGAGCTCCATGGATGCTCCATCCGGCCACATGGAGGGCGGTGGCAGGAACAGAGATGAGGGGCAGAGGCGCAGGGAGCACCCAGAGACTGCTCATCTTCACGGACACGATGGTTTTCATATGGCTGTGACACCTGCTTCTAATGAGCCAGGGCCCCGTGATTTAATGCATCCTTGGTACTCACCCGCAGGAACAAGGGAAGAGCCTAGAACAGGCTCTTTAGAATTGACAGGCCGTGTCACCTTGAGAGAGAGAGTGGGGAGACTGCGGACGTGGGTGACAGCACCTGGATTCGGAGAAGGTTCCAGGTGATGGGCAGGAGAGAGCAGACTGGTTAGTGATGCCTGTTTGGGGTGTCCATGCCCCAAAAGATGACTGCGCTAACGTGAAAGACGCCTGCGTTAATGTGAAAGACAAGGGCAACGTGTGTGGACGGTTGTCTACATGTTAACAAACCAACCCTCTGTCCACTGACACCAAATGAACTTTCCCCTTGTGAGAATAACTGTCTAGACAAGAGAAGACAAGGTGACCCCTTTAACACCTGGTGTATTCACTCCACCATTCAATGGAAAGTCTTCTACACTGAAATGTAGATCCCGCTGCTTCTTAATGGAGAAGGGAATGGCGACCCACTCTTGCCTGGAAAATCCCATGGACAGAGGAGCCTGGTAGGCTACGGTCCATGGGGTTGCAAAGAGTCGGACGGGACTGAGCGGCTTTACTTACTTACTGCTTCTTAAACAGTGTACCTCCTGCTGAAATATACTTCCTATGGACATAGTGTGCTGGACTGAACATCGTCTCACTGTGTTTGAAAGGAACTGGGTTCTGGCAGCATTTCTGCTTCCGCTGAGCTGAGTTGCTGAACAGCCCGAGTCAGCAATTCCCTTGCTTTTGAGGTTCGCTGTTTTGATCTAGAACCACCGACAACCATCTAGAAAGCACCTCTCTGGGCATCCCCCCACACCTCCCTGCTTTCTCTAGAGCAGATCCTCCTATATTTTTTACAATTTATTTTGCAGCCCTGTTCCTAATGTTATTTTATGGGCTTCCCAGGTGGTGCGGTGGGAAAGAACCCATCTGCCAAGGCAGGAGATGCAAGAGTCATAGGTTCACCCCCGAGTTGAGAAGATCCCCGGAAGTGGAACACGGCAGCCGACTGCAGCACTCCTGCCTGGAGACTCCCATGGACAGAGGAGCCTGGAGAAGCCCATGGACGGAGGAGCCTGGAGAAGCCCATGGACGGAGGAGCCTGGAGAAGCCCATGGACGGAGGAGCCTGGAGAAGCCCGTGGACGGAGGAGCCTGGAGAAGCCCGTGGACGGAGGAGCCTGGAGAAGCCCGTGGACGGAGGAGCCTGGAGAAGCCCGTGGACGGAGGAGCCTGGAGAAGCCCGTGGACGGAGGAGCCTGGAGAAGCCCGTGGACGGAGGAGCCTGGAGAAGCCCGTGGACGGAGGAGCCTGGAGAATCCCGTGGACGGAGGAGCCTGGAGAAGCCCGTGGACGGAGGAGCCTGGAGACGCCCGTGGACGGAGGAGCCTGGAGAAGCCCAGAGACGGAGGAGCCTGGAGAAGCCCGTGGACGGAGGAGCCTGGAGAAGCCCGTGGACGGAGGAGCCTGGAGAAGCCCGTGGACGGAGGAGCCTGGAGAAGCCCGTGGACGGAGGAGCCTGGAGAAGCCCGTGGACGGAGGAGCCTGGAGAATCCCGTGGACGGAGGAGCCTGGAGAAGCCCGTGGACGGAGGAGCCTGGAGAAGCCCGTGGACGGAGGAGCCTGGAGAAGCCCAGAGACGGAGGAGCCTGGAGAAGCCCGTGGACGGAGGAGCCTGGAGAAGCCCAGAGACGGAGGAGCCTGGAGAACCCCATGGACGGAGGAGCCTGGAGAAGCCCATGGACGGAGGAGCCTGGAGAAGCCCATGGACGGAGGAGCCTGGAGAAGCCCATGGACGGAGGAGCCTGGCGGGTACAGTCCACGGGGTCGCAGAGAGCCGGACACGACTGAGCAAATGGGCCGCACTGCAGTCTTAGAGATGTGACTAAGGAGATGTTTGAGAATAGGACCTGTCGATAAGAAACACTTTGCAAGTCAGCCCATCAGCCGGGCTCTTTGTGATCCCATGAATCTGCTTCGCCCCAAGGCAGGGCCCAGGCCTGGAATACTGAGAGGCCCTAGGATTTTAGACATTCTCCCAGGAGGTCCTGCCGCTGCTCCCCTCTCTGTGTCTCACGTGCTGGCCCTGATTTCTGGAGGGATTTCTGCTGAGATGGGGGTCCAGTCCTGCCCCGCCCCTCAGACCTCAGACCTGCCAGGCAGGGTTCCAGTCCCTTCTCAAGGGGCAGGGGGCTGGACATCAGTCCATAAACGATGAGGCGCAGACTATTGGAAACACGAGATGAATTGCTTGGATCAACAGACAAGAAGTATCCAAGACTAGCTTTTTTTGGAAAATTCCCCCATCGACCCCCGGTGGAATGCAGAAACAGCATGGGTAAGGAAACATCGCTGCTTCCTGTAAAAGTAACAAACAGCTTCGCGGTGATAGGACTACTCTCCACGACTCCTCTCCCCCACGACAGGGCTCACGCTCGGTTCTGTCTCTGCCCTTCCACCCCACCCAGCAACGCTGTGCACCCCACTGTCTCTATCTTTCAAAAAATGATCTCAGATGAAAAACTTGCAGCTCCCCTTAAAGCTTTATGCTCATCTCTTGGTTCAATAGGCACCAACCCTCTACCTCACCACTGAAAGAGAATTTTTTAACTACGTATTGTGGGGAATTTATTTCAAAACCCACACTTTTTTCTTTCCCATTAGCATTAGAAGCACAACGGTCTCCTGAGGACAACGCAGTAAAGGGCAGTTTAATCCAAGCTGCTCTGAATGTTATAGTTTAATAGAACTTCGGGCATTCGTCAGGTTAAAATTTTATCTTTGCTATTATAAGATGAAAACCCTGGCACACTCCCTAAATAAGGATCATAGAATTATTCTTACTTTGAAAACTCTTATAATACATCAGCTTCTAAATAACATGCTCACCCTTGGCTGAAACCAATGGGGAAATATTAAGAGCCAGGACAATCAGTAATGGCATCATCCTAAAGAGTACCCATAGGAAAGCTTTATTTTGCCCAGTAAGCCTTTGATTCAGACTTGATCTTTCATTGAAAGTAAAATGATGGTATAACTGGTCAGGAAAAAAACCCTTTCCATCTGTGCTTTTGCTGGTCCGCAGAAAGGAATAGGTTAATGGGCGACAGCTTTGGATGCTATAAAACAATTAACTTTTAAAACTCATAACTTCGTATTTTATGGCTGCCTACAGATTAATCAGCATCTGTTAAAAGTGAATTTTGTGGACCTGCCTTACTCGCATTGTAAGATTGTATATCTTTACCAAAATTCTTTCCGTCCACTTTCTAAGCCAATGACAAAACCATTCGGTGGATGGTGGGTCTTGTATGCTGTTCCACTCTGAAGCTATGAAAGATGGAAATTATCTTTTTTCCTCCCTCAAATTAAAGTGAGTGTCTTTGGTATTACATGGTGCGATTTCACATTTCTAAATGACACAATTATTCAGTTGCACGCTGTCCAGCCAAGATAAGCCATCGAGTCAGGGCAGAGCACGACCAAATCTGGGAGAAAAGCAAGGACGCTGTAAGCGGTGAGGGCGGGGCTCCCCGGGCCCCTACCTTGTCACCGGAGCAGCCGTCCCCGACATCTGCGCCCTGCCCCGTTCTGCTCCGTGCTTTCCGGTCGGCCAGCCCCTTGGCTTCTGCAGGTCACCGGTCTGCCCCGGTCACAGCACCAGGCCTTTCTGGCTGATGGCGCCGGCTCAGCTGTCGAGCTTCTCCAGTCTGCAGGGGCCGCTGGTGCAGACCAGTGCAGAGATGGCACCCAGGACCAGTGGCAGGTGGAGATACATGTCTATGAACTCACCTTTCCTGCAAACACAAGAGCCAAGAACAGCCCCCATGAGAAAATGCAAGTGAGAGTTACTTTCGAGGTGACAGTGAGTGGTTGGCAGAGTCGTCCAATGACTGATGATTAAAAAGAAGAAAGCAAACACCTTGTTACCCGCCAGTCTCAGGAGGGAAGGAGAACCTGGTGACTGACACCCACCCCGGAGCTTCCTCCGAGCAGCGTGGCCTTCCCTGGTCAGGGCCCCCCTCACCCCTCCCTGGCCCCTCCGGCATTCCCTGGAGAGGGCACTCCACCCCACGCCCCCTTCCTCCCCACTGATGCCAGCCTTCAGTGGACTCTTGGCCCGTGCCTGGCCCTCAGCTGGGCTGTCTGCTGCCAGCCTCTCCGTCATCTCACGAAGAAGCAGGGTTACTCGACCGCCTTCCCAGACTAGGAGACTCAGATGGTAAGCAACGCCTCTGTGGTCACATGACTTCAAACATGTGGCAGAACCAGCCAAAACCCGACTGCTGCCTGACATCAAAACCGGATCCCAGACTACCTCCCCCCTGCCCCGAGCTCAGACACTGAGGCGTCCTTGTCCCAGGCCGAGTCTGCTGCGCAGCAGCTGGCACCAGCGGCTGCAGCCTCCAGGTGTAGCCTTCGTGCCCTTGAACACAGAGGAGGTCTGGACACCTGTCTACATGCGCGTGTGCTCAGCCGTGTCCGACTCTGTGACCCCGTGGCCTGCAGCCTGCCAGGCTCCTCTGTCCATGGGATTCTCCAGGCAAGAACACTGGAGTGGGTCGCCATGCCCTCCTCCAGGGGATCTCCCCACCCAGGCATCTAACCCACATCTCTTACGTCTCCTGCATTGGCAGACAGATTCCTTTACCCAAAAAACCCAAATAACCTCGATGTCCCAATAGTTCTCAGTCATTAGTTAAGACTTCTGGACTCTGTGGGAGAAGGCAAGGGTGGGACGATTTGAGAGAATAGCATTGAAACATTTATTACCATATGTGAAATAGATGACCAGGGCAAGTTCGAGGCATGACGCAAGGCACTCCAAGCCGGTGCTCTGGGACGACCCAGAGGGGTGGGGTGGGGAGGGAGGTGGGAGGGGTTTCAGGATGAGGGGACATGTTTCAGGATGAGGGGACATGTGTACACCCGTGGCTGATTCATGTCAATGTATGGAAAACTCACCACAGTATTGTAAAGTAATTATCCTCCAATTTAAAAAGATTAATTAATTTAAAAAGAGAAAATAAAAAAGAAATGTAAGTGTAATATATGTCAATCATACCTCAATTAATACACATACAACTCTTAAAATTCAGAAAACAATAAGGACTGCATGCTTTTACAAACACATTCATAAAAATTACGAACTTAATTTCCCATTTTGAGCGCTGGATAAAAAACACAGAGAATTCTAACGTTTTTTGCAGTCAAACATACTCTTCCTTCCAGACTCGATAAAGATCAGTTCAGTTCAGTTCAGTCGCTCAGTCGTGTCCGACTCTTTGCAACCCCATGAATCGCAGCACGCCAGGCCTCCCTGTCCATCACCAACTCCCGGAGTTTACTCAGACTCACGTCCATCGAGTCGGTGATGCCATCCAGTCATCTCATCCTCTGTCGTCCCCTTCTCCTCCTGCCCCCGACCCCTCCCAGCATCAGGGTCTTTTCCAACGAGTCAGCTCTCCGCGTGAGGTGGCCAAAGATCGCCCGCAGACAAACCTTAGTCCAAGTGCTACCTGAGCCACAGAAGATCCCCTCCAGCTCCACTGGCTCATTGTCTGAAGCGCTGCTTTGTTAATCCTGTGGGTTTCCAGCTGCCTCACAAGCCCAGACCCTTACAGGCACGGAAAATGTTTGTTTCCATGCTCTTGTGTGATGGGCATGTTCATTTCAATCCCAGTTCAGTCTCCGAGTGAAGGTGGGAGGCGTTCTGTTTGCCATTTTGGAGTCTTGTTTTAAAGACTTTGAGGAAATTAGAATTCCAACATGACGGAAAGTTAACTTGTGTATCCTCAACAGTACATATCATGTGAATCTTGGAAAGAGAGCGATCACGCTGTAAATGCTTAATTAAGTGCAGCACTCAGAAACTCAGGTTCCCACTGGTGGCAATGTTCTGGTCTCACCGGCATCCTCCTCCTGCTCAGTGAAGGGAGCCGGGGCCTCCTGAAATGCAGTTCTGGTGGCGGCCTTTCTGGAATCCTCTGTCATCTGAACCTGTGACCTGACTTGACTTTGCTGTGCTTTGCTCGTTAGACTGTGTGCAGTTAATGTGGAAAGGAGTGCAGCATTTCATTAAAACCTGTATTAAGCCGTCATCGATCATATGAGTGAAATCAGTCAAGAACCATAAAATGCAAGGGCTGAAGAGAAATCAAAAGACACTTAACTCAGTCACTTCCTTTTACAGGCAGAAGCTGAAGCTAGGAGACAAGGGCTTGTTCAAGGTGGAGCAGCTGGGACTTCACCGGTGATCCGGTGGTTAAGATTCCCCGTGTTCAGTGCAGGGGCTGCAGGTTCGATCTCTGGTCAGCGAACAGAGATCCCACATGCCATGCTATGTGGCCAAAAAGTAAACATTTTCTGAAAAGGGGGTGTAGGCACCACATTTTGTTGCTGATGGGATGCAAGGTGGTGAGGAGGTGTAGGGTTGGACGGACCTGGGGGCAGCTGTGGGTGATAATTCTGCCTCTTCCTCCCTCTGGGGGTATTACTCCCCAGGTCTCACTGTTGCCCTCTGTATAATGGGGATGCTATTTATTTTCAAGACATTAAACTGAAAGTCATATGTAAAATGCCTGGTTTATGGAGCAGACACTTGGAAATGTTCTCCTCCGCGTGGAAATTGTTATTTCTGAAAGGAGCATCTCGAGCTGGCGGATGTGATGGGAGAGCCTGTCTCACTTCAGTCGTGTGTCGTCGGGAGCTACAAGTCAGCCGTATCATCGTCTGGTGCTGGGCCTCCTCGGGCAATGCTGGGCGCTGGTAGAGTCCCCGCGGAAGGCATGGCCTTCCATGACACACCCACTGAGTGTTCCTGGGAGGCTGTTCTCTTAGAGCCCCTGAAGATGTGAGTCCCCGAAGGGACACCCCTTCTGGGCCCACGGCTTCTCCTGCTCACTGGTGACTTATGAGTTCAGAGCACCCCGGACTTTCCCAAATTCAGCTTCCGAACCTTGGACCTCAGTGGCCTCCCTCCTGCTGTGAGCCCAGGGCAGCAGGAGGACTTGCACACCTCTGATCAGCAGTGAGGCTCTCCTGGTCTTCCTGGGAATTAAGGGCTCCTCACTCTCCAGATGGCCGAGGAAATGCACAGCTTAAGGTTCCAAAATGCCAAACATTTTTAAAACATTTCCCCCCTTGATACAAGGAAATTTCTGTTCATCTCAGAAAACACCAATCCAAAGAAACATACAAAAGGAAATGAAAATCATTCACAAGTCAACCAACCAGAGCAGATTACCAGCTGTTCTCACATTGGGGATCATAATGTAACAGAAATTCTAACACACTTTCCTATTGAATATACAATGTAAGGCCTGTTTTCTCTATTGTCATTAGATATTTTTCTACAATGTCTTTCCTTAGTGGCTGAAGCTTCAGCATATCCGTGTTTGACAGAAAAAAGACATTTTCACGAAATCAAGAGTGATCAACGGATAAGTTAGGGCACTTCTCTTGAATGAGTTAACTATACTGTGGATCAGTTAACCCAAGCAAACCAGTTTTTGCTACGTCATAAAATTTTGGAAGGGGATGACAATGCAAAATTTCTATTCAGTGTCAAATGATACCTGTTACATAACTTAGTGCAATAGGCTAATTCACAGCTCAGTCTAAAAAAAGGCAGCCTCTTTTTTATAACCAAGCAAACAATAGAACAGAGGCACAGGAAGTACCCCAAAATATACATAATTATGGAAGACAAGAGACAATTCAGAGAAAACAGGAAGACTGTGTAGGAACGATTAGCTTCAGCGCAGAGACAGTGAAGCCCCCGTGGTGTGTGGGGTCTACTTCCTGTGGTCCAGGAACCGGGTGCTTAGCTTGGGGTGGGGGATGTGGCCAGTGAGAGCAAAGCTGGGGCCAGGAGCTGGCGCTCAGCACCCCCATCCTGCTGGATGAGTCTCGACCTCTTGTCCATCTCAAGTATTTCTTTCTATTTTTTTAAAGAATCTGCCTGCAGTGCACGAGACCCGGGTTCAATCCCTGGTTGGGAAGATCCCCTGGAGAAGGAAATGGCCACCCACTCCAGTGTCCTTGCCTGAAAACGCTCATGGACAGAGGAGCCTGGTGGGCTACAGTCCATGGGGTTGCAAAGAGTCGGGCACGACTGAGCGACTCACACTTACTTACTTAGTTATAGTTGATTTACAGAAAAGGGCACAGCAACCCACTCCAGTATTCTTGCCTGTTGAATGTCATGGACAGAGGAGCCTGGTGGGCTACAGTCCATGGGGTCGCAGAGAGTTGGACATAACTGACTGAGCAGACTGCGTATAGTTGGTTTACAACATTGTGTTAATTTCCTTTTTTTTTTTTTTTGAGTGAGCATTTTATTTTTTAAATTGCTTTTTATTGGAGACAAGGCTGTGTGAATTTCTACTGTACAATAGTGACTCAGTTATACATATATATATGCATTCTTTTTAAATGTTCTTTTCCATCCTGCTTTATCCCAGGATACCGAGGATGTGCTGCGCGGCAGGGCCTCGTCTCTCCACGTTGATGAGCAGCTGGACTGTGCCAGGCTTGGGGGCGCAGAGCCGCAGGCTGGCCTCTGCTCTGCGGGACTCAGCAGTGATGGGACAGGCAGGGGACAGACCCCTGGTGATATCGCATTCGGGATGAAGCGTCTTGGGCTTGCAGAGGGTCTCAGGGGTGGGGAAGGTCTCCCAGACGGGTTATCTGAACCAACACCCAGAAGCAGCTATACAGCTGGGCAAGCGGAAGGACGGCCGGCACCCATGTGAGTTCCAGAGGAGCCCCACCCCGAGCGGCATCATCAAGACCACCCTCCATGCTCTCAACCCTCCCGTCTGCCTGCACCCTCCCCCAGGGTGCCCACAGTCGCCCCTGGGGACGGGACAGGCTTGCAGAGGTGGAGACTGGGTGTCCCTGACGCCCGAGGCCCGTCTGGGCTGCACACACACCTGTGTGCAAACCTGGTCTCAGCTCCTCTCATTTGCAACAACTGCATGTTCCCTTGGCTTCACTCCTTCCTCTGAGAAAGGCCCCCTGGTCTGGGTGGTGGCGAGTGTGCCCCGGCCACCCTGCAGCCGGAACCTGAGCGGCGCGGCCAGCGGGGACCCCGCCACCCAGACCAGGGGCGCGTGAGACGCGGCCCGCTCTCCCCATGCAGCTGGCCTGCTTCCTGAACATCAGAGGACCAGCGCAGACAGAGCGCCTTCAACACCAACAGCCCGCGGGGTTTGCAGACGAAACAGGACACCAGAGAGATCGAGACAGGCAGACACAGCAAAACAGAGCTTCTGCTTTTCACAGTGATGAGACTAACTGAAAGGTCTGAGATTGGAAAGCTTGTATCTTCATACGACAGGGATTTTTCATTGTTGGTGGTGGTGGTAGTGGTCTTCTGTCTTGGAGCCACTGTTCCCACCTGCCCTCTGAAGGCACTCTGCTTGAGGATGCTGCCAGCCAGCCAGCCACCCCAGGGCCTTTCTCAGCCCTGTTTTCCCTTCAGCCATGGAGAGAGCCACCAAATGCATATTCAGGGCTGCACGGCACTGTCCTCTTTAAAGAAAACCAGAAACTAATACAGCAAACAGAAAGCAACAGACAATGCCTAGGAGGTGAATTAAGACGAAACCAAGGTGCTTGGTTCAGGGGCTGACTCTCGGGCCTTGCTAGCGGCCTGGGACCTGCTCTAGGGACCCCAGCCAGCACCCCTGCGTCTTACTTCTGGCGGAGGCTGGAGACCATTGATCCAGAGGCTCGCTTCTAGGAAACAGGGGGATGTGACATGCCCCCAGAAGTCTCCACACCTGGGCAGGAGTCTGGGGTGATGGTGTATCCTGAGAACGGCTTGGATTGTGTATGTACATGGCAATCCACGGGCTGATCTCAAAACCAAGGATTCGTGCCCTTGATGTGATAAACACACTATCGCTGAGGTCGAAGGTGCCCAAAAGAAGCTTTCGCTCCCCAGGTTTCCTCTGTCCTTCTCACCTTGCTTCTGAGTAATAGCCTTGCTGTGAAGGGACAGCGCTAACCAGACTGGACTTCAGGCCTTCAGTCCTCAGCGTTAGAAGGGATGGAGGCTTCCCGAGACGCCTCGCGGCTGTGATGCCATGTGACCAGGTGAGTTAGAAGTGTTAGATGTTATGGTTCGCATGGCCCACAGGCTTACCCTGCAACTGTCCCAAAGGACTTTGGAGATAGTCTCTTAAAGGATAATCCACGAAGTGATGGATGATCCCTGGAGGGAGGGTGGTACCGCTGGAGGGTGAGGAAGGGTCTCTGTGCCCCTGGCTGCCGCGGGGACGTCCAGCCAAGCTGGGGATGGGGGAGCCACCTGGCACCTGGAGGGCTGCCGGAGAGGGTCTGAGGGGCCAGCTGGGGAGCCTTCCTGCCCTCCTCCTCCTCTGGGTCTGGCTGGTTCCTGCTGATCCTGCAGGTCTGCCCTGGACAGCCCCCTTGAAGATCCTCTTTTCTGCACAGCACTCACCACTTACGGGACCCATCCTTTCTGCCCAGTCTCTTGGGAGTAGGGCTGTCTCTCACTGTCTCTGAATCTCTACGCCGAACACCTGAAACGTACAGGATGCTGCAAATCGACTCTATACTTCAGTACACATTTTTTATTTTTATTTTTTAAAAAAGAAGAAGTAAAAGTGAAAGCTCTGGGAGAGTTTTTTTAAAAAGATTCCTCCATGCCAGTTTGTGGGTTGATAGTTCATTTCTCTTAATCACCAAATAATATCCCATGGACTGAATAGACCAAGTCTGTTGATCTTTTTAAATAAAGAAAATGACATTTGGGAGGGAGGTGAAAAGAAAATGCTTTCTTCATCCATGAAGTTTTTTCTTTTGTTTCCCTTCCCTATTGCCTTACCAAAGTAATAAAAGGCTTAAATGTAATGAAACTGGAAGTTGGCGAGCCACAGGGTCACTAAAGTGTACGTTTTTACGTTCCTGTTTCGTGCTGGGGCCGCCCCAAGGGTACATATAAATACTCCGTGACCTCACTTATTAAAAATAGAGGAGGTCTCCACTGCCCTCTCACAGGGCAGCCTGGAACACGGCCTCCAACTGCTGCATTGCCTTCTATAAACACGCTCCAGGGCATGAGTCATCAGAGGTGTTTAATTCACCATGAATCTTCCCAACTCTACTAGAGCTCGGGTCAGGCAGACTCACTGCGTGCTCGGTGGAATCTCCAGCACCGACGTGTCCGGACTGAGCCTGGAAGGAGCCACACCGGGCAGATGTCAGCTGGGTGACCCCAAGCTTCCACGCCTGACCCACCAACCCTGAGCCACTGGCCGTCTCCCGTTGGGTTTTCGTTTTAAAATACGCAACACTTTGTTGTGTAAAAGCTGTTCGAACGAAATGCTTTCAAGGAGCCTTTCACCCAGCTGCTGCTGCTAAGTCGCTTCAGTCGAGTCCGACTCTGTGCGACCCAGCCAGCTCGCAGCAAAATTAAACAGACCTCAAAACATGTGCAAATTCTAGCCTGAGTGTCCACCCCCTGCCCCCTTGCTTCGGAAGGAGTCCAGTCTCTCCCATGTTGGGGAAGGATGTGAACCACATGCGGTGCCTGAGAGAAAGCTCTGGGTGGCTGAGTGCCAGCCCCAGGTGACCAGTGGCCTTGAAACCCTTGAAACCCTTGAGACAGGACAAGGGATGCCCAGGATGGAGGCCAGGCTGGCAGGTGGGGCTCAGGACCCTCCCGTGGGGACCGCAGGAGAAGGGCGGCTCTCTGCTCCATCTGCTCCACTGGGCCGGCTTGCCTGCCCCGCCCTGCCCTCCTGCCCACCGTCCAGCCAGCCATCGGCACATTCCTGAGCAGGAAGATCCCGGGTGAGTTGATTCTTGACCCAAGACCTACGCAGGACCCCTGAAACTTTACAATAGCAGCAGCCTCCTTTCAATTGTCTGCAGTCATGAGGTCACAAGGCTGAGCGAAGGACAAAGGAGATAAGACAAGAACCTCCTGAACCCCTCCTGGGGGCTCTGATCTCTTGATTCTTCTACAGCAGGACGTGTAGCCACTCATATTTGGGCAAAGAATGAGTCTGCAGCTCAGAGAAGTCAATTAAGCCACTTAAAGTTGCACAGCAGATAATTAAAAAGAGTAGTAATCTACACCCACACTTGTCAACCTGACATCTTTTCTCTTGGCAAAGTGCCACACTGTCTGGAGACAAAGCCTGTTACTACCGCTGATTTAACTTATCACAAACCTCTTAAAAATTAATAGGCCAAAATGCCAAGTTTTCTTTTTTTTGTTTGGAATGCTTACTGAAAGAGTACAACAATGTACCTCATGGCACAGTTGGGCAGCAGAAGAAAACCAAGGCAAGTTTCAACACAGCACAAGTGTTTCCTAAACACGAAGAATCCTCTAGGGTCAAATTGCGTCTCCAAGGTGCCAGCCAAGAACGATCCTCAGCATCTGTTCTTCTCTCATGGGACCTTGACTTTCAGGGGGTGTGAGGTGGTCCAAGACGCTCCCCAGCTCAAGTCATGGGTTTGCTTTGTTATCGAAACAAAAGTCTCCCAGCAGATCAGCACTGATACTTACTGGTGTTAAGCAGGATTTACCTGGGGGCTCGAAGAGTCAGTTAGAATCAAAAAGGTCACAGTCACTCAATCTCCTGCTCTAACAGGCACAGATGGGCCTTACCAGGCAGATCCTCACTTCTACGCACTCCCAGATGCAAAGCCACGGCTTCTCATTCTGTAGTCAAAAAGTGGCACTTTTCACTACAAGGGCATCTTTTCTCTTGAGAGGTGATAGATGTCAGGACCTGGATGTCACTTCCAGGACAAAAGTCTTTTTTTTTTTTTTTAATTGAGATATAATCGACATAAAACCTGTGTGAGTTTAAGGGGTATTGACTTCTTGGTTTCATACGTGTATTTATTGCAACGTGAGTCCCCCTCAGGGTTAGCTAACACCTCCATCCTGTCACATGCTGTCATTTCCTTTTTCGTGGTATGAACAATTAAGACCTTAGTCTCAGCAATTTTGAAGTTTATGGTACAGCATTGGAGACTGTGATCATTAAATCCCCAGGTCTTATTTAGGGACTATTCCCAACTGTGCCTTAAGCAGCAGCTCCCCCCCACCGGTCCTGCACAGCACGGGGAACTCTATTCAACAGCCTGTAATAACCTATACAGGAAAGACTCTGAAAAGGACTGTGTATACGTGTGTATATGCACATGTGCGTGCGTAACTGAACCGCTTTGCTGTACATCTGAAACTAACAGAGCATTGCAAATTAGCTATACTTCAATAAAATATATATGTATTTAAATTCTACAAAGAAAAATAATTTCTTACTCTTCCTCTGTTTCCATACAAGCAAAGTGAATCCTAAGATACTGTGTATTTTGGCATCTACCAACAATGGTCAAAAGTTAAATTTTAATATTTAAAAGTCAAAATTTGCCTCTGGCTTTAGTGTAGTGCCCTTTATTATTTCTGAAGAAACCACTATGTTCTGTGGAATTCCAGGGAGGGGGAATGCTTTGCACACAGTCTGTCCCAAATATTTGCTCATTCGGTTTAGCTGTAACGCCCTCTCTGGAAATTCTCTTACTTATAATACCCTTTCTGGAAAATCACCTATAGGACTTTACACTTGACTTACTTATTAGGTAAGAAAGTAAATAACTCTTGTTTGTTTCTTTCCAGTTTTATTTCCAGGATAAGAAAATACCTATTTCCTTTGTCAGCTCCCTTTCTTGAGAAATCCCATACTGAAAATGTTCATAACATATTTCAAACTTGCCTACTTTCTGATCTAAAAGATGGAGGACTAATTTTTCTCTGGACTTTTATTGCCTTTAGGAGACTCTATCGCGCTATCTGTAGCAGTATCCACTGCCGAGCCGTATGCAGAAAGAACTTGCTAAGTGGCCAACTTTGGTGCCAGAGCATTTAGCTGTGTTCAGAGAGCCTAGAATGAACTTTTCAGACATCTTCTTTCTCTTTCACAGCTGAAAAAAAAATCTGCAGTTCTTCATCTTGCTGGGTCCCGTGGTCCTACCAGCCTCTTTGAAAAGCATAAGGGAGCATCACAAGTGCCAGAGTGACTGTGACACGAGATGATAGCATTCACTGTGAGACGATGAAAATAGCTATCACAGAAAAGGCAGGTGTGAACATTAGTGACCCCCGAATGCAGTGACGGTTCCAAACAAGAAATACGTGTCAATAGCATAAGTAAACACGCCAGCCCACACACTTTGTTTTCTTTTAATTAAGGGAGCGGAGGATGACCTTACTCCTCCTCCGGGTTGCCCTCGGAGCTTCTTAACTTACTGCCGTGGGAGCGGAGCTGACGTTACCACGCTGGTCCAGCTCCTCCCTGAAGGGTCTCTGGATAACGCTTTCGGAAAGACAACGTGCTCAGTGGACAAGCTCCACCATCGCAGAGATTCTTTGTCTGGATGGAGCATCTGGATAAATTCATCACAAACAGAAAGTGAGTTTTCCTAAGTATAGAACCCACAGCAATGCTATGGCTCCGCATTTCAAAACTAGGTAAAGGGCTTTGAAACGTTCGTCCTCTTCACGGGCTGCTTCTTCGCGTTGATGTCCTGGAATCCTCTTGCCGTTCTCAGGAACAGAAGCCAAACACGTGGAGTCAGTCTCGCTTTGTCATCACCCACCGGCTGTCCTGCGGGCTCACCCCCGCAGGAAAGCTGGGTCTTGTTTCAGTCTGTAGCATAAGCTTTCCTTTCTAGTTCAGGGAAGACGGACTGACGTTTCGTTCCTAACCCTTTGTCTCACTGCTTTCCTCTTCAGAAAATTCTGCGGTTTCTTTTGAAACTTCTTTGCCTATTGTCTCAACCTTTCCACTTTGTCTTGACTCTCTCCTTTGGGATCTTAAAACATTCCCTTCTTCTTGCCTGTTTCTTCTGCTTTAGACCTCACTTCCCGCATGATTTTCTGTCTTCCTTCCTGACTACGGTCCCCGCCTCCCTGAGCTGCGCTCACCCTGAGTTACGCCATTCTTTAACATCTTCTGTCATGTCCTGCATCCCTTCTGGTCGACGCCAAAGCATCATGAGTGCTGTTTCTTGTCGGTGTCCTGAATGGGTGTGCCTGTCAGGGGCTCTCTGTAGGAACATCACTCCCCTTCCTTACGCTACTGTATCTGAGAATAAGATGGTGTAAGACTATCCTGCCGTCCGTTTCTGTTGCCCATCTCCTCCAGAGGCGAGTTTTTCTGTTCTCAGGAGGGAAGGAGTGATAGAGTTAGTTGCTCAGTTGTGTCCGACTCTGCAACTCGGTGGACTAGAGCCCGCCAGGCTCCTCTGTCCACGGGATTCCCCAGGCAAGGATGCTGGAGCGGATTGCCATTTCCTTCTCCAGGGGATCTTCCTGACCCAGGGATCCAACTGAGGTCTCCTGCATTGCAGGCAGATTCTTTACTGTCTGAGGCACCGTTCTAGAGTACCCCCTTCTCTGGTTTTGGCGAATGATCAGGGTGTGGCTGGTCCCCGCTCAGACTTCCTGGCTGTGCTCACCAGGCTTCAGAGACAAAGAAGTATGAAAAAGGGCGTTCAAGATCCTGCAGCCACACAACTGCACCCATACACTCTCTCACACACACACACACACACACACACGGGTAGTTCATCCTTGGATGCACGCACATATGCACAAATCACTATGATTTTCTCTTAAGTCTACACAACAAATATCCTTTCATGATACATGTGAAGACCACGCTTACTTGCTTGATTCTATTAATACAGACCAATTAAGTTAATGCATCCTCTGGCAAGTCTTAATTCCTGGAAGATCATATTTTACTGAACTTCTTAGATTCACTTTCATTTTACCAAGTTGGAATGAAAGTGAAATCCATTATGGTTATTACAAGAAGGGCTGTCTTTGCAGAGGAAAGAATGTTCTTTCATTTCCCTCACAGAGATGATTCTTTGCTAGGGTAGGGACTTAAGATGCCACCTGCTAGAGACCAGGGCAAGTGGTACGGCCTTGAATTTCAAGAAGTCTTGTCTAGTCCTATTATAATGTCTACACCACCCCACACCCAGAGTCTCTGATGTACAGCAGGTCTCAGGCACTGATTGTCTTAAAGTATCAATTTTGAAACTCAACCCATTCTTCTAGAATAACCGTTGTTATTTAGTCACGAAATCGTGTCCAACTCTTTTGAGACCCCATGGACTCTAGTCCACCAGGTTCCTCTGTCCGTGGGATTTTTCCAGGCAAGAATACTGGAGTGGGTTGCCATTTCCTTGTCCAGGGTATCTTCCTGACCCGGGGATTGAACCTGCGCCTCCTGCATTGTAGGCGAATTCTTTACCACTGAGCCACCAGCCAGCCATCCTTAAATCACCAAAGATGATTCTAATTGCAGGTAGAGTTGAGAGCCACTGATATAAAACATAGACCAGGAAGAGGAGACTAAAAGAAATGAGAGGCAAACGTGACTGTCTTAACGGAGATTTGGACCTTGGCCGATAGGTAACAGGGAGACACTGCATGTTCTTAATTAAGGGACTTACAGAACTACGTATTTTTTTTAAAGACAACAGGTCACCATGGACTGAGACCAGGGACAAGAATCCAGTTAAGGCCACCGTGGAGGTGACGGCGGAACTGCAGTGCGTTTGTGCCCCAGAGGGCAGGAGGAGGGTCACAGGAGAGTCCCCTGAGATGAGCAGATCTGGGGGCGCCCCGGTTGAGTTCACCCCTCAGTCGGGTCCAGCTCTCTGTGACCCCATGGACTGCAGCACACCAGGCTTCCCCGTTAAACAGGATTGCCAGGCTTTGGTTAATACGTAGAATAAGGAAAAGAGGAATCAGAGCTGACTTGAGGGTGACTGTCGAGATGACGCTGTCTCCTTCAGAAACAGAGCGGGGCCTGGGACTGCGCTGGATCCTGTGGGCCGGGGGCCGTGTGCCCGGCGGGGCTGGGAGGCTGGAGAGCCTGGAGTTAGAGAGAGAGAGCTCTCAGCTGGACACAGTGTCTGGGCTCAGGGATGTGTAAGTGACCCCAGGAGCCACGTGGATGCATGAGAAGATGCTGGGAGAACAGGTTGAGCTTCAGAAGAAGGGTCTGGCGAGAGAGCCCAGGGCATCCGGCATGCAGGTGCGGGGGCGAGGAAGCGAGCCCACAGAGGCGTGAGGACCACGGGGCAGGGAGGCGGGAGGGGTGTTGAGGGCCAGCGTGGGCACACCGGGGCAGGGTGGGGATGGCGGGCCGCGCCGCTCAGACGCCGATGGGCACAGAAGGGGACCCGGGGCTGCACGGAGGCGGGCCTCGTCCCGCATGTCCGGGCACAGAGCCTGCGCTTCTCGCTGGCTCCCCGGGATACCTCTGTTACCAGACGCTGAGCGGCTCGGACCCAGGGATTTGCGCTGGCTGGGAGGAGAGAAAAGGGAGGCTCAGAGGAATGGACCGAGCCATAGAAGAGGTTCACAACCGGAGAAGTGAACTTTCACCGCGGTGCGTTCGCCTGTGTGCGCAGAGGGAGCTCGGAGACAGCTGGGGAGGGGCTTCTGAGCGGAGGCAGGAGCCGGGGGGCTTCGGGGCTTCGGGGACCACCCGGGTCTCCTCTTGCCCCAGGCTGGAACCAGGGCCAAAGCCCGTGGGGAGGGATCCCAGGCCCCATGGGAGAGGTGGGGAGGGGTCTGCCGGGCTAACGACTAGGTCAGGCCCTGTGACTACCCCATGGACCCTGGTAGCTTTTTTCTGCCTCTAGTGCTGAAGAGCCCGCCTGCCAATGCAGGAGACATAAGAGATGCCAGTTCAACCCCTGGGTCGGGAAGATCCCCTGGAGGAGGGCATGGCCACCCACTCCAGGATCCGTGCCTGGAGAATCCCATGGACAGAGGGCCTGGTGGACTACAGTCCACGGGGTCGCAAAGAGACACGACTGTCTCAGACACGACTGACACGACTGAGCACACACTGGATAAGCAAAAATCTCTAATAGCCTGAAAAGTGAAAGCGGCTCAGCCGTGTCCGACTCTTTGCGACTCCATGGACTGTGCAGTCCATGGAGTTCTCCAGGCCAGAATACTGGAGTGGGGAGCTTTTCCCTTCTCCTGGGGATCTTCCCAACCCACGGATGGAACCCAGGTCTCCCACATTGCAGGTGGATTCTTTACCAGCTGAGCCACAAGGGAAGCCCAGCCAGCACTGAGTTTCAGGAGAACCACTTCCTTCCTTTCCCACGTCACTTGGGGAGGGGGCATGTTACTTGCCACCTTCTGCCGGAACAAGTGACCACACACCTGGTGGTAAATTTGCACTTTTTATCCTGGTGTCTTGCAGGTGAGAAGCCCATGATGGGTCTCACGGGGCTGAAGTCAGGATGTTTGCAGGGCTGTGCTCCGCGGCTCGTGCCCCCATCCACCCCCAGGCCAGCAGCAGCTAGCGGAGCCTGGCTCACAGGGCGTCTCTAGGACTCTGAACCCCTCGCGACCACACAGGCCCACCAGGGTCGTCTGGCACTCTCCCGTCTCAGGGTCAGCTGGTCAGCAACTTTATCCTGTCTGCATGTTCTGGAGACCGGAGGAGACACCGGTGGGGCCCCTTACTCTGTCTACTCCAAAAGGATACACTGTCAATATTTCCTAAGAAAAAAAATGAGTCTTTCCTAATGTCCACACATCTGAAAGGCCAGGTTAGGGTACAAATTTATGTTAAAAGCCTATGCATTCTTTCAACTGGCTAAAAACCAAGTAATAGACACTTCACTCACAGTAAGAATTCCAAGTGAAATGAAACTAGAACTGAAATAGGGAAATGATGGACAATGTGGGGTAGGGTTATTAAGTATTCAAGTTCACTTACAGCCAAATCAGATAGGCTCCTAACATTTTCAGGAAAAGACAGGTAATAAAAAAGATACACTTGAAGATTACAGGAATGCCATTATGGTTTTTAACTTCTACCAGCTAGGGAATGAATAAAGAGAATTTTAGGAATTTAGTTAATAAGCTTAATCAATAATTAACTTTTATATATACGGGTGTGTGTGTCTGTGTGTGCGCTGAGCAGTTTCAGTCATGTCCGACTCTTTGCAACCCCAGGGACTGTGGCCCACCAGGCCCCTCCGTCCATGGGATTTCCCAGGCAGGAATGCTGGAGCGGGCTGCCATGCCTTTCTTCAGGGGGTCTTCACACCCCAGGGACTGAACCCGTGTCTCCTGAGTCTCCTGCATTGCAGGCAGATTCTTTACTGGCCCAGACATAGACCGCTGGGGAAGTCCACATCCAGGCGTATGTTTACACAAATAGTCAAACTGCCATGGAAACGTAGCGATTTATTTAATATTTGACCTTTCAGATCTGTTGTGGGTCCATTCAGTTCCACAACACATAGTGATTGCTTACTAGGGATAGAGTTTTAGTCATAAGAACTCCTAGCACTCCGTTTCTTAGGAAAAAATGTGCAGGGTCATGTAAGTGTGAAAAATCCTGAATTAAACAAAGTTAGTCGTTCTCTTGACGGAAGGCTTGCTTAGAGACTTGATGTGCCCATTTTCACGGTGACTCTCACAGAGGGGCTTCTGGGCTACCTCATTCCAGAGCTTCTGTGAAGACCAACCACTTGTTGCACAAAGAAAACTCTAAGGCATTAACCAACGAATGTTTTTCACAGGTAAGAATATGCGGAGTGAAAGTGTTAGCCGCTCAGTCGTGTCCAACTCTTTGTGACCCCAGGGACTGTAGCCCACCAGGCCCCTCTGTCCATGGGATTCTCCAGGCAAGAATACTGGAGTGCGTAGCCATTTCCTCCTCCAGGGGAACTTCCAGACCCAGAGATCAAACCCGGGTCTCTTGCATTGCAGGCAAATTCTTTACTGTCTGAGCCACCAGACAGCATAGGTGTATATGTATACAGAGGTCAAACTCGCATATATGGAATTCATATATGAATAGAATTTACATATGAATGGAATTTTTATATCTTATACGAAAAGTATTAGGGGCTTCCCTGGTTGCTCAGACAGTAAAGAATCCACCTGCAAAGCAGGAGACCCAGGTTTGATCCCTGGGTTAGTAAGAACTCCTAGAGAAGGGAACGGCTATCCACTTCAGTATTCTCCCCTGGAGAATTCCATGGACAGAGAAGCCTGGCAGACTACAGTCCACGGGGTCGAAAAAAGTCAGACACGACTAAGCAACTAACATTTTTCACTTTCACTTTTTTCATGAAATGTATATATACATATACACATATTTATTTTATAGATATCTAAAGAAATATCTACAGGAAAGTTTACTGAAAGTGAAAAAATGCAAATGCAGACGCTTCCAGGATGTAAGTAACATAAGCACTAATGATCTAATACTGAAAGGTTAAGTCTGCTCTAGACTGTGAGCTTATTATCATAAGCTTGTAACAGGTCACAAGGTAGACCAAGGATGTGTTCCCTGAGCAGAAGATGGCATAGCCAGGAACACTGTGTCAATAAATACTCACTGAGAAAATGCATGCATAAATAATAAATTAAGATTAAAATTTAGCTAGGGGAGATCAACATAAACTACTTGCAAGCCAGATTAGTCAGGGTTTTCAGAGGAACCAGCAAGATGATAGATAGATGATAGATAATTATTGTGAGGAACTGGCCAAGTAGTTATGGAGGTCAAGGAGGCCCACCATCTGCTATCTGGAAGCTGCAGACCCCCGGAAGAGCTGGTGGTGTGATTCAGTCCGAGTCCAAAGGCTTGAGCACCAGGGAGCAGGAATCCCAGTCTGAGGGTGGAGGCCAGCACCCCCCAGCACCGCCTGAAGGGCGGGCAGCACCCGGAGCAGACTCCTCCGCCCTCCGCCTTTTGTTCTCTTGTGGCCTCGGGGGAAGGCTGGGTGGCCCCCTCCCCCGCCCCCACCTGGGGGAGGGCGAGCCGCTTTCCCGCGCCGCCGATTCAAATGCTAATCTCATCTAGAAATGCATTCCGCCGATGCACCCAAAAAGAATTCATAATCCAGGCACCCCACGTCCCCGTCAAGTTGACACACAGAAATGAACCGTCACAAAAGAACCTGCTAGGCTGTCAGTCTGCGGAGAGTCGTCTAAGAAGGTGGGGGCGCGGAGTGCGGAGGAGAGCTTAATCTTTGTGAGCAACCTGGGATGTGGTCACAGTCTTGAAAGGCTCCAGAGTTCAGATGACTCTGTAGAATTCGAGAGGAAAGTGCAAACACCAGCTGGTAGGAGTAAGCGGATCCCACTTCCTTGCAGTATTATCTTCGTATTTACAGCTTAGTCCAGGTATGGTACCATCATATATAGAATCACTCAATTTTCACCATCGGTTTGTAAGGGGATATTATTACACCTGCTTTATCTGTGAGGATACGCAGGCACATAGACGTCACTGGTGTCAGAGCCTACAAACAGTGGAGCCGAATGCATCCTCTTAACCACCAAGTCATGCAAAGTCTGCACTAGATTTTGGCAAAAAGAAGCACACAGGATTGGATAAGGAGGTGACTTGACAGTTAGGCAGAGGAAATGTGACACGGTTGGCCAAAGAATATGGACCTATTCTGTGTTCTCCAGAACAGACTGCCGTGATCACACCTTGATTAAGGAAGACCACTCTGCAGACGCACGCGAAGTGGCTGCAGGAGGGGAGACACTGGTGGCCCGAGAACCGGCAGGAAACAGCGGAGGCAAGGGCTGGTTAGAGGGGCAGGCGGGACACGAAACGTCTCAGCTGTGGTCAGTTTCGGGGAAAGAAATAGCCGCTGTTGTTGGCAGTAAAAGAAGGGAATGAAAGACACACAGACGTGACCCCTGCATCAAGGTTTCCAGGCTGGGCGCTGTGCTAAAGAGAAGCCCGCTGCATCATGGTGTGTGATAGAATAGTTCACTCCCCTTCTTTACAGAAATGGAAAAGGACATGAAACACAGTCGGGAGAGCCGTCTCAGCTCTTTCTTGGTTACTTTTCTCTGCCAACTCAATCCCTCCCATCTCAAGCATCCCAAGCTGCAGCTGATACATCTGAGCTCAGGATTATAGAGGCAGACTCTGAAACGCTGGCCGTCCAGAGGCCAAGCCCTCCAAGGGGCTGTGGGGGAGGGAACACGCTAACCACATCCTTGGATTTCAGATAGTAGATCTATTTTTAATACACAGAAAGTGAAAATTTTAATCTTCTGAGTTGGAAGGCGACCCACACTCCCCTTTCTCCTTAATCTTGTTTATCCCCAGCTCTGGGCTACTGCCTGCTGAAAGCTTCCTGCTTCATACTTACTGACAAAATATCACATTGATACAGCCTGACCTTCAGATGACTCATTTCACTTGAAAAACTGGTTCTAAGAAGTGTGCATACTTTACAAGTTACTATGGGCAGTAGCAGACTCTAGTGTATTCCATTCCACATTCATTTATCAAGTGACTCTGAAGGAGTCACATGGAAGGAGGGGACCAAAACATGCTTTCAACAAGGGTTGTGCATTTCAGGAGCCAGCAGTGTGGTGTGACAGAGAAGGACGCAGGACACCACGCGCGGACAGAGTCGGAGCAGTGGAGCAAAACAGGACAGGATCTCAGGAAAAGGACAAGCTGCGGGGCCAGGGAGGGGCTGGGAGAGTTAGCCGAGAGGGTGCTCAGAGGGGCTGGAACAAAAGACCAAATAGGCCCTGGTGAGGATGGGGCGAGTGTCCCACACCGATAGCACAGCCTAAAATCTGAGAGTGAGGGGCTGTGCTAAACATGGCCACACACGCGGTGCATGGGGTGATGAGACAGGATGCAGGGAAGGGCTTGGTGGGGGGCCTCAGATGTCATGGAGACACGATTGACTTTATTTGCAGGTCCTAGGAAGCCACTGGAAGGAGTGACCTGGGTGGTGTGGATTTTACAACCAATCCGACTTGCAGAGGTGAGATGAGGGGCAACAGGACCAGTTAAGAGGCTGTTGGCGTGAAGCTTGGCAGTCATTTCTGAGAAGGACCCATGAGAGCCTGGCCAAAGAGAGAGAGGGGGGACTGGAAAAGACAGTGAAGGATGAACAGGAGGACCTAGAACCACAGGAAGAAGAGCACGCCGGAAAATACCCTGGAACACTGCTGCACGCCTCTGCAGAGAAGGGCAAGTCTACCTCCAAGTCCAGGTCCCCCACCCAGGGATGTGAGCTGCCTCGGATGAAGGGCGAATCTGTCCCCAGACTGGCTGCCACTTGGCTTGACTGATAGCACGTCCCACGAACAGAGCTTGTCTTTCTTGCTGAGGGCTACGTAAGCGTTCAGAAATTTAAAGTTCTCTTCTTCTCCAGGAAGCCAATGGAATGAATCAAGGAACACAAGTGTTCTTTAATTGTGCCCAAAATTAAATTAGCACTCACCAACCAACAAAAGAAGAATATGATTATTTTGGTAAGAGCCCATAAACACTTAATGAAACTGAAAATAGGCTGGCCATAAAACACATCTCAAAAAAAAAAGTCTCAAAGCATTAAAACTAAAAACTGTGTTTTGCAGCCATACTGGAAACAAGCTAGAAATTAATTAAAAAATACAGCCAGGAACTGCCAAATATTGGGAATTAAGTAACACACTTAAAGAAAACTATGAGTTTAAGAAGCTGTCTCAAAGGGAGTTAGAAAATATTTTTCGCTAAATCATAATGAAAATGCAGCGCAATAAAACTTGTGAGGCGAGGTGAAAACCAGACTCAGAAGGAAATTCATAGCCTTAAAGTTATATATTACGAACGAAGAAAGGCTGACTATTAAGTAATCCCAGTAAGTGATCAAGGAGTTAGAAAACCCAAACGTATTAAACACAAAGGGAATAAAAAGAATAAGAAGTAAGAGTAAAACCTAAATATACAACTAAGATCATAGATATGTTAAAAAGTTGGTTTTCTTGTAGGAGTAGCAAAATTCTTAAGTTCCTGACAAGATTGAGAGAATGAGAGAGAGAGAGGAGAAGACAAATATTATCCAGATTAAGAATATCACTAAAGGAAAATCACTACAGACATTATAGACCTTGAAAAGATTGTAAGGAATATTATATATAACCTTTATACTGTGAAAATTTATATAAAAAGGTTAAATTCCTGAAAGAACACAATTTAACAAAATGAAGGCAGAAATAATAGAAAATTTGAGGAGCTTTATATCTTACAAATAAATTTATTAATTAAAAACCTCTATTCCCCATCCCCATACAAACATCCAGGCCACATGGCTTCACTGGTAAAAATTTCCAAACTTCTAAGGAAGAAAAAGACATTGACCTTATACAGACTATTTCAGGTCAGAGAGACGCAGGGAGTATTTCTCAACTTTTTATGAAAACAGCATAGTCATAATAGCAAACTTGATGAGGATGTTACCAGAGAGGAAGAGTATAAGCCGCCACTTTCATATAGATGCAAAAACCCTGAACGAAATATTGTATAGAATACTGAGTCAGTCCATATATGAGATGTGTAATCCATCAAAGCAAGCCAAGACTTGTTCTTGGAATACAAAGTTGATTTAAGATTCAAGAGTTGATCATTGTAATTCACTATATTGTGAAAAGTCAGATGATTCTAACAGATACAAATAAATTGTTTGATAAAATTCAGCATACATGTGTGATTTAAAACTACTAGGAACAAAAAGAGCTTTTTTTAGCTTGATAAAGGTGCACCACAACCAAGGTCCGTCTGGTCAAGGCTACGGTTTTTCCAGTGGTCATGTATGGATGTGAGAGCTGGACTGTGAAGAAAGCTGAGCGCCGAAAAAGTGATGCTTTTGAACTGTGGTGTTGGAGAAGACTCTTGAGAGCCCCTTGGACTGCAAGGAGATCCAGCCAGTCCATCCTAAAGGAAATCAGTCCTGAATATTCATTGGAAGGACTGATGCTGAAGCTGAAACTCTAATACTTTGGCCACCTCATGCGAAGAGTTGACTCATTGGAAAAGACCCTGATGCTGGGAGGGACTGGGGGCAGGAGGAGAAGGGGACGACAGAGGATGAGATGGCTGGATGGCATCACCAGCTCAATGGGCATGAGTTTGAGTAAACTCCGGGAGTTTGTGATGGACAGGGAGGCCTGGCATGCTGCGATTCATGGGGTCGCAAAAAGTCGGACACGACTGAGCAACTGAACTGAACTGAACTGAGAGCTATGCAAAACACCTTTTTTCATTGTAAACTGTTTAAATGTTTCTCCCCAAGACCAGGGCTTCCCTGGTGGTTCAGCAGTAAAGAATCCGCCATGCAGGAGATACAGGAGACACAGGTTCCATTCCTGGGTTGAAATAATCTCCTGGAAGAGGAAATGGCAATCCGCTCCAGTACTCTTGCCTGGAAAATGCCACGGGCAGAGGAGATTGGGCTCTCCTCAGGCTATGCAGTCCACGGGGTCCCAAAAGAATCGGACACGACTTAGAGATCAAGCAACAGCAACGCCCGCTGCCACCACTTCTACTGAATAGGTCTTCTTGAGTTTCTAGCCAATATCTTAAGGAAAGAAAATGTATGACAATTTGAAAAGAAGAAACAGAAGTGTATTTATTCACAGACAAGATGATAATACCTATGGAAATCCCAAATGTGTCCACAGACAGCTACTAAAATCAATTTACCAAGTTAGCAATTTCACTGGTGAGTTCACAAGCAAAAACCAATTTTATATCTATATATGAGCAATAACCAAATAAGATATAATACAAAATATAGTAACATCAAAAAGACAGAAACTAGGAATTAATCTAATGATAGTAATTAAGTTGAAAATGTTATAGAAATAAATCAAAGAATATCTAACTAAGGAAAAGGACGTACTATGTTCATGGAGTGAGAGGCTGGAAGAGTCTGTAATTTGCTCTATAGACTCAACACAACCTCAGTCAAAACACTATCAGCTGTTTCAAAACTGTGAATGGCCAAGATAATATTGAAAAAGTATAACAAAATTGGAAAACTTGCCCTAGAAGATATCAAGGCTTTTATTACAGTTTTTAAAATAGTGTGTTACTGTCACAAGGATAAAAAACTAAAGGAAAACCTGGGAAAAGACCTATTCATATGAACTTATTTAATATAAATTTAAGATGACATGGTAATATAGTGGGAAAAGGATAACGTTTTCAATAAATGCTGCAGAATTAATGGAGTGTCCATGTTTTACAAATATATTGTGACTTCCACCTCATAATATACATAAAATAAATTCCAGGTGGGTTGTAGTTAAACATGAAATATAAAGTATCTTTATGTTCTTGGAGTAGGCAAAATTGTAGAAAAATAGAATGCAAAATGTGCTATCCAGAAAAGGGGGGAGATATAAATTTTCTTTAAAATGAAGAACTTCTGTATCACTGATACTATTACAAACTTGGAGGGACTTCCCTGGAAGTACAGTGGGTAAGAATCCTCATGCCAAAGCAGGAGACACAGGTTTGATCCTTGGTCTAGAAAGATCCCACACGCTGCGGAGATCCCAAGCCCGTGCGCCACAACTAACGGAGCGCGTGCGCCCCAGAGCTTGCTCCACGAGGGAGGCCAGCACAGCGAGAAACCCGCACACCCCACGAAGAGCTGTCCCCGCGCACCGCAACGAGGAAAGCCCTCACGAGACACAGCAATGCCAAAAAAAAACCTTGGAAACGCAAACTCCAAAGCTGCCAAAGATGTTGCAGTACATATAGCTAATGAGAGACTTGTCAGAATAAATGAAGACTCTCTGCTCATCTATAAGGGAAAACAAGAAAACAACTTTTTTTTTTTTAAAGTCTGGACTTGAAATGTTACTTCACAGAAGGATCTATCCAACTAGCCAATAAGCATATGAGATCACGCGAAGAGACTCAAACTCAGCAGGGAAATGAAAACGAAATTAAGCAAGAGTACATGTTCATCAAAATAGCTACAGTTATAAGAAATAGAAAAGAAGATATAAATAGCTACAGTTATAAGAAATAGAAAAGAAGAAAGAAAAGGAAAGAGAGAAAGAGACAGAGAGAGCAAAAGAAAGGAAGCCAGAAGGAGAAAAAGAAAGAAAAGATTTGGAATGAGTGGTGGTGAGCCCATGGAGCTGAAACGATGGTAGAAAGTGGTAGTATTTTCTACAACTCGACATATGCATGCTCTACAATTCAGCAATTCTCCTCCTAAGCATATGTTCACACAAAATGCATACAAATGTGCACCAAAGACTTAAACGAAAATATTTCCAGCAGTATTATTCGTGGGAGTCCCAAGTTGCCAACATTATGACCTTCAGCAGTAAAATGACAGATAAAGTGTGATATGTTCATACCATGGAATATTGTCTAGCAGTGAAAACAAATGAAATGCCACTACACCCAACACCATGGACAGAGTGCATAACATAATAGGAAAAAGTGTCAGGTACACAATAGGACGTACTATACGCTTCTATGTTTATAAATTTCAAGATCAGCAAACTAACCTGTGTTAATAGAAATAAGGATAGCCATACCTTTGGGAAGGTGGTGGATTGTGATGTGAGGGCGGCCTCTTGGGGGACTGGTCATATTCCCTTTCTTTTTCCGGATGGTGGTTAACAGGTGTGTCCACTTTGAGAAAGTTGCCAGCATGTCCGCTTACAGCACGTGCACCCGTCTGAATGCACATTTCACTTCAATAAAAATTTATATAGATATACACAGATATACAGAGAAAGAAATGACAACCCACTCCAGTATTCTTGCCTGCAGAATTCCAAGGACAGAGGAGCCTGCCAGGATGCAGCCCATGGGGTTGCAAAGAATTGGACATGACTGAAGTGACTGAGTAGGCAGACAGGCATACAGACAGATAGTCACACATACACACACACACACACACACACACACACACACACACACATATATATTTAAGTGTATATATACATATGTGTAAACAAACTATATATATACATATATGTGTTGGTCGCTCAGTCGTGTCGACTCTCTATGTATAAAGAAAATGACTGTGGATACAAAGCAGGTTGCTAAATCTAATCATCTAATTATCATCTCTCTGCCAATCATCTACCTCTCCATTCATCCATCATCTATAAATTTATGTGGGTTTGCTGGAGCTGCCATAACAAACCACACAGACGAGTGGCTCAAACAATAGAAACGCATTGTCCCGCAGCTCTGGAGGCCAGAATTCTGAGATTAAGGGGTGGGCTGGTCTGGTTCCCTCTGAGGCCGGGAAGGAAAACCTGTTTCTCGCCCCCAGCCTCTCGTGGCTGACTGGCGGTCTTTGGTGGTCCTTGGCCTGTAGACACATCACCTCGGTCCCTGCCTTCATCGCCACATGACATTATCAGTGTATGTGCTTCTGTGTCCCAGTTTCCCCATCTTATAAGGACACAGTCCAATTGAACTAAAGTCCACCCTGACGACTTCATCGTCATTGAAATACCTCTGCAAAGACCCTATTTCCAAGTGACGCCACTTTCTGAGGTACTGGGGGTTAGGATTTCAAAATATGAATTTGGGGGAACATAATTCAACTGATAACACTATTTGTGTCTACACACACACACACACACACACTCAGGCAAACATATAAGAAGGGCTATGAAATATTTGCAGTCCTTTAATAAAATCCTGCCTTTTTATCAAAGCCTGTTCTTGGAAAATGCGATTTTAGTCCAATACCTAGTGGCAAATTTTTATAGTTCAGATCAAAGTATATATATAGTTTGTATTTAACACATAGCATGGGACAATAAAAAAAATGCAGCTGCAATAATTGAGTTCCAGATGTAGGACTAAAACTTGGAAAGCGATCCAGTATCCTTTTTATGTAGAATTGTTGGTCCTTAACCAAAAATTACGCAGTGGAGAAAACGGTGTCATTACAACTAGATTCAACTGCTGTTTCAGACTTACTTATACACAGACATATCAGTTTTTTATTAAAAATTAAGCAAGCACTGTTAGAACCTAGGTGCCACAGTGGGAAAGAATCTGCCTGCCAACGCAGGAGACGCAAGAGACTCTGGTTCGATCCCTGGGTCAAGAAGATCCCCTGGAGGAGGAAATGGTGACCCACTCCAGTGTTCTTGCCTGGGAAATACTTTGGACAGAGGGGCCTGGAGGGTTACAGTCCATGGGGTCCCAAAGGGTCAGACACGACAGAGTGTGCACGCACGTTAGAACAAACGCTACGAGAGTCGTGGGCAAAGGAATCTCTGATTCGGGTTTGCTGGTCATCGACGCAGGGTCTCGGGTGACATAATCTAAGCTCCTGCCTGTTGCTGGCCGTCCTGCTCGTGGTCACGGCGTGGCTGGTACCCTCTGCTAGGGAGCTGAGCTGAGCTGAGCTGAGCAAGAACGACTTTACCCTGCTCTAAGCAAAGCGTCCCTGCGTGCCTGCACTAGGAACCGTGTGTTCAGACAGGGGCTGGCGCAGCATCACGGCATGTCTGTACCCCGCTTTGCGGGAAGCAGGGTCCTCCCAGGGAGGCCACTGGCTTTGATGCCCAGGGCTGTCTCTGGGTTCAGGAAGGCAACTTAGTCATCCTCCACTGAGCCACAGTGGGTAAATAAGGTGAGTGACTCACCTGCCCAGGACGCCCGTGTGATGAGGATAGGACAGTCATGCTGGAACTCAGCACAAGACTTGGCAGGGAGGATGAGCTCAACCCACGTGGCTGACTTACTAGAATTTTGTTACTTCCTCCCCAAGATCACTGGACTCATAAAACTCGAGGGAACTTGGCCTTTGGTCACCCGGCTTCAGAGCACCTTGATTGTCTCGAAACATCGAAAACAGAAAGGTGGGAGCAACAACCAGGTAAGGACTTTACGCTGATCTGTGTCAGATGGCCAGATTGGCTGTTACGTGACTGTCTTATCTAAGATGGATGAGAAGCAACCCTAGTCGTCCTCATCATTTCTCAGAAAACCCCAGCCTGGAGCGGCCAGCCGCACAGGAAACGCAGAGAGGGGCCAGGCTCCCGGTGCTCCCGTCTGCCTGACAGGTTCACGGCAGGACGCGGGGCAGACACCTGGCCTGGCTGCCTGGCTGCCCAGAGGCCGGAGGAAAACAGCGCTCCTTCCAAAGCGCTCCCTCCTCCTTCCCCGAGGTAGACAAGGCCGCCGCCTTCCAGACAGAACGAGAAAGGGAACGTTTCTGGGAACGTCACAGAGCAGTCCCTTGAAACATCATCAGGCATCAGTTGCGAGGAGGCCATCTGCGGTACCCGGCCCAGGAGGCGAGGGCCAGGCGGGAGAGGGGACGCGGACTCCCCCGTCGCTCTGCCGTCTTTCTGGCCGAGCGCACGCATGACGGGAAGAGAAAGTGGTTTCTCAAGTTGGAGGCGCCCGCTCGTTGCCAGGCAACAGAGCAGCCCGCCGCCCAGACAAAAGGCAGCCGGCATCCTCGGGCGCGGCTGGCATACAAAGAAGGAACGTGCTCACAAAGGGGTCGCCGTCTCCCGGCCCCAGAAGGCCCTTCCTGTGCCCCTGGAGAATAGGCGGGGAGAGCTGAGAAACTGCAGAAACAGGCCCGGAATCTGACAGGGATCAGCGGAGTGTCAAAGAAAGGGAGGAGGCCGAGGAGGCAGGCTAGAACCCCGTTTACCGAGGAAGCCTCCGCGCAAGGGACGGAGCATTAACCATCAGCCACGTCGCCACAATTATGAATGAAAACGGTGCCACGGCAGCCTCCGTGGAAACAGCGGAAACAGCATCCGTGGAAACAGCGATGCGCCTCCCGGGGACGTGCTGAACTTCTCATCCACGTCCCTCCCCCTAGGGTTTGGCCACCCTGGAGATGCTAGCGTGCTGGAGGAGGGGACAGGGTTCCCGTTCTCCCCAAACCTGGCTGCCGGTCAGCCTGACCTCACGATACCTGAGGGTGGATGCCGGACCATCCGCTCACCTCCAGGCCGCATCCGGTCAGTCCTGCACCAGCCCACACAGGACCCTACATGGGGGTGCTAGGATGGCTACACAGGTTAGCATCAGCACAATTCGTTTTAAATGTGTTTAGTTGGAGTATAGTGGATCTACCGTGCTGTGTTAACTTCTGCTGTGAGTGCAAAAAGTAACAAAATGATTAATTTTTCAAAGTGATTCAGTTATTCTTATATATATATGAAAGTGAAGTCGCTCAGTCACGTCCAACTCTTTGCGACCCCATGGACTGTAGCCTGCCAGGCTCCTCTGTCCATGGGATTCTGCAGGCAAGAATACTGGAGTGGGTTGCCATTTCCTTCTCCAGGGGATCTTCCCAATCCAGGAATCGAATTCAGGTCTCCTGCATTGCAGGCAGACTCTTTACTCTCTGAGCCACAAGAATATATATATATTCTTTCTCATGGTTTCCAAGATGGCTCAGTGGTAAAGAATCCGCCTGCCAATGCAGGAGACACAGGTTCGATCCCTGGGTCAGGACATTCCTCTGGAGGAGGAAGTAGCAACCGACTCCAGTGTTCGTGCCTGGGAAATCCCCTGGACAGAGGAGCCTGGGGGGCTACAGTCCACGGGGTCACAAAGAGACAACCACCGGGCGATCAAGCACATCCTTTTTCATATTCTCTTCCTCGATGGTTTATCACAGAATGTTGAATACAGCGCCCTGCACCATCCCGCAGGAGCTTGTTTTTCTCACCGTGTCTGTGAGAGCTTTGCATCCGCTAACCCCAAACTCCCGGCCGCTCCCTCCCTCACAACAGCAACGCTGGCCTTTGTGGAAGACCTGGGGCGCCCACCCAACCCTCCACGGCAGACTTTGCAGGCCCGGCCCTAGGAGTCCCTCTGGAGAGTTTCTGCGGGGGTTTGGGTGGGGCTGCCTGGGGACGCTGGTGTCAGAACCGCCAGGCTACGTCGTTCGTCTGTCCACCCGTCGGCGACGGCCACCTCCCGCCGTCCCCCCCCCCCCCCCCGTGCCCTCTGCAGTGGCCTGGCCGCTCTCCGGCCGCCCTCTGGGCTGCCCTTCCCCTCCTCCCAGCGGCCTTCCTGCACATCGTGGGACGTGCTCTCTGCCTCTGCCTGCGCTGAGTCTCCGCCCGTGAGGCTCTTCTCCGCTCTTGGTTGGACCAGCTCTCTCTCACCCTCCAGACTCTCCAGGACGCTCTGCCCCCGGAAGCCTCTGGCGTCCCCCACGCCATCACAGCTGGTCCCCGGGGACCATGTGCTCCGATTCCGCCCGTTCTGTCGTGGAACACATCTGGGATTTCTGCTCTGGGGCCAGGCCTGGGCCAGGACAGCTCCCACTTGAGGAGACCATAGTGGGGAGTGGATTCGATGGACATGATCGTGGGCAAACTCCCAGAGTTGGAGAGGGATGGGGAGGCCTGGCGGGCTGCAGGCCACGGGGCTGCAGAGAGCCAAACACGACTGAGCGACCGAACAGCACCAGCAAAGGCGAGGATTCAGGCCCGTCCAGGGCAAGCTCGGGGGCACAGCGTGAGGGGTGTGTGTCCTCGGGACCGTGAGAAGACGGGCACACCCCGACTCCGCCGGGCCAGGAGGCAACGGCTTCCGAGGAGAATCCAGCTGCTACAAGCTGAGCAGGGCCCAGCCAGTCCCTGGTGGCTTAGCTGGTAAAGAATCTGCCTGCAATGCAGGAGACCCCGGTTCCATTCCAGGGTCGGGAAGCTCCCCTGGGGAAGGGATAGGCTCCCCACTCTAGTATTCTGGCCTGGAGAATCCCATGGACTGTGTAGTCCATGGAATCGGCCAGAGTCGGACACGACTGAGCAACTTTCACTTCACTTCACAGCCAGCCGAGGGTGGAGAAGGAGTTCCTGGGGATGCGGCCTGTCTCCTCCGGGGGACCCCAGGCTTCTGGAGAGAGCCTGTGTTCACCTGGCCTGTCTTGTCGGCACCTGTGAGTGCTGGATAGATGATAGAATGAAGCCGGGCATGGCTTAGGGCGGCAGGAGGCGGTGCTTTTTTCAGATTTTTAGCTCAAGTTCAAAGGTTCTTCATGCACAAAGCAGAGACTGTCCTGTCCCGGCGCCATGATGACACCAGCGCCCTTGGCCTCGGGCCTTGGGAAGGAGAGGTGGATCCACACTCTTGTTGTTTCCAGGCCTGCCATGGAAGCAGGGAGAAGTGAGAACAACCTTCCAGGTGCTTTTGCTGGTTAGCACTGGAAAACATGAAGGTAGCGATCCTATATGTGATGGGCATTTTTATTTATTGAAGTCTAGTTGACTTACACTATCACATTAGCTTCAGATGTAGGAAAAAAAGTGAAAGTCTTAGTCACTCAGTCGTGTCTGACTCTGCGACCCATCGACAGGAGCCAGGCTCCTCTGCCCACGGGATTCTCCAGGCAAGTGTACTGGAGTGGGGTGCCATTTCCTTCTCCAGGGGACCTTCCAGACCCAAGGATCAAATCGGGAAGGTTTTTCCAAGGAAAGCCTTCTCTGGCTCGGGCAGCTCACGTGACCTCGGCAGGGCCTAGGGGACATCAGGTGACTCGATTTCCTAGTGGCCAGCTGACTTCTTCTCCAGCCGTGCCGCGCCCCACTCAGCACGTCTGTGAGCCCGAGGAGGAGGGGCTTCAAAGTGAGGAAGGGGTCCTAATGAAGCGGGGAGGTCGATGCTGGGAGGGAGGTTCTTTTTTAAAGGTTCGTGGAGAAAACTGGTCAGCCCTGCTCCCTCAGATCTTGGGGAGACCCTGGTTTCTGGTGCAGCGGCCCCGGGGAGGTTTCTGTCTAGATAGTGCCAGGTAAGGCGGCTGAACAGTGCAGGATGCCTGACCCCACGTGCCTGGGGTTCTTGGTCAGGCTTAACTGAATCCACTAATCGGACCCCCAGCATCCCTCTCAAGGGATGCAGGAGTGGGGCAGGGGGTCTCTGCTCAGGCTCACTCCCCATTGCTCGTGTTCGTCAACATCCATCCTTGAACATTGCCAGAAACCGCTGAGCTTCTTCCCAGGGGAGAGAGCAGGCAGAGGTCAAAGGGAATCTTCCTTGGAAATGACAAGTTGTTATGCTTCCAAAAAAAAATAGTATTCAAAGACTCAATTTTCCAATTAATGCCTCCAAATCCCTAATATCCTCCTCCTTTTGTCTTTCCATACTAGTCTGCTCTTAGTGTCTTTTCGGGAAGCGTTGAAAAGTCCTAACAGGCACCCCTGCACCTGCCTCCTGCACGACGCCCCCAGGTGGAGGGGTGTTGGCATCTGGGGGGGGCCGCCCCCAACCCCTGACTATGGGCTCGGACAATCCCTGATGCCCAAAGGTGGCCTGAGATGAGGGACCCCGGTCACGGTCGCTGAAACAAGTTCCTGAAGAAGCCCTGTGGAAACAGAGACTTGACTTCGCTGTTTCCACCGGGGAAGTGCCGCTGGCATCTTACTCGGCCACCTCACCCAGACGTCCAGCAGGGCTCCGCGGCTGCTGTGAAGGGGGGCCGAGCCCTGCCTGCTCCCACGGGCCCAGCTGCCCGCCTGCCGGCTGAGCCTCTGCTCCCCACGACCGCCTCCAGGGGCGTTCAGGAGAGCCTGACCGCAGAGGGCCAGGACGCGGGGAGGGTCTGTGATCACACCGCCCGGCTGCGAGGGGCCCCCGTCCCTCCGATGGGGCCTCGCGGCAGCCACTGCGGCAGGGCCTCCGAGTCCCTGAACGGTCCCTCCTTTGTTGGCTGACTGCCCCCTGCTGTCGTGTTGGCACGTGACCCGCTCGCACAAGAGTCCCTGGTCCCTGGTCTGCTGGGGGCGGGGGGCAGACCCGGGGCAGACGTGCCCCACAGGCCTCTGTGGGGCACAGCGGGAACAGGAGCGGCCCCGGCTCCAGCCCCAGCGAGCTGGTACGCGAGGCCTGGCAGGCGTCCTGCGGGGCTCTCGGGACCCCACCAGTGGCCCAGACCCCACGGCGGGGCCCTGCTGGCTCCAGACCCAGCCTAGCCTGACGCTGCTTCCTCTGCCTGCCGACTCCGCCGGCACCCTCTGCCACCTTCACGGATCTGTCCTTCCTCCTCTTTGTTCGTCTGGGGCTCCCCTCCCTCCCCTGGTGGTTCAGCAGGTAAAGAATCCGCCTGCCACGCGGGAGACCCAGGTTTGACCCCTGGGTCGGGAAGATCCCCCTGGAGGAGGGCATGGCAATCCACTCCAGTATTCTGGCCTGGAGAATCCCGTGGACAGAGGAGTCTGGTGGGCTACAGTCCAGGGGGATCACAGAGAGTCAGAGGCACAACTTAGCGACTAACACTTTCACCTTCCCCTCCTTTCAGAGCCGTTTTCACCCCCGCCGACCCATTTCTGAGTCCTGGGCACAGCGGGAACCTGACCTTTCCCATCAGCCCATCACTCTGGTCCTTGGAGGGGCCCACGTGATACGTTGCCATCTTCATCTGCACGTCGCCTTGCCCCCAAATGAATGTGTGGGCTTTGCACAGGCCGGGACCTACATTGTATTTTCTTGTAGCTCCTAACGGACCCTGAAACAGACCTCTGATTTATTTTGCTTTCATTCAGGAAGAAAGTTCTTCTGACAGTAGTTTTGCATGTATTCATTCATCAGACAGTCACTCGATTTCTCAGTAAATGATGACCAGATTACCAGGTCTTTTTCATAACGTCTTATTTCACACCTACCATGTAAATACACTCTAAATAAAGACAGGCTTATAAGCACGCCATTTTGTGTACGGGCAGGAGGAAAGCACTTGAAGATGGGTTTTGTGTGTAAATAACGGCGTGATCAAGGATGCGTATCTGTTGGTCCTCCCTCTCAAGTCTCCCAGCTTCGTAGCTAAAGCCCCACAGCCTACCTTCCACAGTTACACGTTCTCCTGGCCTGTAAAACCCTTGACTCTTCACCTATTAGCTTTTCCAGGCAGCTCAGAGACTGAAGAAATATGATGGATGAGCCCGTTGCTGACATTATACCCCGTTACTAAATCAGAAGAAAGGGTAGACACAGCTGGCTATGAACAAATGCTTCTGTGTCCTGGGACCAAAGGGTGGAGAAGCAAAAGTGCAGAGCAGACAGACAGACAGACTGCAGCAGGAAGGCCCGGATGTCCCCGTGGCAGACGAGCCTGCAGCTTACTCGCTTTCCATTTCTAAGAATCTGCTCCATCCACTGCCCTCCTCACACTGTCTAGACAATCTCAGAGTATTACATAAGTCATAGTGGCTGGATATTTTCCTGTTTACTGCAGAGTTAGTCTACAAAGGTCACTGATAAAATAATCTTTGGAACTGGTATGAAAAACATCTCAAAAATCCAAGAAACTTAAGAGCCAGCCATACCAGTACTTTCTGATACTGATTCATGGAGAAAAGAAAACCACAACACGCCTGGCTGTCCCTGGCTTCTGGCAAGGCTTTGACAGGTGTCCTGACATGAGAGACGAGTTTGTGTCCACACGCACGGCGGACACAGGACTGTCTGCCCCAGTTAGAGCCCAGAGCCCAATTAACACACAGGGCCCTTCAAATGACACGTTTGGAATGGGTTTGATGGAGACACTGAGTACTTTGTCTAAAAAGAGAAGGAAAAAAAGAGAAAAAAAAAGGAGAAAGAAACTGGGAGAGAGCGGATGAAGGGGAGGAGGGGGAGGGCGGGGAGGAGAGGGAGGAGAGGGAGGAGAGGGAGGATGGGGGGGGAGGACGGGGAGGACGGGGGAGGATGGAGGGAAGGATGGAGGGGAGGATGAATGGGAGGATGGGGGAGGATGGGGGAAGGATGGGAGGAGGACGGGGAGGATGCGGGAGGATGGGGGGACAATGTGGGGAGGATTGGGGAGAACGGGGGGGAACAAATAAATGAAGGTGACACCTTTGTTCGGTGCGGTTTCCACTTTGGAACTCAACGCCAGGATTTGCTCTCAGAAAATGAACAGTTGGGTTTCCAGTCACAGCGTCACTATTTAAGAGATGTTGCGCCATTTTTGAGCTCACAGACCCTCACCGCTCAAGCCACTGTGCCCACCCCACCATTCCTGGGGGCAGGGGGCTCTCTTGCCCTGTGAGATGGGGGTGCAGAGCGGGCCTCCCACATGGGCGCCGGGACTGGGGCAGGGGGCCTCTCTGTAGGTTTCTGGTCCCCTCTCCACCCTGAGCGTTTAAGGACTGGTGGAGCGTGAACAGATCTTTTACTCGTTAGTAAAGCATCTTCTCTTTAATGCATCTCTTTTCACTGTCCACGTGTAAAAGGAATGTCTGTGAGATTCAGGGGCCCAGACAGAGGTCGGCCAGCTAACTGATGGCCTAGAAATAGCCTCTTCTGGGCGCTGGGAGCCCTGTCGCCTGACCTCAGGGACGCGCATCTCTGCTTCCGTGAGTGGGGCCGGTCAGCCTGGGACAGCGAGAGCCACGCTCACCCTCTGCCTCTGACTCTGCTCAAAACAGAAGCCATGGCTACTGCGCTGGTTTCTTTCCAGGATAAACACGGATGTACTGAAATAGGTCAAGGCAGAATCTTAACAGCCACAAGGGCATGCATTCTAGCGTTTTAAACTCTAAGTGTGGGGTAGCGGTGGTTATCCACGTGGTGGCTGAACAAGCCGCGTGTCACACGGGCGAAGTCTGCGTGGTGGGAGGTTTTGATGGGAGAAGCCAGTAGCACAGTCACAAACAGTTAGACATAGCAAGGGCGCAGAGCATTCCAGACCAGGAGGCCAGGAAGACCTGCCCGGTCCCGGGATGGGAGTCCCTCCAGGGGAAACAGGTCACAGACACACAGCTCAGGTCCCTGGGGGGTCGGCTTTAAACCCAGTAACGACACAGACGCAGCAGAGTTCTGGAATAATCCAAGTGATGCCGCATGGAGGGAGACGGCCCCCGATCAAGCTTGACTCACAGCAGGTCCGTGTCCTCAGTCTTTATTTTAGTGTGTGTGTGAGAGAGAGAAAGGAGAGGCTGTGCGTCTGTTGTTCTCAGTCGCCCAGTCGTGTCTGACTCTCTGGGACCCCATGGACTGTAGCCCACCAGGCTCCTCTGTCCATGGGATTCTCCAGGCAAGACTACTGGAAAGGGTGGCCATGCCCTCCTCCAGGGGATCTTTCCAACCCAGGGATCAAACTCGCATCTCTCATGGCTCCTGTATTGGCAGGCAGGTTCTTTACCACTAGCGCCACCTGGGAAGCCCAAGTGTATTTGTGACACCCCAGCTCCAGTGTGGGATGGTGCAGGATACACGCAAACAACTCAGCTTATTTCAGGTAAAATTCATTTAGAAGTTGATGTAGAATGTTGTTTTTTTTTCCCTCCATCTCTAGAGGAAGAAATAAGCTGTATTTCATGACAGTCGGTTTTCGTCTTTCATTCTTGGACTGCAATGTTCAGTTGAAAATGGGACAAACATGCTAGTGGTATCCAGACCATAGAGTTCTTCTTTTTATTTTTTCGTGGAAAAATTCAGCGATGCTCCAGAAATAGTCACCTGAACATCAGGAAACCTGATGTCTGGGTTCACGGTTGGGCGGCCTCAGATCTAGGGATGAGAGAGACATGAGTGTTTCTGTGTCTCTCCAGCCATCCCATGATCCAAAATTTGTTTAGGAAGCGAACACCGTCCTGAACAGAGGCAGTTGGCTGCGCAGGGCTTTAGGAGCACGCATCCCTCCCCTGGGCCCGGACCTGCGTCCCCGGGCCTCTGACTGCGTGAAGGCTGAGGCAGCAGGTCCGGGGCTGGAGGTCCTGCCTCGGCCTTTCCCAGCGATGCTGGTGCCTCGGGGGCCACACGCTGAGAAGCCAGGCATGAGAAGAGGCACAGACACTCCTTGTGTCCTGGCTACCAGGGTCAGATCCAGCAGCCCACAAAGGGTGCAGATAGAGCGGCAGTTCTAGTCCTGGGAGTCCTGTGATATAGGCCCCCAGAGGCCACCGGGGGAGCCCGGGGGGAGACTGGGCTGAGCTTTCTGTTTGCGCAGCGAAAGGAGTCCCTGGGGAGCCGCCGTGGAAAGGGAAGGGCAGCCTCACTCCACGAAGCTTGAATCGGTGGGGATACCGCTGGGCTGCCCCAGATGCTCCCTTCAGAAGCTTGTGCATGAGAACTGGTCCAGGGTGGCCAAGGCAGCGCCCTGACCCTCAGAGGCTCTCGAATGTCACAGGTGGGTGCAGTGGCAGCCGGAAGGGAGGGCTGTTTATAGGGGTGCTCACCCATCAGGATTTCTAGTTCATGTTGTTCCAAAGAGACATTCAATTTTTTTTAAAAGAAGGATCCCAGCCTATACACCCTGCTATTTTTCAGGGTTTGGGAAGTGGGAGGTGGGGACCTCTCCACACGCCCAGGAGGACTCATGGTCCTCCCTTGGGCTGCCACGTTTGGACCCACCCTCCCCCAGGCCTGCATCTCATCAGAACAGGTGACCTGTGACTTTTCCTTCCCGTACTCTCAGAGGTTTAGTTGTGGATGTAAGGGTGCCCCTCCTCCTTCTTACAAATATAGGCTTCCCTGGTGGCTCAGGTGGTAAAGAATCTGCCTGCCATGCGGGAGACCCAGGTTCGATGCCTGGGTCATGAAGACCCCCCCGGAAAAGGGAATGGCTACGCGTTCTTGCCTGGAGAATCCCAGGGACAGAGGAGTCTGGCACGTTACAATCCATGGGGTCATGAAGAGTCAGACACGACTGAGCAGCTAACATCTCTCTTTCTTACAAATCTGTTTTTCATCATCAATGTTCTATCAACTGGTTGTTGCATGTTCATCAGTTCCTCTGTAATTTTAAAATTATTATGATTAGAATTTCAAAGTAACAGCTTCCTTGCCTACTTGCAGGATGTTGGTTGACAAACGTGTAACACATTGCATATAGACAAAGGGAAACTGTAGCTAAGTAATTCAGTGATTCTGTATATGACAATGTTTCCTGTCTGGAAAATACATCGTGTATGCAAAACAAGTCTCCCTTCTTACAAGCATGATATTCATATTCTACTTTTGTAAAGAAAAAGAAATACTTAGTATGAGCTCTATTCTAGTGAAGGTGACTCAACTCAAAAACCTAGCTTGATTACCAAAAAAGTGTGGGAAAGTTTTTGCTTATAATCAGACACACGATTCATACTATGGGGTGTTAGGAAAGAGAGGGAAGTCCTGGCAATCCAGGGTGGGAAGCCGAGCCTGGGCTCCACTCGGCTGGGATGGGCTGCTTCCTACCTTGCTAGCTGCTGGGTACCAACTGCACATTCTAGCCACTTGAGCAGACAGTTTCCGCTGCCGCGTGATGGAGATTTGACATCAACTGGTACCGTCTCCTTTTGCAGGACTGAAGGGTGAGCAGGGTTGAAGTGACCTCCTGGGGACAATCCAGGCTGTCTCCCTCCTCCCAGACCCCAAAGCCCCCAGAGTCCTGTGAGGGGAGCCCGGAGCCACCCTCTGGAGCCCCAGACCCCAAAGCCCCCAGAGTCCTGTGAGGGGAGCCCGGAGCCACCCTCTGGAGCCCCAGACCCCAAAGCCCCCAGAGTCCTGTGAGGGGAGCCCGGAACCACCCTCTGGAGCCCCAGACCCCAAAGCCCCCAGAGTCCTGTGAGGGGAGCCCGGAGCCACCCTCTGGAGCCCCAGACCCCAAAGCCCCCAGAGTCCTGTGAGGGGAGCCCGGAGCCACCCTCTGGAGCCCCAGACCCCAAAGCCCCCAGAGTCCTGTGAGGGGAGCCCGGAGCCACCCTCTGGAGCCTCCCTGGGCTCTCGGCTCTCTGCACCTTCAGCTCCCGCGGTGTGGTTTACTCAGTCCGGATCCTCCTTCTGGGAGAGTGGAAATAATCTGATAATTAATCCAGACTCTTAAAAATAACATAATTGCCTTAATAAATGTATCTCTTCAAGAAAAATCTGCATTAAACTCTTCCTTGCTCTCTGGACGCAATTATTGCATGCATATAGAATGCATTTGATGATACATTCAAATATATATTGGGGCTTCCCTGGTAGCTCAGCTGGCAAAAAATCCGCCTGCAATGCAGGAGACCCCAGTTCGATTCTTGTGTACATATTAAAACATATATTATAATGAAGGTCATCGAGATGATGACATTCCATCAACAATCGCTAGCTATTAATCCAGCACCTCCTAAACACGTGCACTGAAGTTTGATCATTCTGGTGGCTCAGATGGTAAAGCATAGGCCTGCAGTGCTGGAGACCCAGGTTTGATCCCTGAGTCAGGAAGATCCCCTGGAGAAGGGAAGGGCTACCAACCCTAGTATTCTTGTCTGGGGAATTTCATGAACAAGAATGGAGCCTAGCAGCTACAGTCTATGATGTGGCAAAGAGTCAGACATGACTGAAGTGACTAACACTTTCACTTTCAGGCCTGGGATGACCCCCATGACCTCTGTAACTAGTTAATAGTAGTCAGGTAATTGTGTGCACTGTATTCAAACCTGACATCCCTCCAAGGAACGGTGGCTGTGGGTACGCGGCAGTGTTTATTGGGTGGATGGTCCTTCTGTTCCATCAGAGACCACAGATATGACAGCAATGTCACTGCTGGTGGCATCTGGACAGGAGGGATAAGTTAGAAATTTGGGATGAACAGATACACACCACTATATTAAAATAAATAAACAGCAAGAACCTACTGTATTCCCAGATAACTACATTCAATTTCTTGTAATGACCTATAATGGAAAAGAGTTTGAAAAAGAATAGATGTCTTTATAGGTACATAACCCAAATACTTTGGCCACCTGATGCAAAGAACTGACTCATTGGAAAAGACCCTGATGTTGGGAAAGATTGAAGGCAGGAGGAGAAGGGGATGACAGAGGATGAGATGGTTGGATGGCATCACCGAGTCGATGGACATGAGTTTGAGCAAACTCTGGGAGATGGTGATGGACAGGGAGGCCTGACATGCTGCAGTCCATGGGGTCGCAAAGAGTCGGACATGACTGAGCGACTGAACTGAACTGAACTGACTCATGTTGCTATGCCTATGAAACATTGTAAATCAGCTATATTTCAATAAAATATACATATATTTTAAAAAGAGGTGACTAACGCAGATCTACACACAGCAGGTCACATTAACGGATGCTTCTGTAGCACTTCATCCAACCTCCCAACAATCTTACAAGGCAGGTGCTGTCGGGCTTAGCATCCCTAGTTTACAGGACAGACGCGCCGGGCCAGCGTCTCACGGCCGGCAAGAGGCAGCGGGGCTGGCGGGCACGGTCTGGTTCCAGAGTTCGTGCCCTTAACCTCTGCACCCCGTGGCCTTGGCCAGAATGTGTTGCTTGAGCAGATAGCACCATCAAAATGTTATTGGTCCTTGGGGGGAAAAAAAACTTCACCTCTCCTTTTTCAGTTCTTTTTCTTCAATTGTTCCAAAATATATAAGCTGCATGATTTCTGCTCAGGAAGATCCAGCAAGAATTTAATTACCCTGCAGAGTAAAACTGACACCAATTCTCAGGGTCTGACATCTATAAACTGCACACAATTGCTGCAGAAAGTTTAATTTACATCTCTCTGAGTCCCTCTCAGTGGGGAAGGGTCTCTGTGTTGTTTCCAAGAAATGCAGGATGAAATTTCACGGAAACCTCAAGGGCTTGCTTTGCCGGTGCTTTGTAAGTCCTGATTCAACTCCAATGGAAATTAAGTGATATGTACTTTCTGAGGAGAAGATAGTGTGTTCCTACTGACAACTTTGAGTTAAGATGGATTAAAATTTTTTTTCTTTTGTATTGGTGTAGAGTTGAACAATGCTGTGTTACTTCCAACTGTAAAGTGACTCAGTTGCATGTATACCTGAATCTATTATATTCTGTTTCAAATTCTTTCCCCATTTAGGCTCTTCCACAGCACTGAGCAGAGAGCCCTGGGACATGCAGTAGGTCCTTGTTCTTATCTATCCTAAATATAGCAGTGGGTACTGACAGTCCCAAACCCCCAATCTGTCCCTCCTCCCACCCGTCCCCCGTAACCTTAAATTTGATTTCTAAGACTGTGAGTCTGTTTCTATTTTGTAAATAAGCTTGTTTGAATCATTTTTTTCTTTTGGACTCACATATAAGTAGTATCATCTGACATTTGCTTTTCTCTGTCTGGCCTACTTCACTTGGTATGGTAAACTCCAGGTCCACGCATGTGACTGTGAATGGCCTGATTTCATTCCTTTGAATGGCTGAGTACTATTCCACTGTCTGTGTGCCCCACGTCTTCTCTACCCATGCATCTGCTGCTGGGGTGTTCGGCAGCTCCCCTCTCGGCTGCTGTAAACAGCGCTGCAGTGGACGATGGATGCAAGTGTCCTTTTGGACCTTGTTTTGATTATTTCAGTCTTTTATTTTATTTCTTTATTTTCACTGTGGTGGGTCTTCCCTGCTGAGAGTGGGCTTCCTGGTGCTGTGAGGGGGCTGCTCTCTGCTGCAGTGACGGGCTTCTCCTCGTGGTGGCTTCTCTTGCTGCGGGGCCCAGGCCGTGGGCACGCAGGCTTTGGTAGTCGCCGCACACGGGCTCAGGGGCGGTGCACACGGGCTCAGGAGACGTGCACACGGGCTCAGGGGCGGCGCACACGGGCTCAGGAGACGTGCACTCGGGCTCAGAGGCGGCGCATACGGGCTCAGGGGCGGAGCACACAGGCTCAGGAGATGTGCACTCGGGCTCAGGGATTGTGCACATGGGCTCGGGGCAGCGCACACGGGCTCGGGGATTGCGCACACGGGCTCGGGGGTTGTGCACACGGGCTCAGGGGCGGAGCACACAGGCTCAGGAGATGTGCACACGGGCTCAGGGATTGTGCACATGGGCTCGGGGCAGCGCACACGGGCTCGGGGATTGTGCACACGGGCTCAGGGGCGGAGCACACGGGCTTGGGGCAGCGCACACGGGCTCGGGGCAGTGCACACAGGCTCAGGGATTGTGCACACGGGCTCAGGGCGGTGCACATGGGCTCGGGGCAGCGCACACGGGCTCGGGGCAGCGCACACGGGCTCAGGGATTGTGCACACGGGCTCAGGGGTGACGCACACGGGCTCGGGGCGGTGCACACGGGCTCAGGGATTGCGCACACGGGCTCAGGGGCAGTGCACACGGGCTCGGAAGATGTGCACACGGGCTCAGGACGGCGCACATGGGCTCGGGAGATGTGCACACAGGCTCAGGGCAGTGCACATGGGCTCGGAAGATGTGCACACGGGCTCAGGGCAGCGCACATGGGCTCAGGAGATGTGCACACAGGCTCAGGGCAGTGCACATGGGCTCGGAAGATGTGCACACGGGCTCAGGACGGCGCACATGGGCTCGGGAGATGTGCACACAGGCTCAGGGCAGTGCACATGGGCTCGGAAGATGCGCACATGGGCTCAGGGCGGCGCACACAGGCTCAGGGATTGTGCACACGGGCTCAGGGGCGGTGCACACGGGCTCGGAAGATGTGCACACGGGCTCAGGGCAGTGCACATGGGCTAGGGAGATGCGCACACGGGCTCAGGGATTGTGCACATGGGCTCAGGGCAGTGCACACAGGCTCGGGGCAGCGCACACGGGCTCAGGGATTGCACACATGGGCTCAGGGGCAGCGCACACGGGCTCGGAAGATGTGCACACGGGCTCAGGGCGGCGCACACAGGCTCAGGGATTGTGCACATGGGCTCGGGGCAGTGAACACAGGCTCGGGGCAGCGCACACGGGCTCAGGGATTGTGCACACGGGCTCAGGGGCGGCGCACACAGGCTCGGAAGATGTGCACACGGGCTCAGGGCAGTGCACATGGGCTAGGGAGATGCACACACGGGCTCAGGGATTGTGCACATGGGCTCAGGGCAGTGCACACAGGCTCGGGGCAGCGCACACGGGCTCAGGGATTGCACACACGGGCTCAGGGGCAGCGCACACGGGCTCGGAAGATGTGCACACGGGCTCAGGGCGGTGCACATGGGCTCGGGAGATGTGCACACGGGCTCAGGGCAGTGCACATGGGCTAGGGAGATGCGCACACGGGCTCAGGGGCGGCGCACACGGGCTTGGAAGATGCGCACACGGGCTCAGGGCGGCGCACACGGGCTCAGGGATTGTGCACATGGGCTCGGGGCAGCGCACACGGGCTCGGGGCAGCGCACACAGGCTCAGGGATTGTGCACACGGGCTCAGCGGCAGCGCACACGGGCTCAGGGCAGCACACACGGGCTCAGGGATTGCGCACACGGGCTCAGGGGCAGTGCACACGGGCTCGGAAGATGTGCACACGGGCTCAGGGGCGGCGCACACGGGCTCGGGGATTGTGCACACGGGCTCAGGGTGGTGCACATGGGCTTGGGGCAGCGCACACGGGCTCAGGGCAGCGCACACAGGCTCAGGGATTGTGCACACGGGCTCAGGGATTGTGCACATGGGCTCGGGGCAGCGTACACGGGCTCGGGGCAGCGCACACGGGCTCAGGGCGGCGCACATGGGCTCGGGAGATGCGCACACGGGCTCAGGGGCGGCGCACACGGGCTCAGGGCGGTGTACACGGGCTCGGGAGATGCACACATGGGCTCAGGGGTGGCGCACACGGGTTCAGGAGATGTGCACACGGGCTTAGTTGCTCCGTGGCATGTGGGATCTTCCTGGACCACAGACTGAACCCATGTCCCCTCCATTGGCAGGTAGACTCTTATCCACTGAACCAACAGGGAAGCCTTATTTAAGAACCAGCTACTTACTAAAAATAAGATTACCTGTTTCTTTCTTAAACAGTTTGGCTCCTGGCTAGACGTGGGGACTTCAGGTTCTCATGCCTAAGCCTCCCCTAGACAGTGGTGTAAACAGGGGACTCCTTCAACCTCCCAGGCTTCTGCTTTGCGCCTCTGTAAGTCAGAGTGCGAGATTCCTCAGGCCTCCAACACGCTGAGTACATCATTCTATGCACAGACAGGACCTTGGTACAAACAAAAATGAAGGAACACTCAAAGACAGGCTTGCTTTTTTCCTAAGTTCGGTCCATCTTTCTGGGCACAGGATAAATTGCTCACCTGGTGATGAAAACTAACGAAATAGAGAGCATCAGAGAAAATGACCCTTTAAGAAGTAGGTGGTCACTCCCGCCTTCTAGTTGCAAAGCACCAGAAAGATAACCTTCAAAAAAAAAGATAACCTTCAAGAAAAATATCCTTCCCAGACCGGAACAACCATGTGTAATATCCATACTTCATGACAGGCAGATATTGTCAATTATTTCTCACTACTGTGTTAATGCTAGGGCTCCCCAGGTGGCTCCGTGGTAGAGAATCTGCCTGTTAAGGCAGGAAATGTGGGTTTGATCCTCGGGTTGGGAATATTCCCCTGGAAGAGGGCATGGCAACCCACTCCAGTATTCTTGCCTGGATAACCCCATGGAGGGAGGAGGCTGGCAGGCCACAGTCCGTGGGGTCACAGAGTCAGACGTGGCTGAAGGGCACGCACACGCACACCGCGTTAGTGCGTAACTGAGCACATCATCTCCAGAGGGAGAGAACATGAAGTACAGGAGAATGCTGTCCAAGGAAACGTGCTGGAAGGAGGGAGGTAGGACCCATGGCACTGTATTCCTCGGGATTTTCTTACCATCTTGCTCCCGGGCAAGAAGAACTGAGATCTGAACATGGTTAGTCTTACTGAATAAGCATCTGCTGCGAATCAAGGGTAAGGCACACCCTGGTGACTAAGTTCTAGACGCTCTGGGTCCAGTTAATAGAAAAGCACATCAGTGACCCCTGCAATCAGTCCTCCTCTGTCCCAGCCTCACGTGCCCTCAGAGTGGGCAGGGGCCATGCCTCATGTCCTGTAAGTGAAGTATGAACAGAGGGCCGTGTCCACTCTGGGAAGGATTTGAGGTCCCGTGTGTCATCCTGCACTCCATCTCCTGCGCTGAGTTGCCTGTGTGCTCCGGGGGGGCATACCAGAAGTCAGTAGGGCTCCTCCCAGCCTGAGCACGACCTCCAAGCCCACGGCCTGGGGCTCTGAAATCACCCAGGTTTACTGTGAACTCCCCATGAGCCCCAAACAGAGGACTGCGGCATCCAGCATGGATTCTCTGGGGATTTGAAGAGGGAGCGACACCTGGACCATCTGACAGAGGATGTCCCTGGCCCTGCAGGTGTATGCCCTAGTGAGAGACGAACCGGTCAGCTACATGTGGGTCCTTTTCACATGGCCAGAGTGCCTTGAAGGACAGAGAAGGGAGGGGAGGCTGAGTGAGACTGGGTCGTCATGGAGATGAGACATTTAGGGAAGTTTCTGTTGAAGAGATCAGATAGCAGAGAGAACAAAGAAGTTGCTTCATGAGATGCTTGAATAAAGAGTGTTCCGGGAAAGGAGAGGACCAGGGACAAATTCCCAGAAGCCAGACAAGCTTGGCTTATTCCAGGAGCTAGGCTTATTCTCACGGGCTAGGCTTACTCAGCTAGGGATGAGATTCTGTGTGGTTCCACCTTCATCCAGCCACCGCAGGTGGCTAAGAAGGGAAGTGACGTGACCTGATTGATACTGAAAAGGCCACCATCCGTGACCTGATTGATACTGAAAAGGCCACCATCCGACTGCAAGAGGTTGCAAACAAGGTGCTGGGCTTAAAAATCATATTGAGTGAGTTCAAGAGAAGTGGAGTGTTGTTCTGCAGAAAGCATTTCAGTTGACTTCAACCCAACAATTCGTGAAACTCTTTAATAGTTTCTAAAGAAAAATATGGTATCTATCATATAACCCAGCTATTCCATTCCTAGATGTTTACTCAACAGAAATAAAAACATATACCCCACAAATACTCGTACACAGGTGTTCACAGAAATTTTATTTATTAGACCAGAACAGGAAACATCCCAAATGCCAGTCAGCAAAATGAATAGTCTCTGATGTATCCATACAGTGAGATAGCACTCACCAATACAAAGGATTAAACTCGATGCACACAGCAGTGCAGATGAACCTCAAAATCATTTTGCTGAGTCAAAGAAAACAGACGCAAAAGATTAAATCGTGCACACGTGTTTAAAACTCTGTTAAAAGTGAGCTAATCTCTAGAAGCAGAAACAAGGCTGCTGGTTATCTGGGAAACAGGGGGAATGGATTTATAGAGAGGTGAGGAAACTAGGATCTCAGACATTCTACTGAGTGTGTGCGTTTGTGTGCTGGCATCTCACGGGGGCTTTAATTTGCATTTCCCTGGTGACTAACAGGGTTGAGCATCTTATGTGTCTGTTTATCTATACATCTTCTTTTGTAAGATGTCTCTGCAATCTCCTGCCATTTTTAATTGGATTTCTCATCTTCTTAATATTGAGATACATACAAAATGAATGGATACAAACTATTTTCTTGTGAGTGGCTTTTTTATTTAGCATACAAAAATACACTGAAAAGAAAGATTTCAAGAGCTAAACTTGTAACATTACTTCAATCTTCAAGGTCTTTGCCAAATAATTAAATACTAAAATGTTGGCGAGCTTCCCCTATTAATAAACTCTTCTTCCCCTCCGCACGTACATATTATATATATTTTCATTGGAAACTTTCTTTGTGTCCCTGGCTTATCATACTTGTTCATGGAGAATCAGATTCTTGGTGCTCCTTAATTCTGTTTGCTATTGTTTTAAGTAGAGTTTTTATGTATCCACATAAATGTGCTTTCTTAGGTTAGTCTGAGTTTGGGCAGTGTTTCTGTGTGTGTGTGTGTGTGTGTGTGTGTGTGTGTGTGTGTATGTATGTACCAGGCAGTGTTTTCATCACATTTTGATACTCTAGTTTAGTTGACTTATGAAAAGAAGTCTTTTTAAATCTCTGCAATGTTTTAAACAGCACTGACACTGTCCTTGGAGTCTGGAAGGGACTCTCCAGTGAAACTGGACCAGGTGCTTTTTTTGAGGGGTAGCACTTTTCACAGGAAAAATAATGGGATTTGTCTGTTGCTAGAAGGTTTAAGCAGTGAAACAATGCCAGTAAAGCTTACGGGACTTCAGGACATGACGTTGATGTTCAAGGTGGACCTCAGTTTCAAGGCGGCCGCAATTTCAAGAGGTTTCCCCATCTGAGGAACTATAGTTTGCCTTACAAATACTTTGGAAGGAAGAGAGGTACAAGAAAGTCACATCACCAGCCATTACACCATCCTCAACATTTCATGTTCCTGAGTAACTCATAAGAATGGGAGAGGTTTAATCGGGGAATCCCAGCATTGACAATTCTCCTTTGTCACATCTTTCTGACTCCAAGCAGAGGGACTATCCATTGTTGGGCTCAAACAGAATATAAAATTAAATTAAATTAGCTGACTTATGTTTTGTGACCTTTAAACCTTAAAAGAAGATGCTGTGAAAGTGCCGCACTCAATATACCAGCAAACTTGGAAAACTCAGCAGTGGCCACAGGACTGGAAAAGGTCAGTTTTCATTCCAACCCCACAGAAAGGCAATGCCAAAGAATGTTCAAACCACTGCACAATTGCACTCATCTCACACGCTAGCAAAGTAATGCTCAAAATTCTCCAAGCCAGGTTTCAACAGTACATGAACCATGAACTTCCAGATGATCAAGCTGGATTTAGAAAAGGCAGAGGAACCAGAGATCAAATTGCCAACATCCATTGGATCATCGAAAAGCAAGAGAGTTCTGGAAAAATATATATTTCTGCTTTATTGACTACACCAAAGCCTTTGACTGTGTGGATCACAACAAACTGTGGAAAATTCTCAAAGAGATGGGAGTACCAGACCACCTTACCTACCTCCTGAGAAATCTGTATGCAGGTCAAAAATCAACAGTTAGAACTGTGCATGGAACAACAGACTGATTCCAAATAGGAAAAGGAGTACGTCAAGGCTGTATATTGTCACCTTGCTTCTTTAACTTATATGCAGAGTACATCATGAGAAACACTGGGCTGGATGGAGCACAAGCTGGAATCAAGATTGCTGGGAGAAATATCAATAACCTCAGAGATGCAGATGACACCACCCTTATGGCAGAAAGTGAAGAAGAACTAAAGAGCCTTGTGATGAAAGTGAAAGAGGAGAGTTAAAAAGTTGGCCTAAAACTCAGCATTCAGAAAACTAAGATCATGACATCTTGTCCCATCACTTCATAGCAAATAGATGGGAAAACAATGAAAACAGAGAGAGACTTTATCTTTTGGGGCTCCAAAATCACTGCTGATAGTGATTGCAGCCATGAAATTAAAAGATGCTTGCTCCTTGGAAGAAAAGCTATTACCAACCTAGACAGCATATTAAAAAGCAGAGACATTACTTTGTCAACAAAGGTCCATCCAGTCAAAGCTATGGTTTTTCCAGTAGTCATGTATGGGTGTGAGAGTTGTATTATAAAGAAAGCTGAGCACTGAAGAATTGATGCTTCTTGCTTTTAAACTGTGGTGTTGGAGACGACTCTTGAGAGTCCCTTGGACTGCAAGGAGATCAACTGGTCAATCCTAAAGGAAATCAATCCTGAATATTTATTAGAAGGGCTGATGCTGATGCTTCAATACTTTGGCCACCTGATGGAAAAAATGGACTCATTGGAAAAGACCCTGATGCTGGGGAAGATTGAGGGCAGGAGGAGAAGGGGACGACAGAGGGTGAGATGGTTGGATGGCATCACCGATTCGACGGACATGAGTTGGAGCAAGCTCTGGGAGTTGGTGATGGACAGGGAGGCCTGGCATGCTGCAGTCCATGGGGTTGCAAAGAGTCGGACATGACTGAGCGACTGAACAGAACTTACATTTTGTGACCTTCCATGATATCACCTTATTTTTCTGTATTTAGACTCCTCTATGTCTTTTCTCTCAGCACCCTTCCTGCTGAAGCTCCAATACATTGGCCACCTGATGGGAAGAGGCTCGTTGGAAAAGACCCTGATGCTTGGAAAGATTGAGGGAAGGAGAAGAAGGGGGCGACAGAGGACAAAGATGGTTGGATAGTGTCATCACCTCAATGGACATGAGTTTGAGCAAATTCTGGGATAGTGAATAACAGGGAAGCCTGGCATGCTGCAGTCTACGGGGTCACAAAGAGTCGGACACAACTTAGTAGCTGAACAAAACAACCCTTCCTTTGCCTCTTTCTAGGTTATCAGTGCCTAGTATTTAGGTTTCTTCTCTTGCCTTTTGTCTTTATGCATCGCTCATTACCAAAGCCGAAATCTTTGCTTGGTATAGAAAACCCCAAGTGGCCACTCACGTACAGGCATCATGGGTGATGATGCCATGTGCCCCTTCTATCAACTGTATTGATATCATTTGCTCAAAATAGACCCGGACCTAGTGAACAGAGGAACTGAATTAGCTGCTGACATAGTTAACACATACACTCACCCACGGCTCATTCCTTCTAGAAAAAAAAAGTTGGGTCATTAACCTGTGATCCAGAATAAGCTTTAGTGACCTCAGATGGTAAACAATTCCAGCCTGCAGCAATGTGAGTGGCTGTCCCCGACTTTCTTATTTATAGTACAAGGGACAAGAGTGTGTCATGCAGAATCGAAAATGCTTTCCGATTGGCCTTATTCATCAACCTGGTATTAGCTTCTCTTGGGTGAAGTATTATTAGCTTGTTTAAGCTTCATCAGGTTTTATAAACTCCAGAATTAACATTTCGCCTACATGGTGTAGTGGAATGTATTTTTCTTTTGCTTCATAATGAGCAATCATGTTTCAGGTGCCCTGTGAATCCACAGCAAACGAATTAATCTTTGTCTAACAATGTTAATTAGGGTGGCATTTAGACCTGAGTCTCCCGAACCCTCCTGGGGCCATGACTCACTCAGAGATCCTCAGGTTGACATAAAAAGCTATCAGCTCACATTCCTTTGTGAGTAGAATTTTTGACAAAAATTTATACATTTTAAGTTTAAATGTATTATTGTTTTTTAGGCAGGCAGAAGATACTGTGATTTTCCATGAGTTCCTGGTGAAAAGTCACAGGATTTCCTACCAAGACATCATCTCTGGCAATTCTCCATGCTGATGGCAATCTGAGGGCATGGCAGGCATGTGACAAAATTAAGCCACTTTCATAAAAATCAGATGTAACTGAGTCACACGAACGGATGATCCAGACTGGTTGATTCATTGGTACAAAGGCACGATTCACCCCGGGGAACAATCTTCCAGAAGTGAAAATGACAAATAAATTTCAATGTCAGGAAGACTTCTCAGTGACCTATTGGAGGAAAATTCTGCATGGTCAGGACATCTCCCTAAAGAGACACTATTCAGGGAACATCTATTAACAGTAAGTAGGTGAAGGTTCCAATACATCCTGATTTGTGCCAGTTAATGTCTGGAATCAAAGGCTATGGAAACCAGGAGATAAACTATAAGTAAAGCAGAAACATGCAGAAATACTTGGCAGGGCTAACTGCATTCCTTTAAGGCTATGGATGAAGTAACTCGGAGCACGACTGAAGTTAATGTGAAATAAATTAATTGTTTGGTGGAGGCACTTGGCAGGCGAAGGGAATACACAGAAGAACAGCCTGGGAATTATTACTGAAATACGGAAAAGCTGTGGATTTTTGCCAGCTTTCCAGTGACTTAATAAGCTGTGACGTTTATAAAAAGCCTAGTATGTTCTATGCTTCTAAATTTATAACAAAAATATCAACAAAACTGTCCAGATAGAATTTGTATTCTGGCTATGGCTCTTAACCATGAAATATTAGCATATATGCACATGAAACAAAATGTACTTGACTTATTTGAATGCTGCATTTTCTCTTTTAATTAGGGCTTTTACTTCCTGATCTATAGGTAGTCAGTAAATGAAACATTCATTTCACGCATGTTTCTAATTACCTGGCAGATTTTGGATTTAGGAGCCCAGACCTTCCTCTCTGGCTCCCTCCTCAGCTCCCTCTCCACCCTGCCAACCCCCTATTCCTTCCTCTCTTCTTTTCTTCCTTAACTTGAGCCTGTCTGCCCACATAATTGAGAACCAACCACAAGTTACTGATTCCCTGATGAGCCCACTGTTCAATGGAATTAAAGCTGGTTGGTAACTATTTGACACCCAATAATGTTTACATGTATAGCTACTGAAAATCGTTAATGACAGAGAAATAAGACTTCCAGAAAGCCTACTAGGATGCTATTATCAAGCATGAATTTCAGCCAATAGCCTCTGAAGCAGCCCTCCAAGACAAAGCAAAGCATGAGCCCACTTAATGATACATATGTTAGAAAGGAAATTCATCCACAGGCGCTGCTCTGAGACACACCAGTGAGCATCTTATACACGTTCTCTCTCCTGCCCCAAACAGCAGACTGCCGGACAGACAGCCACAGGAGATGCTTCTCCCCCTCCCCTCCCGACTCCCCCCTCAGGGACCAGAAAACTTGGCAGCCAAGCTTGTGCGATAAATGGGGGTTGTTTTGCAGTTGGCTGTCCAGGATAGCTCCCTTGATACCAAAAGAACACCCACCAGCATCATCATTTTTCATATGCCTAGCATGTCCACATAAAAATAAGAACAATGACGGAACATCGAGGTCAGGAGCATGGGGGAGTCTGGACTGCACAGTTCCGATGAGACGGTATTCCTGAAGGACAGAGAGAGGCGTGGTGGCCAAGCCTGGGGAGACTTGAGTGCACCCGGCCGGCTCGGGGTGTCCAAGGACCCCCTGCAGGGCTGAGTAGATGCTCCCTGCAGACCACCCCACATGGAAGCTCGGCCGGCCTCGACAGAGAGCTCCAGGCTGCCCCCACCAACTCCTATCGTTTGAGTAAAAGGGCATCTCTCAGCCCACGGGTCACAGGGGTGCTGGATGCTGGCCCTTGGTCCACCAGCTGTTTGGCCAGTGTTAGGTCTGACTGAACACTCTTCAGGCTGAGTACACGCACACACGGAGAAAGCGTGGGAATGACCCAACAGGTGAGGGACGTGAGGTCACCCCCTGACCTGTCAGGGTCAGGGAAGGCCTCTGAAAATGAACTGAACACCCAGAACAATGCTTTCTATATTGTTTAATGACCTTATTGGGATGCAACAAAGGTCTCCAAGAAGCCAAAGGAAAAGTCCATTAGACTTGCAACAGAGGGGATGTGGATGAGAAAGTTAAAAAATTAAAATAATTCAAGAAGTGCAATAAAGCAAGTGATTAGGCGTGGGGGAGAGTAAACAGTGGTATTGCTGGAAGGGGACCCCCTCCAGGGCTGGAAACTGGACTCTTGTCTAACACTGGGAAATGAATAGTCCGAGGAGATGCATGTGGTGAGAAAACAAGAGATTTTATTGGGAAAGGGCGCCCGGGCGGAGAGCAGGAGGGCAAGGGAACCCAGAACTGCTCTGCCACATGGCTTGCAGGCTTGGGGTTTTATGGTGATGGGACTAGTTTCCGGGTTGTCTTCAGCCAATCATTCTGACTCAGAGTCCTTCCTGGTTGGGCACGCCTTGTCCAGACAAGATGGACGCCAGAGAGGAGGATTCTGGGAGGTGGTCGGACATGTGGTGTCTCCTTCTGACCTTTCCTGAACTCTTCCGGTTGGTGGAGGCTCATTAGTTCCGTGTTCCTTACCAGGACCTCCTGTCGTAAAACAACTCATGCAGATGGTTACTACGGTGCCTGGCCAGGGTGGGCAGTTTCTGTCAGTGTGCTTCCCCTAACGGTGGGAACTGATACTGTGAGAAAGAAATCAGAACTGTGGAGCAGGCTTGAAGATCCCTCCCAGAACCCAGAAGAAAACCGTTCTGCACTGCACTCCTACTGTTGGCCCACTTGGCGTCCTGCATGTGGGATGCGGGTGTTCCCAAGTGACCAGCAGGCTCGTGATCCTGGAAGCCAGCTTCTGGCCACCTCCGCGGACAATCAGCAGAGAATGTGAACCGTAGTCCTTACCCTGTGTGAGCTGAGAGCAGGAATCAGAGGATGCAAGTCTGCTGTAGGCAACTGGGGAAACCCGTAGCCCAGCTTCACTGAGGGTGACCGCAGTACCTGGAAACCCCTGTGGTGTCAGGATGCTGCAGGTGAGACACGGCTTTTTGCGGTCTGGAGAAATTTGAATTATTGTTGGTAAACAGTAGCCCCCATCTCAAGACAGAGAAGGCCTACCTGCAGTTTCTCTCCTGACAGGTAGTATGCCCTGCATCTTCTCTCCCTGAGATGGAAACACTCCATGCTGATTTTTCCATGAGGATTTGTGCAATCTTCTTTGAAACAGAAAGCTACCTGCAGCATTCCGTGGTTTGTTTAGAGCACAAACACTGCATTGTTATGTGTTGGCCAGGACTTTCCCTTTTGCTTTGGCTCTCTCTTACTATTTTATAAGTCTCACCAGGGTCCGATATGATTTACCCTGGGTCCTCTAGGACAGAAACTGTGAATTAGTATTGCTGTATGTCGTAGAGGAATTCTCAAATAGATTTTCCCCCCTATGGAAAAATTGAATCAAGAAAGAAGAGAGACTACACAAAAGGAGTTACTTAACAAAAATAAAAATGAAGAAAAGAAGGGAAGGAAAAAGGAAAGACAGATGGCAGATAGAAAGAAATCCCAAAAGGCAGGCCACGTAAGACGTCACGACCCACCAGCCCCAACTCTTCAGAGGGGGATTCTCGGGGCTGGTTGTGCTTTTCCCAAACGTCCCCCCCAACATCTCCTGTTCTGTGTGTGTTTCTACAATGTGATGCTGCAGCTCTCCCATCACCACCTTTAATGGAGTTCCTCTTCCCCTGAACCTGGGAGTTTCCATCAGCTTTGGCCCGAGGAGTGTGGAGGAGGGGAAATGCCCTGCGACTTCGGTGTGGACCACGAAAGGCGGCACGCCGTCTGCCTCACCCACTGGAGCCCTCACCTGGGGAGCCTGGAGCCGGCAGGTGAAGTCTGACGACCCAGAGGCGGCCACGTGGACAGGAAGCCCCACCACCCGGGAGACCTCGGGGTGCACTCAGCTCAGTAGTCCTCATCTAGGAGGCATCGCAGCCCAGGCACCAGATGCATGAGCCATCAAGCCTCTAAGTGATTTCCAACCAGGGTTCGCCATGAGGCTTCCCACGTGAAACCCCAGATGTCAGGGAGCAGGGACAAGCCATTCCCACTGGGCTCTGTGTGACCTCCAGACCTACACAACACGTGAGCGCAGTCAAATCTCAGGCCACTAAGTTTCACTATGGGTTGAATTCTGTGCCCTTGTAATTCACCTATTGACATCCTAAGCCCCAGGACCTCAGAATGTGGCCTTATTTGGTGATGACCAATGTAGTTAGTTGCTCCCCTGGTGGCTCAGATGGTAAAGAGTCTGCCTGCAATGCAGGAGACCCAGGTCCGATCCCTGGGTTGGGAAGATCCCCTGGAGAACGGTATGGCAACCCACTCCAGTATTCTTGCCTGGAGAATCCCATGGACAGAGGAGCCTGGTGGGGCTACAGTCCATGGGGCTGCAGAGACTCAGACACGACTGAGTGAATAACACTTACTTAAGAGAAGAAAGAGGAAGGCAGGCTGGAGAAGGTGCTGAATGACAAATCAGAGCTTCCAACCTTCCCTCTGAGTTGGATAGAGCCCCATCCCCCCACCTGCCCCCCTGGGGTCCTGCCACTAACCAAGGTGAACTAGACAAGAAGGGTTTTCGTGAACGCCCCAAACGCTCTTCTCCAAGGAGGAACACGTACCTGCTTTGAAAACTTAGCCATGGACCCGCCCGCTGAAAACTGTCTCATTCCCCTTCTGGATCCCGTGCTTTCTGCAGCATCACAGACTACAGGCTGCCCCGTGGGAGGCAGCCATAGGTCTTTTTGATTTTTGTCTGGCTGCCTTCCACCTTATCTTCTTCGCTGGCTACAGTTTTCAAAACCTGAGGCATTTTCTGTTCCGGTTTCAGCCGAAGTCTTCAGTCTGATCCCTGGGAATAATTGGCCTGCCCTTCATCTGCAATGCAGACTCATATCTCGGGCAGCACAGAGCCCGGCCGCCCCCTGGAGCCCAGATGATAACCAGATTGGACCATCACTTCCTGCACCGAGATTATAAGCAAAAATGCCCTTCTGTTTCTTGATGTACTTCTGGGTGTATGTTTTCTGCCCAATTCAGAAGGTAACTAATTTGCCTTGGACCACCTCCAGTACCTAATCCTTGGACTCACTCTCACATTTGACTAACACAATGCAGAAGTTTTTAGGGGGTCTTGTGAAGCCACTGACGAACAAGGCAGCCTAACCCAGTGATCACAAGTGCAGACTCTGAAGCTAAACTGTCTTGGGTTTGAATCTGCATTGTATGAACCTAAGCAAGATACATCACTTCAGGGCTTTTTGTTTGTCTATGCCTGATCAGCTCTGCCTGCTATGGATCAGAGCCGTGCCTGGGCTGGCAGCTCCTCTTTGAAAAGGCACAACTGTTTTATTTTTCCAGACTTATTTATTTTTAACGGAAGGAAATTTTCTTCACAATATTGTGTTGGCCCATGCCACACATCCACAGATCAGCCATAGGTATACATGTGTCCCCTCCCTCTTTAGCTTCCCTCCCACCTCCCACCCCATCCCACCCCTCTAGGCTGTTACAGAGCCTGAGTTCCCCGAGTCACACTGCAAATGCCCATTGATTATCTGTGTTACACACACACACACACGGCAGTGTATATGTTTCCATGCTACTCCCTCCGTTTGTCCCACCCTGTGCTTCCTCCTCCCACGCTCCCGTGTCCATATGCTTGCTCTCCATGTCTGTGTCTGCACTGTTGTCCCGGAAATAGGTTCATCGGTACCATCTTTCTAGATTCCATAAATATACATTAATATATGATGTTTGTTTTTCTCTTTCTGACTTACTTCACTCTGTACAACAGGCCCTAGGCTCACCCACCTCATTAGCAGTGACTCAGATATGTTGCTTTTTATGGCTGGGTAATATTCCACTGTATATATGTACCATGGTTTCTTTATCCATTCATCTGATGACAAACATCTAGGTTATTTCCATGTCCTAGCTATTGTAAATAATGTTGTAAGGAACACTGAGGCACATATGACCTTTTTCAATTTTGGTTCATATGGTAGTTCTACTCCCAGTTTTTTGAGGAATCTCCATTCTGTCTTCCATGCTGCTAAGTCACTTCATTCGTGTCTGACTCTGTGCAACCCCATAGATGGCAGCCCACCAGGCTCCTCCGTCCCTGGGATTCTCCAGGCAAGAACGCTGGAGTGGGCTGCCATTTCCTTCTCCAATGCATGAAAGTGAAAAGTGAAAGTGAAGTCGCTCAGTCGTGTCCGACTCTTAGCGACCCCATGGACTGCAGCCTACCAGGCTTCTCCATCCATGGGATTCTCCAGGCAAGAGTACTGGAGCGGGGTGCCATTGCCTTCTATAGTGAGTGGCTATATCACTTTACATTCCCACCAACAGGGGCATGACAGTTTTGAGGCTTTTCTCTTATATTTTCATGAGATAAGATGTTGAGTTCTTAGGTAAATCTGGGAGTGAGAAAATACGTTAATAAATAATGTGCAGAGGAAAGGACAATATTTGCAGATATGCAAACAAATGTGAGTGTCATTTCCTTGTAAAGCTTCCCCTTCATCTCCTTTAAATGCAATTCAATGTTAGCAAGACCCCTGAGGGCAACACGTTTCTAAAGAAAGTTCACTGCTCTCCTTTCCTTTCCCACCACGGTGGGGGGCGGGGAGCAGGTCAAGGCCGAGGAACAAAGTCTGTCATTGAGTACTTTTCCATATTTTCATATTCTTGCTCTTTGCCACTATCGAGAAAGAGAGATACTTAAGGGAAACTTATGAACAACTTGCCTGACATCCAACAGCTCGCATAAGAGAGTTAGTATGATCAAGTTGGTCCATCCTAAAGGAAATCAGCTTTCAATATTCATTGGAAGGACTGATGCTGACGTTCCAATGCTTTGGCCACCTGATGCGAAGAACTGACTCATTGGAAAAGACCCTGATGCTGGGAAAGATTGAGGGCAGGAGGAGAAGGGGACGACAGAGGATGAGATGGTTGAATGGCATCACCAACTCCACGGACATGAGTTTGAGCAAGCTCCTGGAAACAGTGAAAGACAGCGAAGACTGGCGTGCTGCAGTCCATGGGGTCCCAGAGAAATCAGATGGGACAGTGACTGAACAACAACAATAAATTTCAAAGGACACCTGTTAAGAAATTGCATAAAGCTGGCATTTCTATCCACGTACTTAATTTGAAAGTGGTAACTGTCATGAATACATCTTCTATTTGCATTCTAATTTCTGTAACATCTTTCCAGACAGAGCTTCTGAGTGTGCATACATATATATGAGTACTCACCAAATAAAAATCCCTCTGTGGAAATTATGGGCTCTTATTTGTGAAATTCTAGGATGTGTTTATGCATTATCCAAGCTAATGAAGGCAATTAGATAACAAAAGGTTAAAGAATGGGAAAGCTGTTAGATCAACTCTTTGGATTAATGATCTCCAGGAGAATGCTTCCCATGGGCCACATCAAAGCAGAGGAGGGCTGGGGAGATGAGAGGTAGATTTGCATATGATTTGTATGTCATTTGTATGTCATTAGCATATGTGCGCTTGCTCTGAAGTCTCTAACTTTCATGTAAAAAAAGTCTCCCTTAAGAAGCCCTCATTTTTTCTATGTAACCTCATCCATTCACAGATGTAACAGACCTGTATGACTATGATATAGCAGAAAAAGATGAAATTATGATAGCCAGCTGAAAAAAGTCTTAGGGACAGTGGGTATGGCTCAAAAATTTTGTCGGGCCATTAATAGCTTAGAGTTTTAGAGAATATGAATGAATAAATCAGGTGGAAGGAAGTGGTTCTTCTAATCTTGCCTTGACCAAGAATGTCTAACTGGTTAGCAAATCATTTTCTACCCACAATACAAGGTTAGATTTTATTTTATTTATTTTTTGTAATAAGATATTAAATTTTTGAAAGTATGCAGGGCTGACCCTGGGAAAAAAATCGAAAATCAGTTATTTCTTGTCTGGGGTCCCCTTTCTATCCCAGTCTTTGTTGCTATCCATTGCTTCCCTTCCCAATTTGTCAAAATCCCACAGGCCTTGCTCTCTCCTGAACACCAGCTCTTCACCCAAACAAAAATCTGCTTTCAGAAAGGGTGTCAGTCATATCAGTCATTTGCACTTTAGTATAAACTTACTAACAGCTCATTCATTAGACAATAGCTGCCATCAAGCACCTACTTTTTATTGATTCTTTCATTTAAACAGGTTTTCTGAGGGCTTCAGAGATTCCAGCTGCCATGCCAAAGACGCAGAGATCAGAGCCCAGCCTTTGCCCTTTGCTCGCAGTTTACACCAAGAAACGGGACCAGACAAACCCTTCGGCATTCATCATGCTTCTCTTGAGTGCCAGGAAGAACTCAGAGTAAGTTCTGGGGAATCTCAGAGGGAGTAGGTCACAGCAACCACCCTTAAAGCATTCACACCCTGTGAGAAGTCTACGAGGACTTTCCTTCTGTGAAACTTGAGGTCATTCTAAAACATTCTGTGGACCGTGGAAGTAGAGGAACTCGGTGATCCAACAAACATGGGTACTATTAAGATATTTTATTTCTCCATGCTTTTGTCAACTTGCGGTTTTTGGTTCCTTGTTCAGAGGGGATAAACACACACAGAACCCAGCTTGCGTTCAAGTGGATTTTCGTTGCTTGGCATGTGGGGGGTAGCGAGAAATTCTTAAGAATTCAGGAGTCACACACAAAGGTTGGTTTCCTTGAGAGGATGGGGCCATTGGATGCAGTCCATTTTGTTTACGGAGCTGTGGGCAGCTAGGAGACCCCCCACTCCGGGTCCAGAGCCCTGGGGCCCCGCCCCTAGGCCTGGCAGCCTGGTTCAGACACAGCCCACAAGCTGGGCCTGGGTGTGTCCTGTTTGAAATGGAGCTCCAGCAGTGAAACCTTGGGCTTGACCAGGGGAGGCAGGCTTTCCAAAGGCCCGTGTCTTCTGGTCAGACTGATCTCAAACTGCTTTCACGTCAGCCGCCCCTTCTCATTGGACTTAGGAATGCTGTCTGTGAACTCTTGATCTTTCTGTTGTTACGTTTTGTTTTCTCATCTACTTGGGGCTTTTTTTTTTTTTTGCTTGTTTTTTTTAGTAATTACCGTGTGCCAGGAAGAACTTACAATAAGTTCTGGGGATCGCGGAGGAAGCCAGACAGAGCAACCACCCTTAAAGCATTCATACCCTTGTGAGAAGTCCAAACGGGCCTTCCTTCTGTGAAACTTGAGGTCATTCTAAAACATTCTGTAAACTGTGGAAGCGGAGGAGCTCAATATTTCAACAAACATGGGCACTGTTAAAATATCTGGTTGGTTGGTATAGGTTGGTACAGTTGGTACAGATTCTTGATCTCACCCGTCTTCAAAGCTCGCCTCCTCGGGGCAGCCTTCAGTAGACACCACAGCCTTCCCCCGTCCCCTCCGCTCACAGAACCCTCACTGCGGCCCTGTCATGCTGGACCCGCCGGCCAGCATGCCTGCCGTCTGCACGGACATCGCTGTGGCCATCACCCTGCAGAACCAAGGGAAGAGGCCGTGGCTGCCCATGGTTGGTCAGCCACCATGAAGGTGACTGGCCTGAAAAGACGGGCTGGACCCGTCACAATCCCTGTCTTGAGAGTTTGGACATGAAAATAGCAAGAGAATAAAGTCGCCAGGGGCAGGATCTGAAACCCCAGCAGGTCACAGCGGGTTAGGAGTGGGACCGAAGAGCGAGATGGAGAGGCAACCATGGGCGGCAGGCGGAGGTGGCAGCTGAGAAAGTTTCCACGGAGGGACTGGAGGGAGGAGAAGACATGGCAGACTCAGAAAGGCTAAGAAACAAGGCAGGAGCCCGGGAAACAGGTGGTGTCTGGGGGGGGAGGGGGCGGGGGCACCCTGCTGGCAATGCAGCATTCCTGATGGCCTTGAGGCCCGCATTCTGCCAGGGCCAGTGCAATAACCTGACCTGGAGAGCAGTGTCTCCAGCCAGCTCCGTGAGCATCCTACATCCCGCAGGCGGCTCAGAGATGCTCCTCCCTGTGTCTGACACATGACCATCCTGCTGCTGGCAATGGGGGCCTTGTGAACGTAGCTGGGGGGTCCCTGGCTACGCGGGGGCCTTGTGAATGCAGCCAGAGGGTCCCCGGCCACACTGGGGCCTTGTGAATGCAGCCGGAGGGTCCCCGGCTATGCGGGGGCCTTGTGAATGCAGCCGGAGGGTCCCCGGCTATGTGGGGGCCTTGTGAATGCAGCCGAGGGTCCCCAGCCACACTGGGGCCTTGTGAATGCAGCCGGAGGGTCCCCGGCCACACTGGGGCCTTGTGAATGTAGCCGGGCCGGTTTTCACGACACTCGACTTCCTCTTAAGGGCTTTTGATCTCTGGGGATTAGGTTCTCTGGTTTCTATTTCCTAGACCAACTCTCAGGGAAGTCATTCTACGTAAAAACAACGCACGAATAAATGACTGTCACCATATATAGCTATTTCCTGAGCCTTGTTTTGTCTGCTGATAATAATTAGATTTACAGTTTTTGGCTTCCCAGGTGGCACTAGCAGTAAAGAGCCTGCCTGCCGATGCTGGAGATATTAGAGACACAGGTTCGATCCCTGGGCCGGAAAGATCCCCTGGAGGAGGGCATGGCAACCCACTCCAGTATTCTTGCCTGGAGAATCCCATGGGCAAAGGAGCCTGGCGGGCTATATGTCCACAGGGTCGTAAAGAGTCACACATGACTGAAGTGACTTGGCACGCAGGCACACAGTTTTTGGCATCTCTGTTCAGTGGGAATTCCTCTGTTTGGAGGCCCTTCTTTAAAGGATATTTTATTTTGTAATGGAAGATGAGGATATAATAAAAAAAAAAACCACAGGGAAGAAGCATCTCCACTCCAAAAAGCGCTGCGTGCAGAGCAGAAATCGAACGTAGCTGACAGCCTGGCACTGCTTCCTCCGAGGGCTGGGCCTTCAGGGCCAGCTGTGCCCGCTGGGACGCCCACGGCCCAGCCTCGGCTCTGCCTGCCAAGAAGGCACCCTCGGCCTGGGCCCTAAGGAGCCAAGTTAACCTCCTCTCCCCCAGGAGTTACCCCACACAGCGTCCCCAGACCCGCGCTTTCACCACCCGGCAGCTGACCTGGCACCACAACTGGCAGGGACCCCTCCCAAGACTGCCAACGTCTGAGTCTGCCCTTCCCCAGAGCGCACCCTCGCCCTCGGGCTCAGAACCACGAGTCGGTCCCTTCTGAGTCCCTGTCTCCTCTGCCGCCTCGGACACCGAGTGCTAACCTCAATTTTAACACGTCCTGCTGGTGTAGACGGTGCCATCCATTTTATTTTTATATGCCCATAAATCTCTTTTAGATCCGTGTTCTGTGGTCACTTGATGTTCATGATTAGCATATTTATGAGCTGAAGCAATCAGAAGCCCACATCTCCACGGATCTTAGAGCCGGTGATGCCCGGGAAGCTGGGCTGAGTCCCAGCCAAGGGATGACTCTCCGTGAATATCATATCATAACATTGGCCATGATGGCCGCGTCGTGGCCTCAGCCGCTCGTAAATGGATTCTAAACCAGCCCAATTATTCCACAGGCACTGGGGCAGATGGCTCTATGATTTAGAAGTGTGATCTTTAAACACCCCAGAAGGAATAGGATTTGCATCCTGGATACGGCTTGGGAATATCAATGCGGTCACAGCCGCCTTCCCAGGACCAGTCCACCAGCGCCTCCATCACAGAGCAGACGCGCCCCACCCGCTCCACCGCCCACGTGTGCAGGTCGCGCCAAGGAAGTTAATCATGAGCTTCTCCACCCCTCGAGATGCCCCTGGACTTGCTCATCATCTAAGTCATGAAAAAACTGGACCTCACTCGGGCAATATTTATACCTCTGTGTTAGGGAACTTGGGAATCACCAAGCTCGGGTGCTGGTCTTGTTCCTGGCCAGGCTCCAGGGGCAAATTTGGTAGTGCTGTTAATTCCTTCCCTGTCTTGTTCTCGCAAACAGCCCAAGGTTGGTCTTGTCATTAATAGTATGTTTGAATAATATGTAAGAGGAAAGAGCAATGTGTTTACCCCAAAGTCACTGAGTTAAATACGTGTGTGTGCTCAGGTGCTCAGTTGTGTCTGACTCTTTGTGACGGCATGGACCACACCCCCCCCAGGCTCCTCTGTCCCTGGGATTCTCCAGACAAGAATACTGGAGTGGGTTGCCACGCCCTCCTCCAGGGGATCTTCCTGACCCAGGGATCGAACCTGCGTCTGCTGTGTCTTCTGCATTGGCAGGCGGGTTCCTTAACACTGCGCCACCTGAGAAGCCCCAAATTAAATACGTTGCTGTTATTCAGTCACTACGTGGTGTCCGACTCTTTGTGACCTCATGGACTGCAGCACACCAGGCCTCCCTATTCTTCATGTCTCCCAGAGTTTGCTCAAATTTATGTCCGAGTCGGTGATGCCATCCAAACATCTCATCCTCTGTTGCCCTCATCTTCTCCTGACTTCAGTCTTTCCCAGCATCAGGGTCTTTTCTAATGAGTTGGCTCCTCACATCAGGTGTCCAAAATTGGAGCTTCAGCTTCAGCATCAGTCCTTCCAATGAATATTCAGAGTTGATGTCCTTTAGGATTGACTAGGTGTATTTCCTTGTATTTTTGAGAGTCCAAGGGACTCTCAAGAGTTTTCTCCAACACCACAGTTCAAAAGCATCAATTCTCCAGCTCTCAGCTTTCTTTATGGTCCAACTCTCACATCCGTACATGAATGCGGAGGCAAAAAAGAAAAAAGAAACAAACTAAACATATTAAATTTATTACCGCAAACCACATAAAACCAGAGAAAAGCAAATATGGATTCTAAGGGCTCCCCCACGGTTTTCCTTTAAAACGTGAGTTCTTCACCTGTGCTAAGAATATAAGTCAACTGTGTAAGAAGTTGTTTGTCAGCACGTTCAGTGTCTTGTCTCCCACGTAAGGACCGTGGCACGAGGCGGACACAGTTGTGCGTGGCCTGGCTCTGTGGTTGCCTCAGCCATCAGTGCCAAGGAGAGAAAGGTCCTCTGCATGAGCCCTGGGCTGAGATGCTTGGAGACTGTGCTAAGTGCTCCAAGATGCCTAGTTTACAGAGACGGTGACCGGCGGGCTGAGAAGGATGCTCCCAGCAGACGTCACCTAGGCTAAACTCTTGAACCAACCCCCTCTCTCCACGAACCTTCTCAAGAGACCTGCCACACTCCCTCTGGGACATAAGCTTTGCCTGGGAGGGGCCCCGGCCCGGTCCCCAGGCGATGGGATGAGAGGCAGCTGCTGCCCCATCTGTGTGGACTGATCAGACCCCCACCTCCTCAGAATCGGATCAAAGGAGCCCACACTTTCTGAGGTTACTGTCTTGACCTCCTTTCCAAAACCAGCCCTGAGTCAGCAGGAACAGCACGATCTCTGACTTACTTTCTTTCAAGGGCAATCATCCATGCTTCACGTGTTATCAAAGGAAGGAACGTGCATTTAATGGGCAGACACACCGCCCTGTTTTTAAAGCATAAGTTACTCTGAGCTACTTTATCCAAGCCCATCACATGTAGAACAACCAAGATGGCAAACTCATTTTTCGTACATTTTTTATTGGAGTGCAGTTGATTTGCAATGTTGCGTTAGTTTCTTCTGTATGGCAAAGTGAATCAGCTATACGTAGACATATATACATGTGCTCTTTTCTAGACTCTTTTCCCAGGGAGGGCATCATGCTGTGTTTTAAAAACTATTTATTTTTGGCTGCCCCGGGTCTTCATTGCTTGGCGCGGGCTCCTCTCTAGTCGCAGAGGCTTCTCTTGGTGTGGAGCTCGGGCACTAGGGTGCCTGGGCTTCAGCAGTTGTGGCTCTTGGGCTCCAGAGAGTAGGCTGTTTGGTTGTGGGGCACAGGGTCAGCTGCCCTGCGGCCTGTGGGACCTTCCCAGATCAGGGATCGAACCAGTGTCCCTTGCATTGCAAGGCGGATTCTGTACCACTGGACCACCAGGGAAGCCCCGTTATAGAGTATTGAGTAGGGCTTCCTGGGCTATACAGTGGGTTCTTAGTAATCTATTTTATTTATAGTAGCATATGTGGAGAAGGAAATGGCAACCCAGTCCAGCACTCTTGCCCGGAAAACTCCATGGACAGAGGAGCCTAGTAGGCTATACAGTCCATAGGGTGGCACAGAGTCGGACACGACTGAACCGACTTAGCATGCATGCATGCATTGGAGAAGGAAATGGCAACACACTCCAGTGTTCTTGCCTGGAGAATCGCAGGGACGGGGGAGCCTGGTGGGCTGCCATCTATGGGGTCACACAGAGTCGGACACGACTGAAGCGACTTAGCAGCAGCAGTGTACCCCTTCCCCTCTTATCCCCTGCTAACCTAAGTTTGTTTTCTACATCTGCGACTCTTATTTCTGTTTTGTAATAGCTTCATTTGCACCATTTTTAGCTCCACATATAAACAATATCATATGATATTTGCCTTTTTCTGAGAGACTCATTATTTTCACGTTTTGTCAGAATTTTCCTGTGATGTAATGTGATAAACCTGAGTGAAATGAACTGATTGACATTTGTCTCTTGTAGTCAGGTGATTTAAAGAAGGAGAAGACAGAGACTCTTCCCCTTGGATCAGACGTAGGGGCCGGTGCACGGCGTGTTTAATGAGGGTGGCCAGCTGGTCAGCATGACATTCGGCGTGGGGAATGATGAGGATGCTGAAGGCAGCCGCTCTCCGCTCTCCTCGAGGGCTGGGCTCATCACAGGGGTGCTGTGATGAAGGGAACTTGGAGAGATGACTCTGAGATGCTTCCAGATGCTTCTTGCCCGTGTTTGTCCTACAAGGCAGCTTGCTAAAAGCTTCGGTAAGGACAAACCTGCCTTTCCAAAGAGCTTCAGGTACTGGGTTGGTGCACCTGTAGGATGTGACGTTTCAGGTGACAGACCCTTGATGCCACTTGTTGTTCAGTCACTAAGTCATGTCCAACTGTTTGAAACTCCATGGACTACAGCACACCAGGCTCCCTGTCCATCACCATCTTCTGGAGTTTGTTTAAACTCATGTCCATTGAGTCAGTGATGCCATCCAACCATCTGATCCTCTGTCGACCTCTTCTCCTGCCTTCGATCTTCCCCAGCCAATGTCAAACCCCTCTTCCTCCTGGCATCCATCCAGGCATGTCTGCCTGACCTGGCAGTGGCTCTCCCACCCACAGGTCACCCCCAGCATGGCGATCTCACTTCTAGAGGACTTTCAACTGACCCCTGAGAGCTGTCATCCACTACAGGTGAAGGAGCTAGGCTTCTTATTAAATGTGCATTAAAAATCAAAGTACAGTTGTTTTACAGTGTTTCAGGTATACGGCAACATGATTCAGTTACACACATTCTTTTTCAGATTCTCTTCTTAGGTTACTACAAGATAGAGAATAAAATCCTCTGTAAGAGAAAGAAATGCATCCCTGGGGAAAAATCCTAGGTGAACCAAGGAGATTGATATTTCTTGACACAGGAACAGTCTTAACTCGAATAACACTCCACAGTCAGGTGCCCACTGTTCCAAATTAGAAACTAGACCAGTCCCATTCGTGGAGAAAGCTTGGGGCGTCACTGGACCAAGATACCAGTGGACAATGCTCTCATTTTCATTCCAGATTGTTCAGTAGCTGGGAAAGCATCTGGAAGGACTAGAAAAGGGCATAAGGTGACACACTTCAGGTACCAATCATGGGCTAACCGAGGGCACTGAGTGGCTCTCTGGTGCCTCGAGGGGAACCTGAAAAGTGACGGTCACCGTGTGGTCGGAGGCGAAGGTCGGTGCAAACCCAGACTCCGGCGTCCTCTCCGCGGCGTGTTTGTACCCGGGCAACAGGCTCCCTGACTCTGCACTCAGTCCACTCGCACTAGAGGTCAGTTTCTCCCGACTCTTTAACACCCCAAACAGCACTCTCAGAGCTAGGTGTTGAAGCCTCTCAAAAGGACAACAGGAAAGTGGATGACATGTGGCCCGTGATATTTCTATTTTTAAAGGAAACCAAAGGGAAATCCCGGGAATTAAAAGCTGATCCGGCTTACTCAGGTAGCAGGAAAATGGACGGAGGGACGCGTTACAGGCCCTGAAGCCTGACGTTTGCAGCAGTGTAACTTGAGAGCATCAGGACGCCCAGCTTCTTGGGAGAGAAAGATGGACCGTGGTGAGGTCGACGTGAATTCTCTCCAGGAAATGTCAGAAGAATGTGCCTTTTCACTGTGCCCGGATCAGACACACCCTGTGAGTTTCCCTCACTTTTCAGCTTTCTGGGTCCCCCAAGATGGACTTCTGATCAGCTTTCTGGTGCCGCCGGGGACAGGACAACCTGGAGCAACGTCCCGTGACTCTGCCACCCCGAGCGCCTCTCCGAGCAGGGTGCTCAGTCCTTGGGCTCCGCTCTGGAATCCTTCCTCATGGATTAGGCCTTTTTCACGTCGCCCAGTTCCTTGTTAAAGTGTTCGCAGTGCACATCTATTCCTTGCCCTAATTCACTTAACATTTTTACTGCCACTGCCTCGAATTCTTTATCGAATAATCATCTATTTCTGCTCCATCAGTTGCTTTATAAGGGTTTTTCTCTTGCTCTTTTCATGGAGAGCAGTTCCTCTGCCTTTCGATTTGCTTAAACTCCTCTGTCTCTATGACTGGAGGTCAAAGTTACCCGTTGCCGTCTTGAAGGGGTGCCCTTAGGTGGGGGTGTGCCTACACAGAGCCACGTGCCTCTGATGGGGGCGTGGAAGTGAGGTGAGCACAGTGGTGTCCTGCCTCTGGGCGGGCGGCGAGGCTGGGGGCGGAGGGCCCAGGGCCAGAACCAGGTGTGGCTGGGCTTCTCCTCTGCTCAGACGCCACCTGCGCCCCACTGGGGAGCGGATTCTGGTCCCCGCAGAATTCCCCTCTGCTCAGACACCACCCGCACCCCATTGGGGAGGGGGTTCTGGTCCCAGCTTCCCCTCTGCTAAGATGCCGCCTGCGCCCCATTGGGGAGCGGGTTCTGGTCCCCACTTCCCCTCTGCTCAGACGCCACCTGCGCCCCACTGTGGAGGGGGTTCTAGTTCCGAGGGTCAGGTCTGAGTGGATTCTGTTCCCCTTAATTGGGTGTTTTCCCTCGCCCCACCCCCAGGACCCCTGCCCCGGAGCTGGAGCCGTCGAGGCCCATGTGGGGTCTTCGGTCCTGTCTGCCACAGGGGCGGGTCCGAGCTGCCTCCACGCTCTGGCTGTGGGTCTGCTCGGATGCCGTCCTGGGGGCAAGCTCCATGTCCCCTCCCAGCCACTCCCGGCCCCCAGCCTCCACAAGCTTGGCTCTGCTGTGGAGCCGTGACAGAGATGGTGCAGCCCTCTCAGTCTTGAGGGGCAGGGCAGGGAGGGTGAGCTGCAGTGAAGCGGCAGCCGTCAGAGATCTGGGCGCCTACTGGGGTGCTTCCTGAATAATACCAACGAGGGCCGTCGCCCACCCGGGTCCACCTGGGTCCACCCGAGTCCACCCCGGGCCCACCCCGGGCCTACCCCAGGTCCACCCCAGCTTCACTCTATCTACACCGAGGCCCACCCAGGTCACCTCTGTCGCCCACCGTGGAGTCCTCTCTCTAGTTGTGGCCGCCCCAGGTCCAGGGCCATGGAGGTGACACGGGATGAGCAGAGCTGGGAGGTTCACGTGGCTCAGGTTGGAAGCTGAAGGCAAATATGATTCAAGGGATATTGACCTCAAGTTTACGTGAAAGCCAAGCATCTTTCAATATGGAGTCTGACTCCAAGTTAAAGATTCCTTTAAAATATGCTAATGAACAGATGTGAGACTAGCTATGGCAAAATGTCAGTGGTTGCACCTAGGTATTGGGTATACAGGTATTCACTGGGAAAGCCTTTCAAATTCTCTGATGTTTGAAAACATGCATAACCAAATGTTCTGAGGACATGTTAAAATAACACATTGGAAAAAAGTACTTTTCTCAAGTTGAGAAAAAAATTTCAGGTTAGAACAAGTCATAAATAAAAGTCATTAAAAATGATTACTGAAGTTTATCAAATTTGCATTGATGTTTATTTAAATCCTACTCTGTATAGTCACCATCTCTTAAACAAACTTAATAACATCATTTGCATGCAGTTGTTTTTGTTTTTAGAGAGAAGGTTAAATTGAAAGGCAGGCTAATGTCTCTTAAACACATCTCTGGATAACATGGGAACGTTGAGGTTGAGAAACTCTCCCTTACTGCATGCTGCAAAGAAGTATATTGTAATTTCATGGAATGTACCCATAAAACAAATAACACAGAGTTTTCAGCATTAAAAACTTGCAGGAGTATTAAAAGCCTCATCCTTGGACGTTCAATTAGTTACTTAAATTTAACAAGACCAGTAATAACTGGTAACAACTTCAGTAACACAGGCCAGCCCCCACTTTCAAGTTAAATGATCTAACCCTAAAAGTCCTTAAAATACAGGAGCAAAACAGCCTTCCTCCTCCAGAAAGAGATTGGCACTGTTAGGTTGGGTATATTCTAGACTATTCAGAAGATGGCAAATTAGAAAACAAACAGCAGCTTTCTAGCATCAGAGTAAGATGGTGGCTCTTAAGTAAAATGACTCAGTGAACATTAAGACCAAAGTTAGTTTTGGAGAGAAACGTTACTCAAATGTCTTCAAACTTTCTTACACACAAAGAAACAGACAAAAGACTTCAAAAGAAATGGGACAGAGAAACATCAAGTTCTGCCAGACGAGAGGTGTCATTTTTAAGAATCTAAAGTTAAATGAGGACAGACTTACAATGACTTGATCATGCACAAGGAAATGAGGCAATTCCCACTCCACCCCTCCCTCCCTGCATCTCCAGGAGGAAAGAGCTTTCCCCATCACAAAGAGCTCCTTTCTGAGGCTTGGAGGACCATTCTAATCCCTCCCCTCCCACTACATCTATATTTATTCAATTGCTTCCAGTTAGGCAGGATGGTCTTTGGATAGCACTCTCCATGTTGAATGTGATGCTGGCAGGGAAACGTGCTGAGTTTGGAAGGGCCACTGGAGCAACGCCTTCTGGAACTTGAACCATGTTAGTTCATTATTTCTAGCAAAGGCCTATTTCATATTATCCAAAAATAAGTCCTCCTCCCAATTATTATATTTAATAAGAAGACGGGGGTGCAGTAATAGGATAGCATACCTCAGTGGGGTAGATCCGTGGTAGACAGATGACTGATAAACACCAGAGAACTGGCTGCAATCAGTGCTAACATATTAATATATAATTAATTAAATACATCAATTAAATTAATTATATAGAAAAATAATTAAAATGTGAGGGACTTTGAGGCAAACAGAAGAGTATAAAAACATTGTACTCTAGTTGGCAAATTTGTTTCCATAAGAGTGTTGGATAGAAATTCTGAAATTAGTTTTTGTGTGTTCCAAGACTGAAAAAGTTAAGTAAATATATTCAGATAGTGGCTTCCTAGGTGGCGCTAGTGATAAAAAAAAAAAAAACCCACCTGCCAATGCAGGAGATGTGAGAAACACGGGTTTGATCCCTGGGTTGGGAAGATCCCCTGGAGGAGGAAATGGCACCTCACTCCATTACACTTGCTGAGATATTCTCATGGACAGAGGAGCCTGGCAGGCTACAGCCCACAGCGTCACAAAGGGTCATAACTGAGCATCTGAGTAGTGACAGCCAGGACTCACTGTCAGAATAATAAGTTTCAAATGAAGAAACGGGGATGCTAAAATGAACTTCAGCAAGCTGAACTGGAATCGAAGGCCTGAACTAGAGAATAAAATCCACAGAGACACAGACAGATAGATATTGAAAGCATGTATAGATGTATATATGCACATTTATATACATGGAAATATTTGAGCTATCCAAGAGGAAAGCTTAAAAACAATGAATGAACTAAAGTAGCAATGCACACAGTCAGCACTTGTGTCTTGGTTCCTAAATATCATTTCCTGGTGATAATTAGAGCTCTTGAGATAAATAGCTACTCCAAGGCTAGGCAAGGACAGTTGCCTGGATCATCTTGTGGTTGTGGCAGAAACTAAGGAAGTGTCCCCTAAATGATGTGTCAGGAACACAGGAGCCTATTTGAAAATTCCCAAATGTCAAATCTACAACATTTTGGGCAACAGAATTGGAGGCCCAAATCTAGTCATCTTTAGCAATTACATTAAATATAAATGGCCTACAATAGCACCAATGAAAAGAAATTGACAGACTGATTAAAAAAAAAAAACTCTAACAATATGTTATTTACAAGTTCTTGTTCCTGTTTCGTCACTGAATCAAATCTGAATCTTTTATAACCCCATGGATTGTAGTCCACCAAGCCTTCACTGTTCACTGTATTTCCCTTCTCAGATATAATGATATAGATAAATTAGAAGTGACAATATACCAAGTAAACACTAATCAGCAAGTCTAGAGTGACAACAGTAATATTAGAAAATGTTAGATATTAGAAAAGCTAAATGTTACTTTGCCAACAAAGGTCTGTCTAGTCAAAGCTATGGTTTTTCCAGTGGTCATGTATGAATGTGAGAGTTGGACTATTAAAGAAAGCTGAGCACCAAAGAATTGATGCTCTTGAACTGTGGTGTTGGGGAAAACTCTTGAAGAGTCCCTTGGACTGCAAGGAGATCCAACCAGTCCATCGAAATCAGTTCTGGGTGTTCATTGGAAGGACTGATGCTGAAGCTGAAACTCCAATACTTTGGCCACCTGATGTGAAGAAGTGACTCATTTGAAAAGACCCCGATGCTGGGAAAGATTGAGGGCAGGAGGAGAAGGGGACGACAGAGGATGAGACAGTTGGATGGCATCAGAAACTCAATGGACATGAGTTTGGGTGGACTCCGGGAGTTGGTGATGGACATGGAGGCCCAGCGCGTTGCGGTTCATGGGGTCACAAAGAGCTAGGACACAACTGAGCGACTGAACTGAATTGAACTGAAAATATTAGAAAAAGGACTTCAAAACAAGGAAAATTGCTGAGAATAAAGATAGACATTTCAAATTTTTAAAAGGTCGATTAATCAAAAAGAAATAATAATCCTAAAAGGTTGCGCATCTAACAACAAAACTCTGGATAATGTGACCCAAAACCTGGAGAAAAGTGGATGAATCCACCCATCCTGTGAAATGTCAGTTCTCCTCTTGCAGTGATTGATCAAAAAATAATAGAAAATTAACAAAAAATTAAAACCCCTAACAGTACCATTGGACAACCTCACCTCACTGACATCATAGATTCTCCACTTCAGAAGCAAAATGCAAATTCTCTCCAAGTTCACAGAAGACATTCCTCAAAATAAGTCTTATCCGGGCCATAAAACAAATCTTCACACACACAAAAAAAAAAAATTGAAAGAATTTAGATTGGTACAAAGTAATTTCTTTGGCAGTATGTAACTATAAATTAGTAAGAGAAACATACTTTGAAAACATCCAAACATTAGGAAATTTAGCATTGCACTTTAAGACCTTTGGAGGAAGTCTCAAGGAAATTAGAAAACATTCTGGAAAAAAATACAAAGGAAAACGCAATATATGAAAATTTGGGGATTCAGCTAAACTATAACTCAGAAAAAAATGCATAGCGTGAAATATTTATATCAGAAAAGATTCCGAGACAACTACCTTTGCTTCTACCTTAAGAAACAAGAAAAAAAAAAGAGAAAATTAAACTCAAAATGATCAGAAGGAAAAAATAATAGACCAAGGATCAGAAATCATTGAAATAAAAACTATAAAAATAGAGAAAAATCATTGAAACAAGGTTTTTTTTAAAAAAGTGAGTAAAGTCGCTCAGTCGTGTCTGACTCTTTGCGACCCCATGGACTGTAGCCCACCAGGCTCCTCTGTCCACGGGATTTTCCAGGCAAGAGGACTGGAGTGGGTTGCCATTTCTCTCTCCAGGGGATCTTCCCGACCCAGGGATCAAACCCAGGTCCAGCATTGCAGACAGACACTTTACCGTCTGAGCCACCAAAAGATCAATTAAATTGATAAACCTCCAGACAAACTGGTCACAGTAAAAGAGAGAAGACACATTAGCAATACCGGAAAGAAGAGACGCTATATTCCTACAGACCCCACAGACTTTAGGTCGAGAGCAAGGGAACACCATGAACAGCTCTGTCACAAATGTGGCAAGGTACCCGACACAGACCAACTCCTGTAAGGATCACAGAAATCACTCAAGAAGCAGGAGGTGACGTGGGAGGAACCGGGAGAGCACCGAGGCACACAGGTCACCGAGTGCGACACAGACAGCGAGCGGGAGGCCGCTCTAGGCAGAGGGGCTCACCCCGCGCTCCGAGACAACCTCGTCCGTGGGACGGGGGAGGGCGGGAGCGCGGTTCAGCACGGCGGGGACACACGCGCACTTATTTTCCTGATTCACGATGATGTCTGCCAGAAACCAACACGGCACTGCAAAGCAACTATCCTCCGATTAAGAAAAATCATACCAACAGAAATAAAACAGTAAGATAAATTCAGCAACCAAGTCAAGGAGTTAACACAATATTAAAATATACTGAAAGAGCCCAGATAAAAAAGTGTACACGAGAATAAGAACAGGACCAGTGGGTAAAAGCAAAAGCAAAAACAATTCCCTGTAATTTTAGTGACGTTGTTGAACCTGTGGCTAGCCCAGTCCCAGGAGGAAAAGAAAGGAAAGGTGATGAGAGCATAAATACAAAGTTAAAAATTACTGAGAAGAAAATCCTTCAAGAGAGGACTTTTTTTTCATCAAAAGAAACTGTTTGTCACTGTATGCAAAAATATTTTTAAAATTTTTTTTAAGTTGAATAATTTGCTGAGACATCCAAACAGAGCAAGTGTCATAGAAGAAAGAAAGACAAATTCTGTCCTTAAAAAGTCAGGTCTGAATAGTTGGCAGGGGGATACCAACTAAACTTCCAATGCAAGCCATTCCAATACCTTGTAAACTGTTCTCAGAGAGACCTTAGAAGCATTGGCTTCTACAGACAGTGAACAGCTGGGCCCACAGACCCTGGTTTCTAAGACAAATTCTAAAAACTCGAAGGGCCGCTCCCAGGACCGGGGTGCACACACAACCATCATCTGACCTGGTCTCACCAGAGATCAAGAAAGTGCTCCAGGATTAAGGAAGGGGTGCTGAAGATACAGGAGCCGGGTGGAAGGTGATGGCTGGCTAAACCTGAATCAATGAGAGCAGCCGCAATTGTGGGGCTGAAATTGCTTGGAAACCCCTGATTTAATGAATATCAGTGAAGTCGTTGTGGAGAGCGGGAGAGAGGCTACACTGGGCATGATTGGATTTAGTTATGCAAACATGTCCCCATTTGCCTGGCCATCCTGGTTTGTGTCTGCAGTAACTGATAGTGTATCTTTTCACTTTTCTGAACACTTGAAAACATACTAGAAAAGGTTGGAGGAACAAAAGACTTACAAGATGAAATAACTCAAAGTAAAGCAAACATGCCGATGTGAACAGAACAGAGTATGAACATTTGCTATGTGCTCAGTACTAGAAGATATTATCAACTGCTGATAATTTTTAGTTGGGGTAATGCTATGTTGATTATACAGAAAGGTTTCCTAATTTTTGAGATGGGTTTTAAAGTATTTTACAGTGCTATGCCATGACGTCAATGGTTAACATGAAACGATTTCAGCGTAAATGTGAAACAATAAAGGAGTGAAAATGAGAATATGTATTTGCATTTTCTTGATTTTCATAAATAAATTCTGAAAGGATATAAGAAAGTAATAATGGTGCCTGCCTATGGTAGTTATTTTATTTTTGGTGAAGGGATGGAAGGAATGGAGAGAGAAAAGATGAAAGGATGTTTTCAAAGGTTTGCCCACATACACATTTTTAAAAATGTATTTTTACTCAATAAAGTATTGTGACTATTAGAAAATTTCCTCAGTCTTGGATGGATGAAGAATGAGAAAGTAAAATAAATCTTTAGAGGACCTGAATGAAGACATTATAAAGGTAAGTGACATAAAACATTTCTAATTTTGTTCCCTATAGAAAAACATACGTTCTTTTTAGGGATTGTATAGAAAATTTACAAAAATTGAGTACGCATGAGACCACATATAAAACCTTGCTGAATTTCAAAAGGCAGAAATTGTGCTGCCAAATACTCAGACCACAGGGAAATAAAATTAAGCTGTGTTCAAAGACAGATTTATATCCATAAAAGCTTTTATTATTAAACAAGGAGAAATGAAAATAAAAGAAAGCATTCAGTCCAGGAAGTTAATATAAGAAAAACAAAGCAGGAGGAAGGAAGTAATTTTTAAAATAGAAAATTGTGGCAAAAAAGAGAATAAAACCAGATACACGTACAAAGAGCTTATACTTTGAGGAAAAAAAGCTAATTAAAACACCAAACATCTGGCAACCTCTTCTAGAAAAATGAGAAAACACACAAACAGAGTAAAGAATGAAGAACTAGCTAGATAGAAAATTAGATTAATAGTATGGTAAACCCTGCTATAATTAAGATGATTAATTCCATGATAACATATTTGGAAATCTTTCAGAAATAGATTTTTTTTTTTAGGGAATGGTAATTTTCCAAAACCTTCTGAAGATGAAATATATCATCTAAATATATAATGATCACAGAAAAAAACTGAAGGATTATCAAAGCATTACTCCCAAAAAGGATGCCAAGCCCAGACTTTTTGGGCCAAGCCCTTCCCAACTTTTAAGGAACTGATAATTACCTTGCTATGTCAACTGCTCCAAAGCAGAGGAAATTACAGGAAGCTTCCAGTTCAATTCACAAAGCCTGCACAACTCTGGTCCCAAAAGCTGACAAAAATGGCACAAAAAAGAAGATGACAGGCTATGAATAGGCTTATTAAATTCTAAAGAAAATACTAGCAATTTCAGACCAAGTGTATATTAAAATGATAATAGTTCATGATCAAGTAAAATTATTCAAGAAGCACAAGGATATTTTAATATAACTCAGAAACAGATTAAAAAAAAAAAAAACCCATGTGATCATCTAAAAAGATGCCCCCAAAGGCATCTGAAAAAAAATTACAGTATCCATTCTTGGTTTAAAGGAAAAGGAAAAAGGAAAAAATCTTTTGGAATGTGGGATCCCACGGCTCCAATCCTTACAATGTACCATCGCTTAGACTTAACCAGTTTTTAGCCAGCAAGCCACTTACTCCAGGATCGTCTGGGCGCTCCCTTGAAGTGCGGATGTGTAGCCTCATCGGTTGAACCGGTCACCTAGCGCCGCAATAATGCTGTGTAACAAGTCTCCCCAGAACGCGGTGGTCTACTGCTAAGCCTCCGTTTAGATGCCGTCCGCCCCGTCGCGCTGCGGGGAACATTGCCCCGGACCTCGGCCGGGCTGCCGGGGTCTGGGGCGCCGCGGCTCTGAGGTCCCGGGCCGCGTGGCCCCCGGAGCTCCGCGCACGTCCTCCGCCTGCTCCTCCTCTGGCTCCCCCGCCCGCGGCCGGCCTGGGTCGCTCCTCGCCGGGTCAGCAGAGAGGAGGGCCCGGGCACCGGCCCGAAGGCCCCCTCAGGCTCTGCCGGCGTCGCTGCTTCGCACATCCCAGGCCGGAGGCGCGTCACAGGCTTAAACCCAGCGCGGAGGCCCGGCCTGAGCTCCCCGCCCAGAGAAGCACGCTTCCAATCCCAGCAGCAGGGCTGGGTAAACGGGCAAGAATTAGGGCCAGATCTGCGTTGTTTTCAGATTATCTACAGTACGTTTCTTCTGAGATCTTCTTTATTAAGAAAAGAAGAAAGACTCTGAATTTAGGTTCCTTGGGTTATGGGCCACTTCCGGGGGGACCCCAGCACAATCCAGTCTTGGGCTGGGAGGTCTCATGTGTGGGAGGCTGGAGCGGGGCAGGGGAAGGTGGGTATCTCTTCCTCAGAAGGGAGAGCACAGAAGAGGCGGCCAGTTTAGGGTCAGAGAGGCAGGGACCACGTGGGGCAGGGAGCTCGGGGCTTGGGGTGAGTCTTACCCTGGACCAAGATTCTGAGACTGCTGTCTGCAGGGGTCACCGGATCAGGACAATTCAATGCTCCAGGAAGGCTCTTCTTGGTGGGCTGGGGTGGGCTGGGGTGGGCTGGGGAGTATCAGTGCTCCTGGTGGGGCGGATGGGAGTGCTTGGGCAGGGTTTACAGGCTGCAGCTAAAATGTCTTCAGAGCTTGAGTGTGTTCAGGAAAAAGAGTTCCCAGGGGCTCACGTGGGTTGTGCTGAGAAAGACGTGGAGGCGGGACCACGCGCCCTTCATTTGTCCTGGTGGAACTGTCCATAGCATCATTCGAATACTCAAGAACAGCCCACCTTGGGCAGTAAGTTACACGGCCCCCTAGAGACAGTCGGCCGGATCCCGGCCACGTAGTACGCGCCTGAGGGCCCCTGCGGAGGGGCAGGCTCCTCAGCGTTTTCCCCAGAAAGGAAGCCCAAGGCCGCAGGGTGGCCGGGATCCCAAGGCGCTGCTGTGATGTCGGTCACCTGGGTCACCTGGGCCGGGCTCTGATTCGCAGTTACCTCATCACCCAACCAGGTGTTGCTGCAGAGACTCTGTGTAAATGTGGCCAACAATCAGCCGACGTTGTTCGCATATATGTTACCAGCACACAGTGCCAGTGGGCCTCACCCAATCAGGGGAAGGTCCTGAGACCAAACAGGTTGCCCGAGAAAAAGGAAGATGCAGCTGCTGCTTCAAGATACAGCATCACTTCCTGCCCAAGTGTGCAGCCTGTTGTCTGTCCCATGGACTTCAGACTCACCAGCCCTCACAGTCAAGCAAGCCGATTCCTTAAAATAAGTCTGTATCCATAGCTGTGTGCATGAGTGCTCCGTCGCTTCAGTCGTGTCTGACTCTTTGCGACCCCGTGGACTGTAGCCCGCCAGGCTCCTCTGTCCATGGGATTCTCCAGGCAGGAGTACTAGAGTGGGTTGTCATGCCCTCCCCAAGGGGACCTTCCTGACCCAGGGCTCAAACCCAAGTCTCCTGTGTCTCCTGCATTGGCAGGTGGGTTCTTGACTGCTGAGACACCAGGGAAACCGATCTATAGCTGTGTCTGTATGGATCTTTGTCTGTGTGTCTGCATCTGTCCGCATGTCTGTATCGATGTAGCTCTCTCTACATCTGTACATCATCTCTCCTTCTGTGGATAGCTGCATCTGTGTCTATATCTCTCCTGTTCATTCAGTTTCTCTGGAGAATCTGGTTGACACAATGTCTGAGAGAGCATCACCCAACAGAATGTCCAGCCACGCAGGGGTCCAGGTGGAGAGGCTCGGCCCAGGTCCAGCTGTGTTAAGAGGCTGTTTAATTAGATTGATAACAGTCGTGGAGCATCAAGGTGAGTGAAGGGCCTTGCACGGGAGAGACAAGCTGGTGACCAAGCCTGGAGTTACTGTTTAACTCTTACGGCGTTAAGGGGACTCACGAGATACGGTGCTAAGTCACGAACCACAGCTTACTTGTGGTTTCGTATAGTTTGTACTCAGCCACTTTCTTACATTATAGTCACAGTGCAGAAAAGCCTAGGGACAGGACATGAGATGTAGGAGGGATGGACATCTGTATGAGGGTCTCCAAAGAGACAGGACTAATCTATGCAGTCTATACACACACATGCAAATATCTGTATCTGTCTATGCCAAGAGCTGTGTTATCTAGCAGCTCCTTCTTCTTCGGGAAACTTCAGTGTCTGCTCTTATGTCCTTCAGCTGATTAGATGTGGCCCACCCACAGAGTGGCGCGTGACCTGTTTTACTCTGATGAGCTTCATCAGAGGGGTCAACATCCACAAAGCATCCCCAGGGTGGCATCTAGATGAGTACTTGGCCAGACAGCTGGGCACCATGGCAAAGCCAAGCTGAAGCTGACAATTACCCCTCTGGACATCCCATAAATTCAGACCCAAGACGGCCATGAAGGTGGTCAACTTCACTGTGTAACCCAGGCAAGAGGCTGCCTCCAGAAGCCTCAATTACCCTATCCATCAAATGGGAATGAAAGAACTTCCTTAGAAAAGTGTTGAGAGAAGTAAGGAGGTGCCCTGAGGGTGGTGGATTCTGTTATTGCCTCAGCTCGTCCACTGCTCTGGGGGATGCTGAGGTCTTGGTGGAAGAAAATAAATTAGGCGGCCGCTGTCTGAGGACCCTGGAGGTAAACGATTTATGTTGGAACCCCAGGTGGCGGCCACTCCAACCTCCGCCTGGAAGGTGGCCTGCTGCTGAGATGTGCCCCCAGGGCCTGGCCCGTGCTCAGTTGTGTCCGACTCTGTGTGACCCCATGGACTGCAGCCTGCCAGGCTCCTCTGTCCTCAGGATGCTCCAGGCAAGAATACTAGAGTGGGTTGCCACGCCCTCCTCCAGGGAATCTTCCCCACCCAGGGATCGAACCCTCGTCTCCTGCGTCTCCAGCCTGTCCCACTTTGTCATAACTCCACAGCCTACGGAGCAAGCTCCCGATTGCCACATGAGGCAGTCAGCCTCTGCCCGTGGAGGAAGGCCTCTCTCCACGGAGTCAGTTAGAGCCGAGGAGGTCCTCCAGTCCCCGGACTCACACACAGCCTCCTTGTTAGTCCCACACTCGCCTGGCAGGAGACAGTGCTGTTTAAACCCGAATTCCTTTCGAGGGACCCCCAGTTGACTGATGCTCAGTGTCCTCCTAGGAGAGCAGGCCTATAGACTAGATCCTGTCACAGCCCATCCAGGTGAGCCAGAAGGGGAACCAAGAGAATCCAGAAAGCAAGCAAGAAAACAGAACTCCGCTGCTTCAGCCCCCTTGACTAGCATCAAAATAACAGGTACAGGCGAGTTCCTGGGCTGACGCACGGCCCACGACGCCCAGAGCCTCACGATGTGTGGCTGAGGTCACGGCTGACCGCCCGCTAGGGCCTGGTCCCGCGGAGCGTGCAGGTCAGCGTCACATTTCTCTGCTGTTATGTAACTGCTCTCCCTTAAAGGATCACTTGTCCTCCTCCGGGAACCAGCCACCCCCCTTCTCCTCATGGAACCAGAGCTTTTTCTCCAGCTCCACAACGTGCACATATAGATTTCACGTGCACACTTTCGCTACTTTAATTGATGACAGAAATGGAAAACTGACTTCCCTTTGTGACCGCATTCAAAGGCTTCCCTTTGCTTTCAGCTTTCTGGATATTTCGTCTGATTATAGAGTAATTCCGAGCCCGAATAATATCATCCATCAGGGAGATGAAAGGCATAGCTCTGAAATTCTACAGAGGGCCCATTTCAGGGCCCTGACACTGATCTTTCCTCTTCGGGTTAGTTGAAAACAATTCTTGGAAAAACATTTCAAAAAGAAACTTCTTTTCTTCCCAGGGATTTCAAACAGGATGTTATTACTGCTTGCTCTATTACATTAGAAAACCTTTATTAAAACCACCTTTCTCTGGCCTTTTCAAACAGAGAGGCATGTAGTGAATTTGGCAAACACAAAAATATTTCTGCAGTGCTGAACAGAAATACATGTGCGCTTGTAACATGAAGCATGTGTATTGTGTTTTGAAATTTCTGTCCTCTTTCTATACCTTATTCTCTTGGTTTCATGGAAAAATAAGCCTTTAATCAAATTGAGATTTATCTTCAAACCCTTGGAATTCCTGTAACAAAAGGGGGCATTGACTCACCATTAGCCAGATAATTTCCACCTTCAATTCCAGGCAATTCGGCATCCAGAGTTGCCTTATTAAATTCTACTTTTACTACTCTGGTGGTCAACGAGGACTAACTTCATTAACTAATTTATAAATCAAGATTTCAGACTCTGTGACATGGCTCTGATTAGGCTAAATCGAGCTACAGAGCAGGCGTGGTTCCCTGTGATCCGAGACGTTACCTGAATGTATTCATCTATTTTTCAACATTTGTTCCATGTGTTGGGTACACAGCTGTGTCCTTAAAGAGTCCCTGCCATATCGAGGGAATTACCCCTTTATCAGTCATCAGTTATCGGCCCAACAGTGTCCAATAACAACCAACCACAAAACAGTGAATTATAAAAATAGATGTTTATTTTGGGCATGATTCCATGATTCCATACTTTTGTTGGAAGCTAGTAGTTGTTATCTGACAGCTCAGTTGTGTCCAACTCTTTGTGACCCCATGGACTGCAGCACGCCAGGCTTCCCTGTCCTTCACCATCTCCCAGAGCTTGCTCAAACTCATGCCCATTGAGTCGGTGATGCCATCCAACCATCTCATCCTCTGTCGTCCCCTTCTCCTGCCTTCAATCTTTCCCAGAATCATGGTCTTTTCAATGAGTCAGCTCTTCACATCAGGTGGCCAAAGTATTGGCACTTCAGCTTCAGCATCAGTCCTTCCAGTGAGTATTCAGGGTTGATTTCCTTTAGGATTGACTGGTGTGATCTCCTTGCAGTCCAAGAGATGCTCAAGAGTCTTCTCCAGCACCACAGTTCAGAAGCCTCAGTTCTTCGGCACTCAGCCTTCTTTCTGTGCGGGTGGACCTGACGACTGGAAAACCATCTCTCAGGGAAACTTGTCACTTGTAGAGCAGCGTGTGTTGGTAAAAATATTTGTTTTTATTCTGAGCTGAAACTCCATGAACCACATTTAACCTTCTTGAATATAATAGAATTCTGCATCCATGAGCATAAAACTCCCAACCTTGGAAGTCAGCCCCGAGAAAATTCTTCATGAAACAAAAATGTCCTTGGTCTCCTTTATTTCAATTATCTACTTTGATACCTGGATCATTGAAAAAGCAAGAGAGTTCCAGAAAAACATCTATTTCTGCTTTACTGACTATGCCAAAATCTTTGACTGTGTGGATCACAACCAACTATGGAAAATTCTCAAAGAGATGGGAATACCAGACCACCTGACCTGCCTCTTGAGAAACCTGTATGCAGGTCAGGAAGCAACAGTTAGAACTGGACATGGAACAACAGACTGGTTCCAAATAGGAAAAGGAGTATGTCAAGGCTGTATATTGTCACCCTGCTTATTTAACTTATATGCAGAGTACATCATGAGAAATGCTGGGCTGGAAGAAGCACAAACTGGAATCAAGATTGCCAGGAGAAATATCAATAACCTCAGATATGCAGATGACACCACCCTTATGGCAGAAAGCAAAGAACTAAAGAGCCTCTTAATAAAAGTGAAAGAGGAGAGTGAAAAAGTTGACTTAAAACTCAACATTCAGAAAACTAAGATCATGGCATCTGGTCCCATCACTTCATGGCAAATGGATGGGGAAACAGTGGAAACAGTGGCAGACTTTATTTTTTGGGCTCCAAAATCACTACAGATGATGACTGCAGCCATAAAATTAAAATACACATACTCCTTGGAAAGAAAGTTATGACCAGCCTAGACAGCATATTAAAAAGCAGAGACATTACTTTGCCAACAAAGGTCTGCCTGGTCAAGGCTATGATTTTTCCAGTAGTCACGTATGGATCTGAGAGTTGGACTGTAAAGAAAGCTGAGCACTGAAGAATTGATGCTTTTGAACTGTGGTGTTGGAGAAGACTCTTGAGAGTCCGTTGGACTGAAAGGAGATCCAACCAGTCCATCCTCAAGGAAATCAGTCCTGAATACTCACTGGAAGGACTAATGCTGAAGCTGAAACTCCAATACTTTGGCCACCTGATGTGAAGAAATGACTCATTGGAAAAGACCCTGATGCTGGGAAAGATTGAAGGCGGGAGGAGAAGACGATGAGATGGTTGGATGGTATCACTGACTCAATGGGCAGGAGTTTGAGTAAACTCCAGGAGTTGGTGATGGACAGGGAGGCCTGGCGTGCTGCAGTCCATGGGGTCGCAAAGAGTCGGACACGGCTGAGAGACTGAACTGAACTGAACTTTGATACCTTGGTTTTCATTTCAATACAAGCTTTGTAGTTCACTAGACTCCAAAGTGGCAATAGATAAATTTCTAGACAAGAACAGCAAATATTGGTATTTCCATTTCCAGTAGATGTAGCAATATGAAAGAATGAAAGCCCAGTTTCATTGAATGGCTAAAAAAAAAAAAAAAAAGTTGGCATCTATTTAACAACATAGAAAGGAAATATGGTAACTTTATTTTCAGCTTACTACAATAGAACTTGGGAAAATATATACATTTCTTTCTTTTTTAAGTTCATTTGGCTGTGCTGGGTCTTTTTAGTTGTAGCATGTGTGATCTAGTTCTCCTATAAAGGCATCGAAGCTGGGCCGCCTGCATTGAGAGCGTGGAGTCTTAGCCACTGGACCACCAGGAAAATCCCTTGGGTCTTCCTTTCTTTTTTTCTTTAACATCAGCATTTCTTACATCCAAGCCCAAGTAATAAAGTTATTTTTAAAAATATGTAAGATGGAAAGTAAAGAATGTCTGTGATTGTGACCACTAGTGGGTTCAGTGATACTGCAAGAAATCTGGGTGCCTCGGGAGACAATAAAATACTTTCAAAGGTGAAAAATGACCTTGGAGGATACTACCATCACCCGTAGTTCAAGCAGCCCCCACCCCCTCACCTCCAGAGCAGAGATAGTTAGACGGCATTTCCCCGATGGCCTGTCACTTGCCTTTGCTCTCTCCACACTGGCTTTAAGAGAAGCTAGTGTCTTAAATCCTTTAAACTCAATCTCTCCTCAAAAATGGCCAAGAGGCACATGAAAAGGTGCTCAACATATCTAATTATCCATGAAATGCAAATCAAAACTACAATGAGGTATCACCTCACACCAACCAGAATGACCATCATCAAAAAAATCTGCGAACAATAACTACTGGAGAGGTATGGAGAAAAGGGAGCCCTCCTGCTCGCTTCGTGGGACCCTTGGTGGGAAGGCAAACTGGTGCGGCCACCGTGGAAACAGTGTGAAGGCTCCCTAGAAAACTAAAGGTAGGAAGATCATATGATCCAGCAGTGCCACTCCTGGGCATACACCCCAAGAACACCATGGCTCGAAAGGGTGCGTGGAGCCCAGTGATCACTGCCGCACTGCTTGAGACAGTCACGGCACGGAAGCCGCCTCGGTGTCCGCCGAGGAATGCACAGAGAAGAGGTGGGGTGTGAAGAGTGGAAAGTCATTCAGACGTTAAAAAGAATGAAATGCTTCCCTGGGGGCTCAGGCAGTAAAGAATCCGCCTGCAATGCGGGAGACCTGGGTTCCATCCCTGGGCTGGAAGATCCCCTGGAGGAGGGAAAGGAAACTCACTCCAGTATTCTGTCCTGGAGACTTCCATGGACTGCACAGTCCACGGGGTTGCAAAGAGTCAGACACGACTGAGCGACGTTCACTTCACTTTCACTGATGCTTTCTGAGCAACGTGAATGAACCTGGAGGTTAACTTACTAAGTGCAGCAAGGCAGACAGAGAAAGATAAATACCATGTGATCGCTTATATTGGGAATCTAAAGGAAAATGATACAAATGAGCTCATTTACAAAACAGAAACAGACTCGCAAACATAGAGAGCAAACTTAGGGTTCCCGGGTTGGTAGGGAGGGAGTGGGGTAGGTTGGGAGTAAAAAAAAAAATAGACAAGAGGATAATATGAAGGAAAAATGGAACGCTCCACACCTCCCAGCCACTGGATGAAGGCTTGTGTGTTCAGATCTGGGGGTGCTGCAAACCCAGCACCCGCCAGTCCCACAGGGTGACCCTCACTACAGGACTAGAGAGAGGAGGGACAAGAGCTACAGAGACCAGACCTTAAATACGGACAGGAATGATATTGGCTTCCTCCTCTAGGCTTGAAAGAAATATCCGCTTTCCCGCCTCTGGTGTGAGCTTTTCGACGATCCAGTGGTTCTTTGCAGTCAGCCGTGCTATGGATCACCTATTGGAAGGCCAGGCCCCCGTGGCCAGGAAGGCAGAGAGCTGGGGCCCTGATCTGGAAAATTCAGGAGAGAAAATAAAAACCTTCTCTGCTGCAAACTGCCCACATCATTTAGGAGCAAGAGAAAGGTGTTGTCTGAAATAGCCAGGAAATAGACACAATTTCCTTCTCCCCTTTGCCAGTAAAGATCTGGCGAGACTGGGCTCCAACAGTCCGTTTTTCATCCCAGATTAAAATAGAACAAATTGACACAAACAGACGACTGTCTGGGAATGAAGGAAGACGTTGTCTCCTTCGAAGCTGATGGGAAGGAGAGTTTGATGATTGAAACAGCGGAGCTTCAGCTGTACCATCTCTGCTGTCTCCTCCATAAGCACAGAGATGCGTGGGCACCTGCCGCCCCCTAAGTCTGATTCTGAAGTGACCATCACCAGACCTCATCAGCGTGTAGATTTCTAGCTCCGTCTTTTCCAGTGTGGTCCTTGCAGAAAGTCACGCCAGTGGGTTAGTAGTAAACTTTTCTCTGCCATCAGGTTTTCTTCCCTGATCAGCTCGTCCGGATCCTAGAGGTGCCTCCTCCACGTGAGACGGGGAAGCACCTTCCAGGGAATGTATATTTGTTTTTCATCGGCTCATCAGCGATGTTTCCCTCTTAACACCTAACAACTCCCAATATAATTAATGTCTCCCAAGAAAGGACACTGCAAATGCTATCACCTACTGCAGCTTACACTACTCGGAGACATGGTATACAGATTCAGAGAAAAATATGAAGCGATGTCTGGCTGCAGATGGATTTTATAATGCAGCCTCCGGGCCTCTTCAGTCAGAAGGAAGCCGAGACCCGGAGCTATCACAGCCAGCTGATTTCTCATGTGGATTCAGTTAGCCTGCTGTGCCCTTGGTCCACGCTGAGTTCTAAGGATACAGGATGCACCTTGGGGGCCACTGTGTTGGTGGCGTGGAGGCTCGGGGATCCCCACCTCCCCGGGCAGAAGTTCTCCTCCATCCTGAAACCAAGGCGGTGCAGGGGTGAGGACCACAAAGGCTGCACCGTAGAGGTGGGTGATGGGGAAGGTACTGGGCGGGGGTGGGGAAGGTGGAAAGCAGGGACCGCCCCCTTCTATGGGAACACAGCACAGTTCTCCTGCACAGAATGTCATAGTGAGCAGAGGGAAGTGACAAGAAGTTGAACATGAAGTGAGTTTGGTATGACTTTCAAATGAGGACACTCAGGCTACTCTTCTTAAAGGAAACAAGGCCGGGCTAGGACGATCAGGGCACCTAGGCACTCAGTCGTGCTCAGCTCTTTTGCCACCCCGTGGACTGTAGCCCACCAGGCCCCCCTGTCCATGGGATTCTCCAGGCAAGAACACTGGAGTGGGTTGCCATTTCCTCCTCCAGGGGACCTTCCAAACCAGGTCTCCTGCATCTCCGGCATGACAGGCAGATTCTTTATCACTGAGCCACCTGGGAAACCCCTAGCTAAAATGACTAGTTATTCTAAACATGCGAATGAGATGTATGAAAGCCCAAACCATGATCCCGAACCAAGAGACCCACTGCGCTGGTGGTTTCGTGTCAGTCCCACGGGGTTTAAGGACCACATCCCAGCACCGAGTCGGGAAGCAGCGGGAAGCGCTGGGCAGCAGCCGAGCCTTGGGGGCCTTGTGCTGCTCAAGAAAATCTCCGACAGGGGCGTGCCTTTTATAGTTTAGATGGGCTTTCCAGGTGGTTCAGTGGTAAAGAATCTGCCTGGCGGTGCAGGAGATGCAGGAGATGCGGGTTCGATCACTGGGTCGGGAGATCCCCTGGAGAAGGGAATGGCACCCCACTCCAGTGTTCTTTCCTGGAGAATCCCACAGACAGAGGAGCCCTCTAGGGAGTCCCCAGTTTCGAGAGCTCGTGCAGCCCCCAACAAAGAGCTAAGGTGCCTCTTCTGCCCCCGGAGCCCAGGCCCCTGCTCCTCCAGGAGCCGTCAGCAGCTCCCCGAGCACCGAGGCGCCATCAGAACACCAGTCCAGGGCTCCCAGCGGCCCCGCTGACACATCTGACATCTTACATCACAGGGCTGTAAAACCCTAAAAGTCACTCCGCAGCAGTGCCAACCAGCTGAGAGAGGCACGTGCCTCATCCTTGTCATCCTGTATTTGATCAGAGATGAAAGCAGCCCATTTTGAAAGGAAAGTGCATTAAAACCTCTGATTCCTGGGACGTATTATAGACAGCAGAGTCTAACGGAGATCAAGGAGAAAGACATAACCAGTCAAGAGGGGAAAGCACTTTGTTTTAGGGGTAAAATCAAGAATAAAGTGAGACTGGTGATGCCTGTACAAACGTGTGCCATTCCAGGGCGGTGAAATGTTATGTAATCCCAAGATTTCAGTGCTGAAGCGATCTCAGAGTCGTCTGGGTCAAGACCTGTATTTACACGTTGGGAGTATAAATCTCCAAAAAGCTAAGGAAAAAGCTGAAGATCTTTACATATATTTGCAGGGGGGGCAGGACCAGAAAATGACAGTTTTTACTTTCCTGGCTCTAAAATACATGTATTTCCTTATTGTTTCTTCATTGCATTCCACTCCCACTTATTTAGAACCCGTTGATTAGAAACTATTTTGGATACTCAGAAAATGAATCGCTGGTGATCTGAAGGAACTGTATCTATTACTACACCACTAATTTACACACTGTTCTGGGCTTATAGTTCTTGTTTGTGTTTGTCAATAAGTAATTAAAACGAATGGTTTTCCCTGGTGCATAAATTTAACATCAATATATTTTTAAAGTCCTAAATGAAGAGTTTGAAAGATCAAATCTGTTTGTGTGATTTAGATATTCAACATGCAATTTTGTTTTCAGATTGCAAAATGACCAGTTTGCAAAATAATCCGTGTGTGCTTTTAGTTGTGTTAAGGGGGAAAGAATGAAGAAGCGGGTCATTGGATGCACAATGCCCCACAAAGAACTTTCTCAACCTGGAACTGCTGATGCGCTGGGTCAGACGATGGTCATCAGGGCGGCCCTGTGTGCTGTGGGGTGTTTAGCGGCCTCCCTGGACGCCCCTACAAGGTGCTGGGGCTCCCCTCACCTCCAACGTGAAGCCAGAACATCTCCAGGTATTGCCAGGTGTTCCTGGGGAAGGAGGGGTGCAGTCACCCCCAGTTGAGAACCATGGACCTGGAGATAGGGACATCTAGAAATTGGTGTAGGTAAAGCAAGAATTCCTAAGTAAACAGCTTTAGTATACAGATCTTACTTCAGCAGAAGCTTCGGCATGCAAGGGTAGGCATGACCAGTCTAAGAGAGAGTCGTGTTATGTGACTGAGTCTTGGGAGAATTTGCACTCATACTAATACCAATAATAACTGAGTTTTAACGCCTTATCTGAACAGGGTCCTTTACTCCTACCAGTGGCCCTTTGTGGGGAGGGCAGTATTTTTTGTCCCCACTCACAGCAGCCTTAAAGGAGGAGGCAGGGGCGCCAGATCCGGGAGATGGAGGACCCAGCCTGGAGCCAAGGGCCACTCAGTTCTCGGTTCTCTCCACCCCCAGGTCTTACCGAGGCCATTCCTCCCCTAGGAGGTCATCTCCGCAGAATGTCCTGACGTGACAGCTCCAGATGATGCTGTTCTGCTGGTCTGTTTTGCTGTTTTGACCAGCAGTGGTGATCTAGGCCACCTCTTTGCTCTGTATTCACCTCGGACTCCAGAGAGCTTGAACATGTTAGTAAACACGCTGTAGATAAAAGCAGGATGGATGAAGAGAGCTGAATCTCATCTCCCCAGCTTCAAATCTCATCTCCCCAGAGCTCCCCCGAACCATGCGTTCCCACAACTTCAGCCAGGGAGCGCTGTGATTGTCAAAGACCAGTTAGAAATAGTCTGCCTCTTTTATTTTTATTCTAAGTGAAAAAGAAATCAGTCTCTGAAAAGACTCAGACCCTTGAAGGCCCAAGACATCTACAGCTCCCACTCTCTAAAATCTCAACACCCAGGCAGCATCCAGCCCCAGAAGGAGCGGCCACGAGGCAGCCAGAGCAGCTGGCGGCTCTGACCCATCACCAGCTTTCAGAGGACCTCATGATGAATAAGCATTAACACTGTAAACGAATATCAATAAACATTGCATGTGTGCGATTAGTCTCATGGCAGCAAAAACAGCTATAGGAGCTCGTTTCTGGATCAGACAGTTGTTTGAGGCTGAAAATAATAAGCGCTGCCCATGAGGAAGTATAAAGCCAGCGTGTACATAGAATCTTTCTCTTCCGTCCTGGTTCATTAATACTCTAGAAATGATGGGAAGTGAGGGATGAAGAAATAAAATTACAAAATGTTGACCCCATGGTAGAAATTAACCAGTGAATGTGACTTAAAGTACACACAATGACTAGGTCCCGACTTGGCTCATGATGCTTACAATTCCAAGGGTATGTTTTCTGCGCCACAGACTGCCTGACTCTTGGGACAGGCAGGGACAGGTCAGGTAGGGGCCGTGTCCTTGTAAAACCTATAGTTCAGCGAGCAAGATGGTCAGTAAACAGGTGAGTGAGTTTCTGAAAAATGAAACTCTAGTAAGTACTATGGGGGAGCAAAAGATGACCATAATAGAGGATGGGATGGGGGTACTTTTTATGATACAGGAATGGGTTGTATGATCCATTGATCCGTATTATATGATGCATATGATACAGGAGCGGTGCTTCCAGAAGTGAGAGTTAGGATGAGAACTGAGGGTATTAAGATCCCGCAGGGGAGGTGGGCAAGGGGAGAAGACCTCGTACAAAACTCTGAGCAGGAGGCATGCGGTGCAGCTGGGAGAAGGTGGGCTTCGTGAAGGAAGGCATGAGACGGGGGTGAGTGATAGAGGTGGCAAGGGGCCTAGTCTGGTCAGCCAAGGAAAGAGCTTGGGTTTTTTTGCGAACGTGCTGGGCAGCCGTTGGGATCAGCTGGAAAAGTGGACCAAGGAAGGCAGAGGGACAGAAAGCCGTGAGGAGCAGCTGGACTCTCTGGGACCTTGGTCAGATCCCAGAGCCGGGAGCCCTGCCCGCCTCGGAAGGGCGTGCAGCTTTCAGACACGTGACTCCCGGGAGGACGGGCGTCCTGTGGCTGGTGGGGACTCCCGGTGTGTGCACTGGGGCACCAGGTGTGTGCCAGCTGCTGTCTGCGGGATGCTCCCTCTCAGTTTTCATTACCTTGGAGCGAGTCTACCTTTGACTGGTGGGCAGGGCTAATGGTTTCCCACCGAGCATGATGGAGACTGTCTGCAAATGACCTCCTGACAAGCCCCCTGCCCAAGCGATCCAGCGTCAGCAACCTGCTACGTACGATCTAGCAAAGTGAACAAGTTAGCTATGGCCAGACATCTGTACCCTTGGAGAAAAGACACGTCAGGATGCTTAGACAGGGCTTGTGATGGAGGCAGAGAGTGCTGTCCTGGGGACGAAGGATTCAGTTCAGTGGAGCCGGGAGACGAGGCCAGCATGATGCATCTCAGGGCGGCTGGCGGAGCAGCCCTGTGAACGATGCTGGGGGCCAGAAGCCAAGAAGAAAGAATGGCTTCCGCCAGCTTCTTAATCAGGCAGTTTTGACAAGCTCCCCGCCCCCGACCCAATGGCTGTTTTCCAAAGCTGCTCTCAAAGGGCGACCCGAGCGGATTCACGATGTTTCAGCGTGGCAGGAAGTAAGGTCTTAGACTGAAGTCAGGTGCTGGCGAGTCAGCCACACTTCTCTCACCCATCTCTTTCATCCTCCTATGCACTCATTTGCAAGTAATTAAAGGCACGCACATGCCTTGTATGCACGCACAAGTAATTAAAGGCACACAGGCACATGCGCACTTGCAAACTTGCACACACACACACACGAGAGCAACTCGAGGCATAGTAATGTCATTGAGAAGAAAAGTAATAAACAGGAGGAAATTAAAAGAACCCAACAAGGCTGAAAAAAAAATCTAACAGATTTTATCAGGAGAAATAGAATATTCTCTGGGCCCTGTTACAAACAGCCCAAGTGCCAAAAACAAAAAAATTGTGGCAGAAATGGGATCATTAAAATGGATGTGGGAAGGGGTGACAGATACACAGATGAAGCGGGGATGGATCCGGACAAAACCAGGAGCCCCAGCAGAATTCAAATGAGAGGTTCAAACCTAGCATAAGAGAGGTGCCAGATGCAGAGAGGAGCGTCGCAAAGATGGAGTGACTGAATCTGTCCGCACGGCCCTGCCAGGAAGCCTGCAGGACTCCCAGGCACATCCTGGGACATCCAGGCATCTCAGGTTAGCTCATCACGTGCCCCTGTCTCTGCCACCACGCGTGTCTGTTGCAGAGTCGGGATCCTGAAGACGTGACAAATCATTGGCGATGATTACTCATTTCATAGACGCGCGTAGCCAGCTCGCTCTACTAAGCGGACAGAGCCGATCATTCACGTAATACAGACAGGGATTAGACAATTTGACTTCCCTGTTAGAATACTTCTCATGCTCACTGATAGACGGGTTCTTGACAAATTGCTCATGGCAGCACGCATTTAGCAATATCATGAATGTCTGTGTCTTGTGAGAAACCTTATCCTCCTAATATTTATTAGAGCATGCCTTAAAAAAGCTTCATAATCAATTACCTAATCTATACCGAAAAGGACTGATGCTGAAGCTGAAGCTTCGACACTTTAGCCACTTGATGTGAAGAACTGACTCTTTGGAAAAGACCCTGATGCTGGGAAAGATTGAAGTTGGGAGGAGAAGGGGACAACAGAGGATGAGGTGGTTAGATGGCATCACCGACTCAATAGACATAAGTTTGAGTAAACTCCAGGAGTTGGTGATCGACAGGGAGGCCTGGTGTGCTGCAGTCCATGGGGTCACAAAGAGTTGGACATGACTGAGCAACTGAATTGAACTGATACTGGGGGCGGGGGCGGGGAGAAGGATGCTGGGGCTCCAACCTCCTTCAAACACATCCACCAAATTATGGCCCCCTTGAGGAAGTACATACATTCTCCACCTATTTATAAACAAATATCAACAGAGTGGTCTCTGCACTCAGGCACTACAGTGAACTTATCCTCAGCGAGGTGTTTCCCAGGTGGCACTAGTGGTGAAGAGGCTGCCTGCTGATGCAGGAGACGTTAGAGATGTGGGTTTGATCCCTGGGTCAGGAAGGTCCCCTGGAGGAGGGCATGGCAACCCACTCCAGTAATCATGTCCAGTCCCCTAGGAAGTGGCAGAGCTGAGTCTTAAATCCACACTGGTCTGCCAACAGAGCTCTGCTCTTTCAACAGTTCATGCCCACTTCCTGTGTGGGTGGAAGGCAGCACCTTCCAACACAGCCTCTGCCATGATGGAAACCGTCTGCAGTTCTGCACTGATCATGACATCCTAACCACAAGCAGTAACTTTAAAGATAAGGATACCCAGGATGGGGAGCCGTGGCAGCCCTGGTGTCGCCAACACAAGGAGAAACCTGGGCTGAGTGAGGCTGCCTCCACTGCACAACAAGCTGCTGCTGCTCCTGCCCTTTCCCACTACAAGACCAGATCATCACTCCCCTGAAATCAGGTCAACACTTGGCTTTTTTAAATGTCTCATGTCTTTGGATCCCCAAGTGCCATCTTCACTTTGAAGCATATATTTACTTTCACATAAGTCGTCCATGAAAAACATCTGAAGAAAAACTACACAATACAAAAAAGGAAGGAGACATAGCAACCCAATCTCATTACCTTGTCTCCTGGCTACCTCCCCATGGTACATGTGCCTACTTACATACCATGTGGCCATCTTCTCTCTTTTTAACTTTCTAAAAATTAGATTGCTCGCAACATCTCCTCTGGGTCCTGCCCTTCTCGCTAATCAACTGTTCATGAACATCTTGAGAAACACAGAATTATTTTAAATACTTTCCTCAATTTTCAAAATATATCCAGGAACATGGTAGTGGCGGTTTAGTTACTAAGCCGTGTCTCAGTCTTGTGAACCTGTGGACCCATCAGGCTCCTCTGTCCATGGGATTTTCCGGGCAAAAATATTGGAGAGGGTCACCATTTCTTCCTCCAGGGGACCTTCCCGACCCAAGGACTGAACCCATGTCTCCTGCATTGCATGTGGTCTTCTGCATTGTAGGCATATTTCTTACCACCTAGCCACCAGGGAAGCCCATCTAGGAACATAAAATTACTTAAATTCTTACATGATATTCTCTTTCCTAGATGTTCACTGGTTTATTTATACAATCCCTTATTTGGGGAAAGTTGGGCTACTTCTAAGATTTTGCTATCTTAAGTGACAGTGGAATAAATTCTGTGTACACAATTGTACATTGAATTCTCTCCTTTTGAAAAAGTTCTCCAAATAAAATTGCAGCATTAAAAAAACACACATTCAGCCATTAAAAAGAATTCATTTGAATCACTTCTAATGAGATGGATGAAACTGGAGCCCATTATACAGAGCGAAGTAAGCCAGAAAGATAAAGACCATTACAGTATACTAACACATATATATGGACTTTAGAAAGATGGTAACGATAACCCTATATGCAAAACAGAAAAAGAGACTCAGATGTATGGAACAGACTTGTGGACTCTGGGAGAAGGCGAGGGTGGGATGTTTCAGGAGAACAGCATTGAAACATGTGTATTATCTAGGGTGAAACGGATAACCAGCTCAGGTTGGGTACATGAGACAAGTGCTCGGGCCTGGTGCACTGGGAAGACCCAGAGGGATCGGGTGGAGAGGGAGGTGGGAGGGGGGACTGGGATGGGGAATACATGTAAATCCATGGCTAATTCATATCAATGTATAACAAAAACTACTGTAATGATGTAAAGTAATTAGCCTCCAACTAATAAAAATTAAAAAAAATAAAAAAATAAAAAAATAAATAAAAAAAATAAAAAAACACACATTCTTAAGACTTTTGATTGCAATCACTAAATTGTCCTCTCAAAAAAAAAAAAAAGTATCACTCAACACTGAACTACAGACAGCTCCTGCAAAAGCATTCCTTGCACTGAGCCTTTGAGTCCTTCTGTAATTTCCCACTCTAACACTCACAGACAGGCAGGACAAAGCTTGCAGCTCATCAGTCTGACAGCCTGTGAATATTTGAAGACGGTTAGCAATCTTCCCGAAGTCTTATATTTTCAGTCAAATAGTTCACATCCATTGAACAATCATCAAGTAAATGGGTCCTAGTCCAGTTTGTTTATGCCCACGTTAAAACAGTAGCTGTTGTTTTTCAGTTACTCAGTCATATCTGACTCTTTGAGACCCCGTGGACTGGAGCACTCCAGGCTTCCCTGTCCTTCACCAGCTCCTGGATTTTGCTCAAACTCACGTCCATTGAGTCAGTGATGCCATCCAACCATCTCATCCTCTGTCATCCCCTTCTCCTCCCACCTTCAATCTTTCCCAGCATCAGGGTCTTTTCCAAGGTTGCCAGAGTATTGGAGCTTCAGCCACAGCCTCAGTCCTTCCAGTGAGTATCCAGGGTTGATTTCCTGTAGGACTGACTGGTTGGATCTCCCTGCAGCCCAAGAGAAGTAGTGCCCAGATTCAAACTGCAAAATCAAGATGATAATAACCATCATTCAGTGTGTATTGACCAATGTGAAATGCCCTTGTAAAGGGTTTCAGATTTGCTCTGAGCCTATGACCCCTGCTATGTGAGTGATGCTCCCTCCTATGTGGGAATCCCATGCCCCATGGTGACTGTATTAGGAGGCTAGGGTTAAATGAGGTCATACGGGTGAGACCCTGATCCCACAGGATTAGTGTCCTTACAAGAAAGGACAGCAGCTCTCTCTGCCAGGGTGAGAAGACAGCTGTCTATCTACATGCCAGGAAGGTTGGTCTCTCCAGGAACCAACCAACCACACTTTGATCAGAGACTGGCAGCCTCCTGCGGTTCCAGTCACCCAGACTGTGATATTTGTTATGGCACCCTGAGCAGACTAAAGCAGCGCCATTCATCCTCAAAGCATCTCGAAAGGTAGATTACTGCTGTCACCCCCATTTAACAGAGGGGAGACAGGTGCACAGAGAGGCTTAACAACTTACTCGGCATCTTCACTCGGCCAGAAAGGAGTAGAAGAGGGATTCAAATGCAGGCAAACAAGCTCTGGGGAAATGGCGCCCCTCTCCAGTGTTCTTGCCTGGGAAATCCCATGGACAGAGGAGCCTGGTGGGCTACAGTCCACGGGGTCACAAAGAGTCGGGCACGACTCACTGTCTGAGCACCAACAGACTCTGGAACCCACGCTCTTAAACCCCATGTTGTGCGTGCTGCCTCTTTTCTCTGATCAGTATTAAGATGAGCGCCTCCCTTGTTCTAGAGTCAATACCTTGATTAATGCAGCTCAGTTTCTTTCAGCAAGCACATTGCATCACTCACATGGTTGGCATTCTGTCTGTAAAGCCTCTGAGTTCTATTTCACAGAAGCTTTAGTTCGGCTCTGATTCTCCCACACCTGAGATGCGTCTGGGATTTTTAAGAGCATTTGCACTTATCACAGGGCTTCCCAAGTGGTGCTAGTCGTAAAGAACCGCCTGCCAAAGCAGGAGACGTAAGTGACGTAGGTTCTATCCTTGGGTCAGGAAGATCCCTTGGAGAGAGAAATGGCAACCCAGTCCAGTATTCTTGCCTGGAAAATCCCCACGGACAGAGGAGCCTGAGGGGTCACAGTCCAATGGGTCACAAAGAGTCAGACACAACCAAAGCAACTTAGCACGCATGTGCACACATCACAATTGAACTCTATGCAATCACATTGCCCCACATTTCAATATATCAAGATCTTTGAGAATCCTGGTTCAAACCCAGCTCCCCTCACAAGTTCTGTGCTCTTCACAAAGGAAGAAGCCCGCTTTATGTAGAGGATATATAACGTGAAATGCTCTGCATATTTGTCAACATTGCTAAACGTTTCCATCCAAGTCACTGATTAATAAATGGGACCAGCAGGAGAATCCTGGAGGAGAAAATGGAAAACTTCTCCATCAGTGTTTCTGCGACTTTTAAAACCCATGCTCCCCTTTTTAAAATACTGCATTCACTTCTTTGCCCCCTCACCTTTCTTTTCCTTCATTGAAGGAAAAGAAATCAGCATTATTTTTAATAAACCATGCTTTACTTTAAAAGAGAAAACTCTATCTACTCAAAATATGATAAATTGCACCATACATAAAACAAAGATTTTATTGAGCTTTGCATTCTATTTTTGCATTATGAAAACAGTATGTACATGTTTTGGTTTCCAACTATAAATACCACATGCACCGCCTCCTCCCTGAGATCCAGTGTTTTCGCTTAAACGGGGGCTGTGGGGGCGGGGCTTCCACCCTGCACGCCCCATCCCCCCCCCCCTGGTGTTGAGAACGACATCCCCTAGACTGGGCATTACGGGTCCCTGCAGAGTGCCCCCCACCATAATACCTGGGGACGGGGGGTGGTAGCCAGCTTCTCTTCAAGAAGCCCAGACCTGAGCATGGCTACCAGTGAGCAGACAGTCATCTGCTGGCACCTGGACCCTGTCCCATCTGGGTACTAACCAGGCCCAATCCTCCTTAGCTTCCGAGATCAGCTGAGATGGGGCGCGTTCGGGGTGGTTTGGCCATAGACTGGCCCCTCTCCTTGGTGAGCTCCGGCTCCTCCTGCTGCCGTGTATACCGTGCCTTTCTTTTGTTCCAGAACGCTCATGCTATGCCTTCCTCCAGGACAACACGAGGCAGCCCACAGGTGTGAACCGCACATAGCAGAGCCATCCCCGTCTTCAACTTCACTCCACTCAAAACGTCCTATCGCTTTGGCCCTTTCTTTCTATCAGCAGTAAAGACCTCTGAGAGTAATTTCAGAGGAGGCGATAAAGAGAGCTCAGACTTTCCCCGTGACACACGCACGCACGCATGTGGGTGCCGACTGCACAACTCTCGTCAGCGGCCCTTCCAAGTCCCTCCAGGACCGACGCTGTCACGAGCGCAGGCTGCAGAGAGGGCTGGGTCTCAGGGCAAAGAAATCTGGTCCAAACGGGTACAAGGCACGAACCCTCCAGAATGCTTCAACCCTGGATGTTCCCAGAAGCATCGAGGTTATGAAATCCGTCAGGCAAGTTAACAGAGCAAATCCCTCGCGGTGACGTCAGAGCTGAGAAAGCAGTTAGCACAGAACCCGAAGGAGACCTCTCTCGACTTACAAGTGTTTTCACAGTATCTCCTTTCGGATAATATTTTTAGTGAAAGAGAAATGTGCTTTGTTTCTCTTTCCCCAGGATTTAGAGAAATGGGGGGTGAGGGGATGAATTGAATCTAATTAAAAATTCTATGGTTGGAAATATTAAGAAATGAATTAAGAGGATAATTTTAGGGTTGTGATGAAAATGCTCTTCCTCCAGGAGCCTGCAAGGTGCGACCCTGTGGACCGTAGCCCTCCAGGCTCCTCCGTCCACGGGATTCTCCAGGCAAGAATACTGGGATGGGTTGCCATGGCCTCCAGGGGATCTTCCCAGCCCAGGGACTGAACTCACATCTCCTGCATTTCCTACCTTGGCAGATGGCTTCTTTACCACCATGACACCTGGGAAGCCCTACAGAGGGGCAGAAAGTCCTAAATCGTGTAGGCTGTTCTGAAATCCTAACCACTGGGAGAGGATCAAAGATGCTCCTTGTAGTGTGGAAGCTGGGGTCTCCTGTGCTCTGGCAATAAAAAGACAGGCTGTGTGGCTCTGAGTCCTCGATGTTCTTACTCATCAACAGTCAGGACTGCGGCGTGTCTGACCGGTGGGTGTGTATGCCGTCCCCAGCTGATACCTACCTGCGAGGGTGGGAACAGACAGGCAGCATTCCCATTCCAACTTAGCGTGTAAATTAGCAAACACCCGTTGACTTGGGGCTGAGCAGAAATCAGGTGAAATCGTAAAAGGCGCTAAAGGGTTAAGTGCAGTCTTCAGTAGGATGACTGCCTTAGCACCATGGATATTTCCAAGTCCACAAGATGTTGGGCTCCTCTAGCCCCTTCATAAATTCTATAACAGACAAATTCAACCCCAAGAAAGTATGCAGGCATATTGGTTTGCCTGGGTGGCCATAACAAATACCACAAGTTGGGCTGTTTAAACAACAAAAATGTATAGTCTCGGAGTCTGGAGACTGGAAGGCCAAGATCACCGCTTCCACGGGTGGGTTCCTCCTGAAGCCTTGAGGGAGGGTCTGCCCAGCCTCTCCCCCAGCGTCTGGTGGTTCCTTGGCTTCCAGAAGCATCACCGCACCTCTGTCCCCATCTTGACACCTGGGTGTGTCTGGGTCGGAATTCCGCCTTTGTGAGGACACCGTCACGTTGGGTCTGGGGCCGCCCTGCTCCAGCAGGGCCCCGTCGTAACCTAACCACATCAGCTGCAGCCCCACTTTTCAAACAAGGTCATGCCTTGAAGGCTCCCCAGGTGGCCTTAGTGGTAAAGAACCTGCCTGCGATACAGGAGACAGAAGAGACGTGGCTTTGATCCCTGGGTCAGGGAGATCCCCTGGAGCAGCCCCACCCCAGCATTCTTGCCTGGAGAACCCCATGGACAGAGGAGCCTGGCGGGCTACAGTCCGTGGGGTGGCAAAGAGTCGGATGTGACTGAATCACCCTTAGCAGGCATGCTGAAGTGTTAGGGGCTGGGGCAAGCGTGCACTGGGTGACACAGTCCAGCCTAACAGCAAGGGCTCCTAAAGGCACATCAGCATAATTCAGCCTTGCTTCTGCACTAAGACAGCTAGTTTGTAACCTAGACTCTCTGCTGTCTTTTGGTCCTCTTGTCATTAAAATGGAAAAAGGGACCCAATGGCTTTTGAGTATGTAAAACTCTTAGAGAGGTTAGTGACCATTCCTGTAGGAACAGTTCTGGGAACGATGTGTGGAGAATAAGCAGAAAATACTTTAAAAGGATCAGACATCAGGACAGGCCTCAAGAGAAACCAGGCAAAAGGCCTGCCTTACTCATTTAACCGCGACGCCACCGCGGGCCAGGCGCCCAGGTCTCTTCTGCGGCTTCGCGCGCTCGGCCAGGACCGTCCCCAGACACGGGGCCTCAGGCAGGCTCTCTGCAGACACACGCCTCTGTTTTGATGACGTGCTTCTCTGACATTCTAGAATGGGCCCAACTGGATCTTCAAGATTCTTTTTAAATTTTTTTTTAATTGGAGGATAGTTGCCCTACAACGCTGTGTTCGTTTCTGCTGTCCAACAGCGTGCGTCAGCTGTAAGTACCATACATCCCCTCCCTCTGGAGCCTCGCCCCCCACCGTCCACCCTCCGGGTCATCACAGGGCCCCGAGCTGGGCTCCTGCGCCTCACAGCAGCTCCCCACGGGGGTCCACGTGCCAGCGCGGCTCTCTCAACCTGTCCCAGCCTCTCCTTCCCTCCCTGTGTCCACAAGCCCATTCTCTGCATTTGCGTCTTCATTCTCGCCCTGCAAATAGGTTCATCAGTAGCACTTTTCTAGATTCCACATGTGTGTGTTGATACACGGTATGTGTTCTTCTCTTTCCGACTCACTTCAGCCGAGGTCCCCCCACATCACTCCCAGTGACCCATTTGCATTCCATTTTATGGCTGGGTCACACCCCATCGCACAGATGCACATCTTGTTTATCCACTCCTCTGTGGCATCTCCTCTGGGACATCTAGGGTTAGGAAGAATGAAGTTAGGGAGGCCTCCTAACGCAGTACACAAAAATAAACTCAAAATGCATTAAAGATTTTTTGACTTTTCAATTACATTTTCTAAACAAATTTTGCTAAACCCAGAAAGTGCAAAATGTCAGAAGCTATTCTTCAGAACCTTGAAAATGCAGATCTAACACTTCAGTCACAGGATAAAGCAGTAAGGAGTCGAGTGCTGCTGCTGCGGCCAAGTCGCTTCAGTCGTGTCCGACTCTGTGCGACCCCACAGACGGCAGCCCACCAGGCTCCCCCATCCCTGGGATTCTCCAGGCAGGAACACTGGAGAGGGTTGCCATTTCTTTCTCCAATGTGTGAAAAAGAAAAGAGAAAGTGAAGTCGCTCAGTCGTATCCGACTCTTCGCGACCCCATGGACTGCAGCCTACCAGGCTTCTCCACCCATGGGATTCTCCAGGCAAGAGTACTGGAGTGGGCTGCCATGGCCTTCTCTGCAGGAGTCCAGTGAGAAGGTGGTTAATTGAGACCAGAGGCTAATTCCAGCACCTCTTACGATACAATATCATATAAAATTGCTATCCTACCCAGATAACACAGTATGAACACACAATGCGGGCTCATAAAATTATTTTGTACCGAATTTCAAGATAAACATTTGCTAAATTATCTCACTTTAGGAAAGGCTTGGTGGAGTCAATGGCAATTTCTCTGTGAGAAGGAGCTCAGGTTCACTCACATCCTTCACCTCTATGTGGGGCATGTTCCTTGTTCATGCAAACAAAGATGACAGTAAACAGGAGTTTTTTTCTAACTTTCGGGCAAAAAAAAAGAGTGGTTTATGTTACACTACAGATGTCATAAAGGATTTCCCGGGGGGGCCCTAGTGGTAAAGAATCTGCCTGCCAATGCAGGAGACACAGATGTTGGTTTGATCCCTGGGTTGGGAAGATCCCCTGGAGAAGGAAACGGCAGCCCACTCCAGTATTATTGCCTGGAAATCCTATGGACAGAGTCCATGGCGACAGTCCCTGGGGTCACAAAGGGTCAGATGGACGCGACTGAGCGCAGCACAGCGTGCCGTTTATCTGTGGGTCTGCAGCCTTGCAGGGTTAGGTATGGCTCCAGACTTCCTAGTGAATGCTATTTTTATATTCGATATTCACAGATTCATATTGTTTTGGCCTACCTAGCTGTATTTCAGGCTAACAAACCTTGGCACGGAGCTGAAGTGAAGAAACACTGGGCTCTGGCAAGACACTCAGGCTATGTTACTATTTTTCTCTCTCAGCACAGTCTACAGAATCAAGAGCTTAAATATTAGCGTTGTTAAGGCACTTCATGCCCCGCTAAAAGGTAGTGAAAGTTCTCAGTGAATCTGAACCACACTTAGCACTTACGTACTAGTGCGAAGAGGAAGTGCCTGGCAAATTGCTAATTTTTGATGGGATAGCGAAAAGGTAGGAAGGAAGGAAGCTGTGCTATGTCCCATAGGAAATGATCACAGTATACTTAGTGTAAACCCTGATTAACCACATGAGCAGTCGCCCTGGATCAGAAGATGGGCAGGCCAGATCTGAGTCAGGCATCAAATGTACACATGAAACTCCTTTGGTTCTGCTCTTCCTTGCCATACAGCTGCCTTAAATGATTTCCCACCAGACGAGATGCTGTTGTACTTTCAAATACTCCCAGGGTTGCTAGGATCACCACTTTCTATGTCAGGCTCACAAGTTCCTGCAACCTGGGTGTGAAAGTCCAGGAGTCCAATAGGTAAGACTGATTCGTGTCTTTCTTCGGGAACTCTAATTTAGATCCATGTGGTCAAGCAATGAGTCTTCACCAGATGTGTGTTTCAGAAACCACTTAGGATTGTATACTCCCAATTTGTACAACCCTTAGCTCCGACCCAAAGCTATAAATCAGTATGTGTGCACACACACTCTCTCTCTCTCTTCAATAGCTAAAATACAATACATAAATCTAGTGCCAAAATTGCAATGTAATTACATTTCAGAAAGCTACAATTCTGCTGCCGTTGTAAACAATATTTGATAAAATAAAAATCAGGGCCAAGCTGGTGGCAAACGTGACCTTTCCTCTGGGTCAGCCCTCACGAACTTAGATGTGCTCAGTGGAATCTGAGAGGAACACACGTTGCTCTTTGGGAAAAAAATGGGGGATTACTCTACAACAAATAAGGCTAAAAATTTACTCAGCCCATGACACCCGCTGGTCACTCCGCTCCACGCCTCCGTGCGCAACCCTGCTTACACGTCACAGCAACTTTCCCAGGAGCCGTCTCATCACCCTGGTTGCACAAAAGAAGCCAACTGCGACTCCAGAAGTCGATGCAAATGAGCCAGAATCTCACAATTGGTCGCTGAACTGTTTCTGGGTCTGTTTCCCCTTCTGCTGAGAATTCTTCTAAGACTGCCTCAGTGGGTCGTTATTAAGGTTAAATAAAATCCTGTCTTATACCCCTTTCCACAGGAGTCGACACCCATCAAGAATTCAATACAAGGTGTTCAATAAACCCAGATGTTTTACTAACCAGTCGGGACTTCCCTGGAGGCCCAGTGGTTAAGACTGCCCTTCTAATGCAGGCAGGCGTTGAGTTCAGGATTCAGTCCCTGGTCAGGGAGCTCAGATCCACATGCCCACACAACGTGGCCAAAAAAAAAATAAAAAAGAAAGAAAACATTGGTTCTATTGACCGTCCCGAACAGGACACAGAGAAAGAACTGTCTCAGTCTGTACAAACACAGGTATGTAAAGAACAGAGAGGAATGTGTTTTAAGGTTGTTGACCTCTTTAATTACATGCCCAGGGAGACTGGACACTTGCTCGCGCAATTCTTTTGACATTAAAAAAAAAAAAAAAAAAGTGCTTTTCTATTCCTCTCAACTCAGAGGACTCTGTGTAAAGGAATGGTGTCTGAGAGCAAATGCAGAACGAAGGGAGAAATCCTTACGCGTGCCCAGATGGAGAATCGTGGGAATAGGCCAAGAGCTTGTCAAAACTTCAGTGTGGCTTTTTAAAAAAATCAGAAAAGTCATTTAACCATACAATTTTTAAACTGCATTCTGACAATTTCCCTAAATAAAGGCTGCATCTACAACAGACCTGATTTCAAATTCATTTTATGCAGTCAGTGGTCTAAGTCAACTTCCCGCAGAGAACACCAGGTTTTTTTCAGAGCAGATTCTCGTAGATAACGTTCATGTCAGAGCCCTCCCATAACATGTTATTTAAGAAATATTGAGCCTTTCCTGGAGTTTTGTGGTTTGTGCCACTCAGTCTGTGAGAAGGCAACAGCCCAGTTTAGGGGAGGTGGGAAAGAGCCTAGACTCTGATCATTGCTTCCACGTATTTCTGCTCAAGTGTTTATAATCATCAGAAACCAACGTTACTTGAACACAGACAACCCAGCTGGACAAATAAGAAGAAATCTTTGTCCCAAACCTCCAAATACCCTAAATAAGGTCCAGAAAGGATGAGAAAGTCACAGAAGGAACTACTATAAATACAGTCAAATGACTAATTAACCTGAAACTCAGCTGAGAAAGAAGCATGCCCATGATCCCTTCCTCAGCACCTCGGTTTAAGTGAGACGAACTGAACCCAGTATAAAAGAGGCTTGGGCTTCCTCTGATGGGAACATGTGCATCTCTTCTGCCAGAAATGGTTCTGTGCAAACGATCTATAGTTCCTGCCCACATGGGTTCCTATCCAGTCCAGGATCATCCAAGGATGTCAACATGTATGTGTACCTCTTCGGCAAACACTGACGCTCACACTTTGAGAAGAAGAGTGAATCAAGATAATAAAGCATTTATCTGTGCAGGCCTTCCAGAGTCTTCAGTTGACGCATCTTAAATGTGTGTGGTTTACTTATAAGGTAACCCTGATTAAGGCTGAAGGCTTTAATTAAATGAACCATCAGCTTGGAGGATGGATGTTTGTACACAAAGAGAATGCGTTAGTTAATTTGGGTAATTATTTGCTGCTGTGAACACTGGTCTACCCTGGGTAGGTGTTGTTTTGAAGAATGGGGAGACGACGTAGATGGAGTTCCAACAGGGTGAGAGCCTCAGCTTTCCCGAGAGCTTGTAAGTGGGTGTCCTCCCTGCGCCCCCTGTCCTCTCCCTCACTGACATGTAAGATCCAACCTACAGGCAGGCCTGCAGACCGCCCCCTCCCCTTCGTCTTATCTTATTAGATGCTGAACCCTGGATTTATTCACCAGCAGTAAACAGAGACTGAGGTGATATCTCTGTCCAGAAGGTATTCCTGATAGTAGGATGATGTGTTAAATTTTGTCAGTGCTTAAAGCTATTGTTTTATGTTATGTGAGTGCCTGATGTTGTCTTAAATCTTGTCAGCGCTTAAAGGTATCAATATAACTTTCTTCCCTCCAGTATTTAGAGACTAGAGCTTTCTCAGTCATTATTTTCAAATGAATCTATCTACATTCTCCCAAACTATAGCTTAGAAGAGAGGGGCTTTAAAAAGAAAAAAAAAAAAAAGGCAAGGAGGTGAAGATTCCAAAAGTACTGTGGACCACACCATCTCTTCCTACACACACATTATCGTTTTTGTCTCCAGCTTCCCTGAAAGTAGCGCTCTTAGCCCAGCAGAGAGCAGGGCACGCTATTGTAAAATTCAAGGTCCTAGGCTCATAAAGCAGGTTCTCGAAACAACTGGATGAGAGGATGGATAAATGAATAGGATGAGCAGGAGGATGTGCTAGAGGCATGACGTCTGAACCAGAAGATCCGAGTGCTCTAGGTCTTAATACGAAACTGCTGGACAAATCATCGCTATTTATCACTCAAGAGAGGATATGAGAAAAGTCTTTCCAAAGAAATTCAAATTAAAACAAAAATGCACTGTCATTTTCTTAACACTAAGAAACATTTTAAGGACTTCCTCGGTGGCTCAGACGGTAAAAGCATCTGCCTACAATGTGGGAGACCCGGGTTTGATCCCCAGCTCAGGAAGATCCCCCTGGAGAAGGAAATGGCAACCCACTCCAGTACTCTTGCCTGGAAAATCCCATGGATGGATGGAGGAGCCTGGTAGGCTATAGTCCATGGGTTCCCAAAGAGTCGGACACGACTGAGAGACTTCACTTCAGGAAACACTTTGAAACAGCAATAATAACTGTTTGCTGTGCTGTGATTAATCGCTCGGTCCTGTCCGACTCTTTACAACTCCATGAATGGTAGCCCGCCAGGCTCCTCTGTCCATGGAATTCTCCAGGCAAGACTACTGGAGTGAGTAGCCTATCCCTTCTCCAGGGTATCTTTCTGACCCAGGGATCAAATCCGGGTCTCCTACATTGCAGGCAGATTCTTTACCAGCTTAGCTACCAGGGAAGCCCTAATAATTATTTATTAATTATCAATTAGTATATGGCATCCTCTTACATTGATGAAAGTATGCAAATTTATCCAAAACTTCTGAAGTGTAAATATAGTTTCATCAGTTAATCCCACTTCTTGGAATCCATCCTATGAAAAAGCTGTCAAATACGAAAAACATTTAAGGCACAAAAATATTCATTACAGATTCATAATAGCTAAGCTTTTAAAATGAGGATTAAGAGCAGTGTATAGGAATGTAGAATCATGCACATGATAAAGCGTTGGGGGTTTTGTAGGCAGGATTTAGTGTGAGCAGAATTATGGGATACAAAACAAAACTTACACAAAATAACCTTGAACCCTTGGTTATTGGGTTGGATGCATGAGACAAGTGCTCGGGCCTGGTGCACTAGGAAGACCCAGAGGGATCGGGTGGAGAGGGAGGTGGGAGGGGGGACCGGGATGGGGAATACATGTAAATCCATGGCTAATTCATTTCAATGTATGACAAAAACCACTGCAATGTTGTAAAGTAATTAGCCTCCAACTAATAAAAATAAAGAAAAAAAAAAGCAAAAAAAAAAAAATTTTAAAGAATACACCTAAAAAACAAAAACAAAATAACCTTGAACAGAGTACACCAAGGTACTTATGAGTCTATTTGCCTGTAGGTGGCAGGACCATGGCTGATATTTTTCCCTTTTTCTCTTGTGTAATTTTCAAATTTCTATGATGCACACATCACATTTGTATGGAAAACTTTTTAAATTTAGGATTTTTGACTTTTCTTCTATAGGTCCCATCACTTCATGACAAATAGATGGGGAAACAATGGAAACAGTGGCTGACTTTATTTTTCTGGGCTCCAAAAACACTGCAGATGGTGATTGCAGCCATGAAATTAAAAGACACTTACTCCTTGGAAGGAAAGTTATGACCAACCTAGACAGCATATTAAAAAGCAGAGACATTACTTTACCAACAAAGGTCCGTCTGGTCAAGGCTATGGTGTTTCCAGTGGTCGTGTATGGATATGAGAGTTGGACTGTGAAGAAAGCTGAGCGCTGAAGAATTGATGCTTTTGAAATGTGGTGTTGGAGAAGACTCTTGAGAGTCCCTTGGACTGCAAGGAGATCAAACCAGTCCATCTCCTTTAGGATATCAGTCCTGGGTGTTCATTGGAAGGACTGATACTGAAACTGAAACTCCAATACTTTGGCCACCTCATGTGAAGAGTTGACTCATTGGAAAAGACCCTGATGCTGGGAGGGGTTGGGGGCAGGAGGAGAAGGGGACGACAGAGGATGAGATGGTTGGATGACATCACTAACTCAACGGACATGAGTTTGAGTAAACTCTGGGAGTTGGTGATGGACAGGGAGGCCTGGTGTGCTGCGGTTCATGGGGTCGCAAAGAGTCAGACACGACTGAGCAACTGAACGGAACTGAACTGAATTGCAAGAGCCCAAATGTTCTATTTTCATTGTCCTCCATTACTGGACCATCTTCCTTGAGGCAAATGGTGTTAATTACTTAAAACACAGATAACATTAGTCAATTTCCCCTGGTTGATTAAGAAAATACCGAGCCCCACCCCACCCAGTGCTTCCCCCGGGGTCCCCCCTCCCCTTAGGCTGATGCGAGGTCCTTCCCTGCTGGGCTCTGCCCTGCGTGACAGAGGGAGCCCCAAGAGCCTGCCCACCCCAAGGGGCTCTATTCGCCATGTGACTTGCGCATTTCACGTTCCCAGCCCTGTGAAGTATCACGACTCCCCCACTCCCACTTAAGGAACCAAACCTCAGAGCCGTTAGGTGACAATCCCGTCACAAGCAGCAGACCACAGACAGATGGAGGACCTTCTGATTCAAACCAATCCATTCTCCTGCCTCCATAATGGTTCTCAAGCCATGCAGTCTGCTTTGACTTCAGCTTTTGGCATCTATCGTCTCCTTCTCCGGGTGGAACTTTCTTCGCTCTCCCGCAGACCTCTGCTCATTCAGGCCCGGATCCACCTGAACTCCACGCCTTTGTGTCATCATTTAGATCATGCCAGTCAAGGTGAGTGGCTTCCTCTATTCAAAATCCAAGGGCCTACACCTGGCTTTTAAACTCATTTCATCCATCACTTGGCGGATCACCTGGTGCTGGGCCTTCCTTGCGCGCACAAGCTTTTCTCTAGGTGTGGAGCACAGGTTCCAGGCACATGGACTTCCGTAGCTGGGGCTCCCGGGATTTAGAGCAGGGGTCAGCAGCTGTGGTGCGTGGGCTGGGTTGCTTCACAGGCACGTGTGATCTTCCTGGAGCAGGGATCCAACCCGTGTCTCCTGCGCTGACAGGCGGATTCTTCACCACTGAGCCATTAGAGAAGCCCCCTCACTTCGACCCAGTTTTTAAGGAAAGTTCTTGACTTCTTTCTCTCCCATTAATTTGAGAAGATAGAGAGGGTGTCTTGTTTCTTTACTTTTTCAGCACCCACGAGAGTCGGGGTAAGGAGGACATTCAATTAACTATTTATTGAATTAATGAGTTCAGTAGAAGTTAGTCCAGCTCCTCAGCTTCCTCTTGTCTAGCATGGTCATCATCTGTAAATATACAACCCACCCACCTGGGTACAGACGAGACAAACAGGAAAGCAAGTTTTCTCAGTGGTTATAAATTTTATTGACAATTCTCTTCATCTATATACATCAGGGTAATTAAAAGTGTTTCTTCTCTTAGAGGTCAAATTCAGATGCAAGGAGAAAATTGTGATGACCATCATGATGTAAAGGAGCTTTTCCGTGTTTTAGGATAAGATACATCATTTGTGTCTGGAGGGAGAGGGCGCCTTTCCCTGTGAGCGAGTTGCCAGGAAAGGTCTTAGAAAGAACACTGTCTAATCTCACTCAGACTTGAGGCACTTTACACAGAAAGTTGGTCCTCTGGTCCAGGGGATGGGAGACTATCTAAGAATGAAAGCAAACTCAGGTAGATGCTGAAGGGGATAGCTCCCAGGAGCAAACGGAATCCACTGGGAGAACACCCCTCCGGTCAGAGGAGCAAGCAGGCTGGCCGACTCAAAGAAGGATGCCCAGGGACAGACGTGTCCCCAGCCTCCACTCTGGCACCCATGAAACGATCACGCGATGAAGTCTCTCCTGTCATTCGGGCCCTCAACATTCTGTGTGCGTGCTAAGTCGCTTCAGTTGTGTCCGACTTTTGTGAACCCATGGACTGTATGTAGCCTTCCAGGCTCCTCTGTCCCTGGGATTCTCCAGGCAAGAATACCGGAGCGGGTTGCCATGCCCTCTTCCAGGGGATCTTCCCGATCCAGGGATCGAACTTGCATCTCTCATGTCTCCTGCATTGGCAGGTGGGTTTTTCACCACTAGCGCTACCTGGGAAGCTCCCAGAATTGTGCTGACATTGAAAAATCCACAAATACAAGGATAAATTGACTGGAACCAGAGAAAAGCTCTTTCCAGATCTGGAAAAATCCAACTTTACAATAAATCACTTATCTATTTATTTATTTGTCTATAAAACAGAATGCAAAATGGATCAACTGCTTTTAAAAAATGAGGTCATTACCCAGAAACTGGTGACCTATGGACATGAACTTGGGCAAACTCTGGGAGATGGTGAGGGGCAAGGAGGCCTGCGTGCTGCAGTCCATGGGGTCACAAAGGGTCGGACACAGCAGGGCGACGCAACGACAGCAAGGCTCCTTTTCCTGCAGAACCTTTAATCCAAGGACCGCTCGTCAGCACCCTTAATCCGCCACCCTGGGGGTACTCGGCTGGACGGAGGACGTGTCCTTGTCACCATCCACGTCCCAGAGCCTGGGAGCCTGTTCCTGGAGGGTCGTGTACACCTCAAGAAGGAAAGAGAATTTTGGGGGTCATTTACACGAAACTTGCTGGGGGCCTTAGGACACAAAATGATTTCATATTCTCTTTTCTTCTCCAGAGTCAAATGTTAGGTATAATTAGTCCTGGAGAAGGAAATGGCAACCCACTCCAGTGTTCTTGCCTAGAGAATCCTGTGGACAGAGGAGCCTGGTGGGCTGCCATCTATGGGGTCGCACAGAGTCGGACACGACTGAAGCGACTTAGCAGCAATAGCAGCATGATTAGTCCAGAAATTCATAACACAAGTATTTTTTTTTTTAACCCAGCCGGTGAGCTGGGACTAATTTTGCATATTTCCCCAGCCTGTCACTGAAGCTTGTCCCCACTCTTCTTGTTCACATCCTGGGAGCTTTGCCATTGATTCAGGCTGTTTTGATTCACGTAAAAAGGAAATTTATGAACTGACTTCTGGGCTGGTCAAACATACCACTTTCAGCTAATTTGGAAAACTCCAAACCTGTACAGTGACTTGCACATGGAGGCCGGGGGAATTTTAAAGCACCTTCCTTCACACTTTGTACTTTGCAAGGAAGTCACTTTGGTTATAAACACAGAGTGGGTTTACAAAAGGCATAGACATGTCTGAATGACTTGGATAGGAAAATAACAACTTTGTAATGTATAGGTATTTGACAACTTTTAATTAAAGATCACAGCAGCCTTAGAAATTACCCTCTGTCGTCCCAGGGCGCCACCCTCGGTCACGGGCCCTAGTGGAACTCATGGGGCGAATGTCAAACCCTGAAGGTTACTGGGCTCAGAGGGCCTTGTCCTTCTTTGCCAAGGCATTTCTGTTTTTTTCTAAAGCATAGGCAGTAGATATAATTTGTGAATGGTATTCTAGGGTACATTTAATAAAAGAGAAATAAGTGTTTACCAAACTCTCACTTGAAAAAAATCAGAGTAATAGTTTCCCCTAGGCATGAGGAAAGCTGAAATTAACTTGGAAGAAGCATGAGAGAACTTCCTGGGGTAACAGTGGTAATGTTCTATGGCTTGACAAAGGTTAGGTAACAAAGGTGTAATCACATACCAAAACTCAGAATGTATACCCTTAAAATTGGTGCATTTCAAAGACTGTAAGTTTCATAGAAGAAGAAAAATCAGTTAATAAATACTGAACTCTACGTAATGATACACATCTTTGCATGTAAGGCAAGTGTACTAAAATGTAAGTTGAATTAATGAATGCAGATGAAACAAACAGATAATAGATGAACAATAGATAGATGATAGATATTAACATAGTAAATGAAAGACAGATAAACAGATAATAGGTAGATAGTAGATGAATAACAAATCAAGTATAATCTAATGTTAGTGATAGAATCTAGGCAGTGTCAATACATGTGTTAACCAAAACTGTTCCAACGTTGCTGAATGTTTGAAATGTTTCTAATAAAATGTTGAAAAATGTTATCCCACTTTATCACTTCGATATGAGCTTCTTAACATAAAAGCCTCTGCCCTTCATACCCCAAAACAAAGTGTATTTACTGCCTAAGATCCAACATCAAGTCAGCTTAGAGAACGTAGGAATACATTAGTCTTCAAGAATCTTCTGGCTGAGTGGAGACAGGATTGAAATATGTGCCTCTCTCTTTGAAAACAAACAACAAAGTTTGTATTTGCCTTCTCCTACCAGAGTCTAAAGTTTCCAACAGTCTTTTTTTCCTGAATGCCGAAATACCCTTGGGGAAAAAAACATGCAAGGTTTACTTAACCACTTACAGAAAAATCCACTTGGTGGAATAACTGGCCCCAGGGTTTATCAAGCAAATATCATCGTGCTCCACTTGACTCGCTCAGAGATACCCACTCAAGGCATCACCTTGGGTAATGTAATCAGCCATGTCACACACTTGGGTGCTTTTCCCACCTGCATCGTTTTTGTGCACTAGCCTGCAGAGAGCTTCTTCCCAACAAATCACCTATTAGCTAACCCCAGCCCACCTTCTTTCCGCCCCATCTTCTCCCATCAGCCTCCCTGTCTCCAGGAAGATGCTTTCCCTGAGTAATTCCTGGTCTTCCTCCTCCAGCTTGACTATTTCCTAAAATGGCTTCCGGCTAATTAAAGAGGAAAGAGCTCCATCTAGCTGTTTGGGAAGCAGCGAGTGTCTCCCAAAATTGGTGCTTCTGAACTGTGGTATTGGAGAAGACTCTTGAGAGTCCCTTGGACTGAAAGGAGATCCAACCAGTCCATCCTAAAGGAGATCAGCCCTGGGTGTTCATTGGAAGGACTGATGCTGAAGCTGAAACTCCAATATTTTGGCCACCTGATGCAAAGAACTGACTCATTGGAAAAGACCCTGATGCTGGGAAAGATAGAAGGGGGGAAGAGAAGGGGATAACAGAGGATGAGGTGATTGGATGGCATCACTGACTCAATGGACATGAGTTTGAGCAAGCTCCAGGAGTTGGTGATGGACAGGGAGGCCTGGCGTGCTGCAATCCACAGTGTGGCAAAGAGCTGGACAAGACTTAACGACTGAACAGCACCAACAAGCAACACCTCTAAGGAAAATCAGATGCAAATTTGCAAACACATGAGTTCAATTACACTAATTCCTGGTGACTGTGTATAAGGTGACTCAGCACCACTTTGCAGGAGGATGCAAGGAGCTCGGGCTGGCTGGGCGCGGTCAGCTTCCAGAGCTTGTTAGGTCCCTCTCCGCATTGTTGGGGGTGAGAGCCCCTGGCCACCAGCTCCAGAGGCCATAAAAGAGCAAGTCATCATGTTTATCAAAGGACGCGTCAGCCTCCAGCACAGAGGGCATCTGACCTGATGCCCTGCCATCACAGTGACTGGTTTCCGTGCGGCTCCGACGGTCAGGGACCAATCTGGGTGGGGCGCTGTGGCTTCTCGAAGATTCCTCCAGGGCAGGGGAGGAACATCAGCCCAGGCGTTCCGGCTGCTGTGCCGCTGGAGGTGAGAGGCAAACAGGGCACACCGGCCCAGCACGTCCCAGTGAGTTTGGAAAAAGTCGACTTGAGTCATTTGACGGGAGGCTGCTGGACCGAGCCATGAGTGTCCAGGCCATTCGGGACCGAGCCATGAGTGTCCAGGCCATTCGGGACCGAGCCGTGAGTGTCCAGGCCATTCGGGACCGAGCCGTGAGCGTCCAGGCCATTCGGGACCGAGCCGTGAGCGTCCAGGCCATTCGGGACCGAGCCATGAGTGTCCAGGCCATTCGGGACCGAGCCGTGAGCGTCCAGGCCATTCGGGACCGAGCCGTGAGCGTCCAGGCCATTCGGGACCGAGCCGTGAGCGTCCAGGCCATTCGGGACCGAGCCGTGAGTGTCCAGGCCATTCGGGACCGAGCCGTGAGTGTCCAGGCCATTCGGGACCGAGCCGTGAGTGTCCAGGCCATTCGGGACCGAGCCATGAGCGTCCAGGCCATTCGGGACCGAGCCGTGAGTGTCCAGGCCATTCGGGACCGAGCCGTGAGTGTCCAGGCCATTCGGGACCGAGCCATGAGCGTCCAGGCCATTCGGGACCGAGCCATGAGTATCCAGGCCATTCGGGACCGAGCCGTGAGTGTCCAGGCCATTCGGGACCGAGCCATGAGTGTCCAGGCCATTCGGGACCGAGCCGTGAGTGTCCAGGCCATTCGGGACCGAGCCATGAGTATCCAGGCCATTCGGGACCGAGCCATGAGTATCCAGGCCATTCGGGACCGAGCCATGAGTGTCCAGGCCATTCGGGACCGAGCCATGAGTGTCCAGGCCATTCGGGACCGAGCCATGAGTATCCAGGCCATTCGGGACCGAGCCATGAGCGTCCAGGCCATTCGGGACCGAGCCGTGAGTGTCCAGGCCATTCGGGACCGAGCCATGAGTGTCCAGGCCATTCGGGACCGAGCCATGAGTGTCCAGGCCATTCGGTGTCTGCGAATGGTGTGAAGCTGGGACACACGTACTCACTGGCACGTATTCTAAAGCTCGTCCCTGAAGGAAAGTCGCTGGAGGAGCTGAGTGGAAATGCCTGCTCAGAAAAGGCTATTTTAGAGGAGGATTTGCAGGAGAGACGCCCAGGAGTTCTAAGAACCTAGCAGACGCCTTGCATCTGCCCTGGGCACTCCGTTCCAGAGAGCATGGAGCCCAGAGCTCTCTCCTGCCTGGTACCCAGTCAGCTGCTCATCCGGGATGAAGCTCAGGGTCTCATCAGGTCATCCACTCCATGGGTAACAAACAGCCACTTGGCTTCATCTCCCTCAGCGGTGTGTGCAGTGCCTCCCTGTGGGCAGAGAGGACAGCCCCAAGGCTCTCGAGGTGTCAGATACCAGCGAGCAGCTCAGACACGGGGTGGGGGTGGGGGGCGGGCAGGCGGCAGTAGGACCAAATAACAGAAAATGGACTTATTTTCATCAGAAAGTCACATGGAGTTTTGCTTTGTTTAAAACAAAGGTTTTGTGGCTTCCCTCTGGACCCCTGCCATAGCGATGGCAGGATTTACTTTGGGACACGTACCCCTCAACACATGCGGAAGATTGAGGGCAGGAGGAGCCGGGGACGACAGAGGAAGAGATGGTTGGATGGCACCACCGACTCGATGGACATGAGTTTGAGTAAACTCCGGGAGTTGGTGATGGACAGGGAGGCCTGGCGTGCTGCAGTCCATGAGGTCACAAAGTGTCGGACACGGCTGAGCAATTGAACCCCACCCCCACATGGCAGCACATGGAAGGGGTGATGGTAGAGGCCATCTAGAGGGATCCTGATGGTCCCTCTAGACTTCTGATCAGCAGAGACACATTATATTCCTGTTGTGAGATAGCTTGGCTGGAGTTTAATTACCTGGCAGATGAAGAAGCTGGGTGTAGGCACTGACTATCTTGCCAAGTTCACTGTCAGGGACGGGATGAGGGTCACAGGCAGGAGATAAACTGAACTGAGTACCTTCTGGGAACCACTGTGAGTGGGTTGCCACATCCTAGGGGTGAGAGAGCGGAGGTGTTTATACCAGCTCCCGGCAGTCATTGGTTTAGGGAAGAGTTTGTGGGTGAACTACTGTGGACAGAACAAGCTTGAGCTGCCAGGAAAAGCCCTGAAGCAAAGAGATGCAGGCACGATGGGCTGGACCCTCCAGCATCACTAAACTAATGAGACCCAAAGGAATGCTGGGAGGATGACTCCTAAGTCCAGTCTGCGTTCCACTTCAATCAGTTGGGGCTGTGCTGGGGTTCATACAAAACCTGGCTCCTCCCTTCGTCCATACACAATGAGAAGAGGAGGTCCATGTATTCCTGCAGTCTGCATTTCAGCTCCTGCCTCCCCACCCCAAGCTTAGTTTTAACTCCCTGGATCTTAAAAATATCTGTTTCACCTAAAGAGAGTATGTTGACTAACCCCCAGTGTCTACTGGAATTAGTCAAATAACTAAAGAAAGGATCATTGCATGGGGATAATCTAAAAGACTCTGGTTTCAGTGTTGTTATAAAATATTCTATTTCCCAATTCCCCAAATATGAGTCAGCTTACGCGTGCGCCACGAACTACTACTACAAGAGAAACAAACTTGGGGCCCTTTTCACCGAGGAGCTGCTGCTGCTAGTTCACTGCAGTCGTGGCCGGCTCTCTGCGACCCCAGAGACGGCAGCCCACCAGGCTCCCCCGTCCCTGGGATTCTCCAGGCAAGAACACTGGAGTGGGTTGCCATTTCCTTTTCCAATGCATGAAAGTGAAAAGTGAAAGTGAAGTCGCTCAGTCATGTCCGACTCTTCGCGACCCCATGGACTGCAGCCCACCAGGCTCCTCTGTCCATGGGAGTATCCAGGCAAGAGGACTGGAGTGGGTGCCTTTGCCTTCTCCGTTTCGCAGAGCATTCCATGGTAATTAAGTCAGACGAGCCCTCAAGGGGTCCAAGCGCTGGCTCCTGTTCGGTGCTGTTCTGGGATACAGAAGAGAGCTATACTGTCCTCTCGGCAGCAACGATGGGAGAGATATGAGAGCTTAGATCAGCCTGCTCTTAGAGCAAGATGTCAGCCTTCATAGGACATCAAACTCCTCAGCGTTTAGTAGAAAAGACGGCTACTGGGAAAGAGAAGCAGCACGAACTCTAGGGTAGAAGTGGAGAAGACGGTCAGAAATGGTAACAGAGTGAGGGTCTCACAGGCAAAGAGCAAGGGAGCATCTGAAACGTAGACATGAGAGGCGAGGAATTCTGGGAGAATCCCTGGACGGAGGGACACTCCCATGAGTGACATGAAGCCAGATGCGGAACCCAAGGATGAAGCCGGGAAGCCAGCGGGGGGTGGGGGGGCCGCTTCAGAGAGAGTCTTCGCCAGTGTGGACCAGCGGCTGTGACCCCGAGCAGATGGGATTCCGTGCTAGAGGGCCCAAACCCAGCTCCCGGGATGGGAACCTTAAAAAACAAAAACCAAAAAAGCAGTGCCTGGACTTCACAGAAAAACTATCCCCCCGCCCCCCCCCCCCGAGTCACAGGTCTCCTGCGGCAGAGTTTAAACCCCTCTAAGTTCTCCTTTCTCTCGGGCGTGACAGAAAGCTTTGATTTCAGGGCTGAGGTTTGCATTCGTAAGCTCTGACTCCCACATCCACATTCTTTCAAAATAGCTGCAAGTCCCGTGAGGGAGAAAGCAGTGCTCAGAAATGATAACAAGGAGGTCCAGGCGATTCAGTCCCTGCCCACTCAGATCGCTCAGCCTCTGCACCGTTTTACTTCCCACTTGACATAAAAAAAAATCTGTCCATGTATATCGTTCCTGTGAGAGGACGAGGGAGCAGTTTCCCAATCACAGAGTGTACTGCATGCACAAGTTGGAGTATTAAAGCATCATATTTTTGTTCCTTCCAGCATCCATAAAATCTCAGAAGCATATCAGAAGCACTAAACTGTTCTCCGCCATCGTAATAATTCATTATGTCATTAACCGGCTGGTGCTTGTTTGTAAATGTGGCCAGAAATGTAGAGTTAGTTCCCCCCCAAAACACCACCTTAGTGTCCTCAGTCAGAGAATCAGTGATAACACACTGTCTCATTTCTTTCTACATCTGCCGTGGAGAAGTGGGGCTCCGGGCCCGTGATGAAAATTCCACTCCTTTTCCCTCCAGGACAACGTTTCCTAATCAGAACATTCTGTGTTTGAACCCCAGAGGTGGTGTGCGTGTGTGTGTGTGTGTGTGAGGCAGAGACTCTGCTAAGAGTCACAGAGGAACTCACGCCACGCCTGGAGAACGTTCTGCAACGACACATCTGCCGTTCACCCGAACAGGCCAGCTTCCACTTGAAAATCCCACAGGAGCACCAAAGAGGATAGCTTCTTCATCGCCATGACCTCTTCAACCAGACAAAGGGTTTCCGGCCCGAAATAATTCCCATCAGGTCCCACGTGAAGGATGAAAGTGTGTGCAACATCCAGTCCGTTTCAAAGCCCCAGTGTGACGGCCAATCTTACACGTCAGCTTGGCTAGGCCATGGTCCCCAGATATTCGACCAAAGGCATCTGGACATTACCATGAACACGTTTTTTACATGAGATGAGCACGTAAATCAGCAGACTTTGGGTGACACAGACTGCCCTTCACAGGGCAGGCGGGCTGCACTCGATCAGCTCAAGACCTTAGATGACACTGACGTTCCTGGAGATGAGGGGCTTTGACCTGAACTGCAGGGCTGGCCCTTCCCTGTAGCCCACCCTGCATATTTGGGGTTTGCCAGCCCCACACTCAGGTCTCCCAGTTCTATCAAATCTCTTTCTCTCTCTCTCAATCTCTCTAAGACAGAAACCTATGCTTCTCACTATTTACAAGGCTGCTGGTGTCTTTCACAAAAGACAGCTGTGGTTCTCAGCCTTGTGAAAGTGAAAGTGAAAGTCACTCAGTCCTGTCCAGCTCTTTGCGATCCCATAGACTACACATTGTCCATGGAATCTTCCAGGCCAGAATACTGCAGCGGGTAGCCTTTTCCTTCTCCAGGGGATCTTCCCAACCGAGGAATTGAACCAGGGACTCCTGCATTGCAGGTGGATTCTTTACCAGCTGAGCTGCCAGGGAAGCCCTCTCAGCCTTGAGGATGGACAAAATGCTGACGGTTCTCGCTGGGAGGGGCTCTGAGGTGAGGGCAGCTCTGGCTCTCAGCCTGTGAGATGGTGCCCAGGTCACTCTGCTCACGGGCATGGTTTCGGCCCTCTCCCGTCGTGGCATCTCCCGTACCATGCATCAGCCAACTCCTCGTCAAGGCAGCCTATCTACGGAGTCAAGGCAGGGTCCTGCTCATCGCAGTGGCCGACGGCGTCTAGGAGGGGCCTGGAGACCAGCCCGCCACTTTGTGCCAGAGAAGTGTGGCCCCTGGGTGGTCCTGCAGACAGCAGGCTGGCACCTTGGAAGTCTCCCAAGAGGAAAGTAAACATCCGACGAAGCATCACAATAGTTGCTGAGGCTGGCTGAACACTGCGCGTGGTCAGGTGCCATTCTAAGGGGCTTCCGGGTCATGACCCACTGAGTCGTCCCAACAGCCTCCGAGGCGCAGGTTTAGGGGATCCCCACTTTACAAGAGAAAACGGAGGTGCCGAGGAGTCAAGGAGCCTCCCCAGGTCACACGCCGATAGATGGTGAAACCAGGAGTCCAGAGACCGCCGCCCCCCCAGCCACCAGACCAAGAGGAAGTGATCTTGGAGGCTCCAGCAGCTGGCTGAAAACACAGTCTCTTGTTGGAAAGTGGGGTGCATCTCCAGGGAGCTCTCAGACGGTGTCTGTGACAGAGACGCGCGAGAGCGCAGGCCTAGGAAGGGGTGTGGGCGTAGGGTGACAGGAGGCGGCTCTGTCCCAGGGCGCCAGCTCAGAACCAGGACACGTGCAGGCTGGCCTCACCCCAGGGTCAAGCCCCAGGTCTCCTGCCATCTGCTGTGAGACTTGGGTCACTTTCTCAGCCTCTCTGAGCTTCGTCTGAATGTCAAGGACAATAAAAGCCACTTCACAGCTTCTGTAGGATGAAGTGTGGACAAAGGGCTTCCCAGGTGGTATGGTCATCAAGAAGCCCCTTCCCAACGCAGGAGACGTGAGAGTGGATTCTATCCCTAGCTCAGGAAGATCCCCCGGAGGAGGGCAATGCAACCCTCTCCAGTATTCTTGCCTGTAAATCCCGGGGACAGAGGAGCCTGGTGAGCTACAGTCCAAGGGGTCAAAAAGAGTTGGACAGAACTGAAGCAACTCAGAACACACACAGGATCGTTCTGAGAAAAGTGGGTGCTTGGCACACTGCCAGCAACAAAATACAGTCCTGGGGGCGTCAGTGTGGCGTGAAGTCACCGCCAGTCGTGGAGCGAGCATCACGTGGCGGGTCTCAGAAGCAGCCCTGGGGTCCAGGCGGCCTAGGAGTAGGGCCAGGACTGGGGTGAGCGAGGGAGGCACCCAGGTCAGGCAGGTCCAGGCTCAGCCCTGGGGAGTGAGCACGTGCTGAAGTCCACACTGATCCTACACGGCTCGCCCAGGACTTCCCCTCTCCCCGGACCTTCCCCTTGCCCTGGCCTTGTGTCCCGGACAGAGCTGGGCTTCAGGGGGCTGTGCCCGATGTGGGAAAGAGGGGGAGATGTCTTATAAGGAGGGACAGTCTGAGGAGGGAACAACCAGGGAAACCACCCTGTCTGGTCCAAGCATGCTAATCCTTCTCTGTGATTTTAACTGACACGCATGGTCAGAGCAATCCAGCCACGCTCCGAAGGAGAATTTTTGGCTACATCACATGAGTGGCTTCACTGGAGGCTCGGATGGTTAAGAATCCACCTGCCATGTGGGAGACCCAGGTTCAGTCCCTGGGTTGGGAAGATCCCCTGGAGAAGGAAATGGCTACCCACTCCTGCATTCTTGCCTGGAGAATTCCATGGACAGAGGAGTCCATGGGGTCGCAAAGAGTCGGACACAACTGAGTGGCTAACACTGTCCTGCCCTGATAAATGAGCCAACCATTCAGATTCATGTTACAGCTTAATACGCTGACTTGACCTACGAGTTGATCTTTTGATATGATAAGTGCCATATCTTCAAGAGAATGTGGGAACATCCTTGGGGATTTGGGTTTGAGTATTATATGCTGGCCCATTTAGTAACCTGACGATGCAAATAAATCTTACACACTGCACACTCACACGAAACTCTCTTAAGACCTGCTGATGAGTACAGGGCACATTGTCAGCCACCATCACTTAAATGTCAAAGGGAGCTTGCGCCCTGCACCACCTCCTGACTTTTCTCCCATTCAGCCTCCATAGCACCAGGAGTCACCATAAAACATGAGGAAGTTTTTACTACCAGGAAAATTTTACCAAGCTTTAGTTAAAAGGCAGTTGAAATGACTGAGGTAAATTGGGTTGTATCATGGAACAACTAATAGATCCTAAAAATGAGAATCTCATTGCCAACCCCAGCCATAATAGTTTCTATTGTAATCACCCTGGACACGCTCCATGACACAGGGTGACTCAACAGCTCCACGCTGGCAGTATCTGAGGGAGAATTTCTCTCTGCCAGGAAGACTCCGTGTTAGGGATTATGTCTGATCCAGCCAAGGGGAGGGCATGCCTCTCCTCGTTTGTGAGCAAAGCCATGTCTTCATGCCTCTGACAGGCACATGCACTGTCCGGAGAAGCAGACTTGAGCCCTTTCTGCGGCGAGGATGCACGCCGCCCACCATGCGGGCTGCTTCCTATCTCCTCCCATCTGTTTTCTAGCATCATCTTGGTAAGTCAGAGTAGGTATTCCATTGAAACCCCACCCTCCACCCCTCAACACACTGGGGACTCCCAATTCTAAGTCTCAGTGGGTCCACGGATGTGAGGTTGGGTGGACCTCAAGTCTAGACTGTGTCTACTCCACAAGACGGGGTCAGTGCCTGTGGCTGCAAGTCCTCCTGAAAATCTTCTTATTCAGGCAATGATGTTACTTTCAAGTCATGAATAACAATTAATCCCTCTTGAATTGTAAAATAACATACATGGACCAAATAACCATTATTAACTATACAAAACTTCTGATCACACATGAACTGCATCGAGCACAATGGAATGAAGTCACAGAGCAAATGGTTTACACAAGATTGCCTTGAGTGTGAGATTCACACAATGAGAGTTATTTGAAAATTAGGGATGGTTGGAATGCCTGCTGGATATCTCCCGGGGGGGCTAGACAAGAGTTCAGGAGAAGAGACAAGAAGGCGCTTGAAGGGAATGTAACCTCATGATTAGATCAAGGTTGTCACGACCTTCATAGACACTGTTAATTTTATTCACACATTTTCCAAAATTTGCTCCTGAGTTTAGTAGTGATAAGGAGTACACACTGAATCAGAGAATTCAGTAATTAGCAGATAAATCTGGGTGAGAGATGCCAATGCAATTTGGGGAAGAAAACTATTTGTTCCATCTCTTTGGACCCGTATATCAAGTCCAATTTGTTGAGTGTCTACTAACTTACAGGGACTCCAGGCACTTCACGCTACCCTACTAAGGAGGAGTTATGTCAGTCATACAGATGAACTCACCAAGGTTCAGGTATGTGAGGCACTCTGCTCAGGGCGGACAGTAAGAGGAAAGACCTGGATATGAAGGTGATTCCACCGTGCTTTACTTGAAAAGTACTTGGAAGCGTGAATGAGTGAGGGAGAGTCTGTCTGCTGATTTTCAGGACTACCTTTCACTGTATTATTATCCGGATTGGTGTTGCCAATAAGACTTGCGTGGAGTCCCGGGAGAAGAAGTGTGATGAGTGACAGGCATCAAAATACTTGAATGATTCAACTATCTGATTTTGTCATGAGTTTTGACTGCCTATAAAAAATAAAACAGGCAAACATTTAATATCACACCAGCTGCTTTTCTGTTGTTTTCTTTTCTTCTGTTAGTAAAATAGGCATGAAGAGTAGAAAGAAGGGGCCTCCTGTCAACCACAAGATGAGCTATTCACCTTTGTAAGATACAAGCATAAAGGAACGGTTATTTCCGAACTCCGCAGAGAGTGTCCTAAGAAAGCCTGTGATGTCTTTCTGGTCTCTTCTTGGTGATTTCACCACAGTCTAAGCACTTGAAGCTCAGTGGGGCCACACCAGTGTGATTCTCAATGCCTTCTTTCCTTTTTCAGCAAGAATTATTAAGGTTCAGTGGTACAGGCCTGCGGGCCCTTCCAAACAGTAGATCAAATAATATAGCTCAGCTGCTAACTCTTTTAATGAATTCTTTATTCTAAATTTCTAATAAAAACTCTAACAGTTCAAAACAGATGACATCAACTTTTATGACATTCAAGTTATTCTATAATAATAATTGATTATGAAATTATTCCAATTAGGTATGGAAGAGGACTGGAGAGTTGAAGTCTGTTCAGTTCAGTCACTCAGTCGTGTTGGACTCTTTGCGACTCCATGAACCACAGCACACCAGGCCTCTCTGTCCATCACCAACTTTCAGAGTCCACCCAAACCATGTCCATTGAGTCAGTGATGCCATCCAACCATCTCATCCTCTGTCATCCCCTTCTCCTCCTGCCCTCAATCTTTCCCAGCGTCAGGGTCTTTTCCAATGAGTCAACTCTTTGCATCAGGTGGCCAAAGTATTGAAGTTTCAGCTTCAAAATCAGTCCTTTCAATGAACAGCCAGGACTGATCTCCTTTAGGATGGACTGGTTGGATCTCCTTGCAGTCCAAGGGACTCTCAAGTCTTCTCCAACACCACAGTTCAAAAGCATCAATTCTTCAGCACTCAGCTTTCTTTATTATCCAACTCCAACATCCATACATGATCACTGGAGAGTTGAAATATTCTTGCAAATCTTTGCTTGTCTTTTCAGACCTAGGGAAAAAAGATAGTTTAATTTCTTTTTAGTCTTACTTCTTATGAGCAAGTATAGTGGGTTATAATACTTGCGTTTTCCACTTCATAACTAACAAGGAATGCCACTTCACAGAATAAAAGAGGAATAATGAAGACATAGTGAGAAGTCCCAGGACACCCTGCTCAACAGTGAGTATGCCAACTACTATTAAGGAAAAAGTAAATGTACATTGGATTGCACAGACTCAAGATTATTTTTTCCTTTCAGAAGTTGTGGGTGGAAAGTTCCAGTGAAAAAATTACCAGGGTTACATTATCCTGAAACATTTTGTTCTTCTAAGCAGTCTGTTTTAAAAGCATATTCTTATTCCAGGGCTCATTACTCATGGAATTTGAGACTGATTTGTTGCTTCTCTTTATGCCTGAAATACAGGTAATATTTTGAATTTTTTAAATGCATTTCATGCCTATGCTCTGAGGGGTGGCATGGCTTCAGAATCTTTTGCACACTCAGTTAATGATCCATCATAAAACCCCATTATCAATCAGGCTTGTCTGTATTCAACATTCTAAACAACAGACAGAAATCTTTTTTAGTAAGAAAACAGGTACCGGACTTAGTCACTCGTTGTTGCTGTTGTCATTGTTCAGTCACTAAGTCGTGTCCGACTCTTTCTGACTCTGTGGACTGCAGCATGCCAAGCTTCCCTGCCCTTCACCATCTCCTGGAGCTTGCTCAAACTCATGTCCATCAAGTCAGTGATACCATCCAACCATCTCGTCTTCTGTCGTCCCCTTCTCCTCCTGCCCTCAATCTTTTCCGGCATCAGGGTCTTTTCCAATGAGTCAACTTTTAGAGTCACTTGTAACCTCTGATAATAGAAGAACTAACTAGCCCCAGCCCTCAAATAAGGAAGCAAAGCTCTAGAAATCCCAAGAAGGTATATGCACCACCTGATACAGTCCATCCATCAAAATCGTCTAATTGGGAATTTCTCCACGGCCTCATGAGATGCCTCTCCTTCAGTGCCATAGATCAAAAAGCTACTTGCCAGTTATCTCCACTGTTAAGTTATTGTGCTTATCTCCACTTTATTATTTAGATATCAACCCAGCACCAGAGTGGCCTCCGAGGACTACTAGAATCAGAATGTGACTCAGAGTGCTGGGGCTGGAGATCAAGAGGACGTAAACCGCTTCTCACCGTGGATGCCCCGGGTCGTCACTCATTTCTGTCACTGCCACCAGCGCACACTCTACCCTCGGCGAATATTTGTCCTAATGGCCAAGAGAACATGACTCTGGTTCCAGCGAGAGGTTTTCACTCTTTTCACATTCTGGTAACCTTGCTTGAATAAGTCATTACCCATAGACACGTCACCTTGATGGAGAAAGAAAAGAATGAATATATTTGGAGCTGGGCATAAAATCGAGGGATCTTAAAGCTGGTAGCACTTTATCGTCAATATGAAGGCTGAGCTCCATAATTCAGTAATTCCGAATTACTAATGAGAAAACACGCTTTCTTGGTTTTATTTTGCAATCTTGAAGCTACATCATCATGCAAACTTGGGACATTTTAAAGATAAATTTGGCTGTCTTATAACGACATAACGGGCAGGGCTATAACAATCACATCACTAAGAGAGGCTCACAGGGCAATTTTCACTTTTTTAGGAAGCGGGAATATTGGAAAGATATTTTTGACCCTCACAGATCTGCGTCATATTAATAGAACCTGAAAGCACTGTTTTCTCTCCTTGATAGACCCCGTCTGGAGATGGTCACCAGTCCTCACCACTTAGGAGACATCGGGATGACAGTCAAGAAGTGAATCCTTAATGCTTACAGCAATGCCAGTCTGTTCATTTCTGAGTTCTGGAAAGGGCTTTGCCCCACCTCAAGCATGAAAACTAAGAGCAGAGTCAGTGTGAGCCGCTCGGCACAAGGCCAGCCCTGACCTGGCAGGGGACACGCCATCGGAAAAGGGCCAGGTCCACTAAGGGACCGGACAAGCTCTCCTGACATGACTTCCGGTACATCCAGTGAAAAGCAGAGACATTCCTTTGCCAACAAAGGTCCATGTAGTCAAAGCTATGGTTTCTCCAGTAGTCACTATGGATGTGAGAGTTGGACCATAAAGAAGGCTGAGCACTGAAGAACTGATGCTTTTGAACTGTGGTGTTGGAGAAGACTCTTGAGAGTCCCTTGGACTGCAAGGAGATCCAACCAGTCCATCCTAAAGGAGATCAGTCCTGGGTGTTCATTGGAAGGACTGATGCTGAAGCTGAAACTCCAATACTTTGGCCACCTGGTGCGAAGAGCTGACTCATTTGAAAAGACCCTGATGCTGGGAAAGATTGAAGGAGGGGAAGACAGAGGATGAGATGGTTGGATGGCATCACTGACTCAATGGACATGGGTTTCATTGGACTCCGGGAGTTGGTGATGGACAGGGAGGCCTCGTGTGCTGCGGTTCATGCGGTCACAGAGTCAGACATGACTGAGCAAGTGAACTGAACTGATTCAACTTTTGCCTTTGAAAAGTACTCATTTGTTTCCAATTTTCCTAACCCTTTTACTCTTTTCCCTTAAGAATGCTCAGACTACCCTGAAGTATTGAACTCATCCATCAAAAGAAGAGTGATGACACGTTCATTCAGCCCCTGACCTGAGGCCACAGAGGTCCGGTCGTGAGGAGGGGACCGCTACTGATACCTCTGCTATGGAGAACACCTCTCTACACCTCTCTGTAAGGCAGCCAGGCGCCCCATCCTCACATAAGCATTTTTAGGAACCTCTGAGTAGGTCTGTAAGTGAAAAGAAAATGTGTGAAACTCCCACCACAAATGGAAGGATGTGCCTTTAAAATCACTCAAGAACCTTTTCCCCATCAGCAACCACCACATTACTTAAGAAGACGGCAAGCAGGCGGTAGAAGACATTGTGACCCCAGTTCATGGGGATCCCACAAAGGACCGTCGAAAGGAGAGCCTGGGCCAGTTCTTCAAGAACAAGGAAATAGGGACTTCCTCACTTTCCGCTGACAACGGACATGATTTGAAACACTTGATGCTGACCTGCTTGGCAAAGGGTTTCAGGTTTAAATGGCTCTCCTCTTCATCACCAGCATCCATGCTTAAATCAGTGGAAATGTAACTGATCTGAAATGGCTTATCCTCTGGCTTCCCTGGTGGTTCACTGGCAAAGAATCTGCCGGCCAGGGAAGGAGACACAGGTTCAATCCCTGATCAGGTAAGACACCACACGCCTTGGAGCAGCCAGGTCCATGCACCACCATCCTCGAGCCTGTGCTCTAGAGCCTGGGACCCAACTACTGAAGCCCTTGCCCCCTGGAGCCCACACTCCACAGCAAGAGAAGCCACCACAGCTAGAAGCTGGACCAACTAAGCGCGTCACAATGCCACTTAAAAAGCCACAAGGGGTGGAAGCGACTTGGAGGGAGTGTATGGTAAAGGTGCACTTGGTCAATCTTTTTTGATCAGTAAAGACTGGAAACCCACAAACATGTAGGGGCCATGACGTTGCCTTAACACTGGTCATAAAAAGATAGTTAATACTAAGAAAGCCGTGAAGAAGAATCAAAATACATCATGAGGTCACCGGAGCGTGAAGCTTTAACATATGCACCGGTTTTCTTTGGATTGTGAAGAAGATCACTCTCCTAAGACTCACAGTCAGTAGATTAAAATGCTTTTATACTTAGAAAGATGTACAGTGAGACATTATACATATGCAATGGGGCATTACTCAGCCATACAAAAAAACGAAATAATGCCATTTTTAGCAATAGATGGACCTAGAGATTATCATACCAAGTGAAGTAAATCAGAGAAAGACGAATGTCATAGGATATCACTTACACGTGGAAATTTTAAGTAACACAAAAGAACTTTTTTACAGAATAGAAACAGACCCACAGACCTTGGAAACAAACCTTCCTACTAAAGGAGAAAGGCTGGACAGGGAGGGATAAATTAGGAAGTTGAGATTGACATATACACAGTCCTCAATATAAAACAGAAAATCAACAAGGGCCTACTGTATAGCACACGGAGCTCTATTCAATACCCCAGAATAACCTAGGTGGAAAAGACCTGACGAAGAATGGATATACGTGTGTGCGTAACTGAACCACCTTGCTTTACACCTGAAACTGACTCAGCCCTGTAAAGCAAGCCAGGGGCTTCCCTGGCGGCTCAGACGGTACAGACTCTGCCTGCCACTCAGGAGATCCAGGTTCAGTCCCTGGGCCGGGAAGACCCCCTGCAGGAGGAAATGGTGACCCACTCCAGCGTTCCTGCCTGGAGAATCCCGTGCACAGAGGAGGCTGGGGCGCTACAGTCTGGGGGGGTCGCAAAGGGTCGGACACGACTGAGCAACTAATGCACACGGCACCCCCTGGGAAGCCCGAGGACCAGGTGAGGGACACATGTCAAACCCCTCCCAGGGTGGAAGGGATCGAGCGTGTCAAGCGAGTTGTCCCTAGGCCATCCCCGCAGGTTCCCGGTCACAGCCCGAGGAGGCTGGCTCAGCCCCAACCCCACCCCCCACCCCTCCGCCAGTCCTGCATACACTGATCCATTCTCACCTTTGGAGACCCTGGAATTCACTCCCTCCATTTCGTATTTTTGGGGCAAAATGAACACATTTCAGTAGAACCCGTGACAAATATGACCCCACAACAATGGCTTGGGGACACATCTTTGAGGGGCTAAATGTGGTTTTATTTCCAGCATAAAGCATTCCATCTGTGTCAAACAGAGGATTTTAAAAAAGGAAGAAACTTAATCTTGTTACAACTTCCCTTCCCTGGTCAGAACGTGTTATCCCTTTTCCCCCAAGTGTCTTCTTGCGGTTTTTATTTCCCATAAATAACTTTCTGTAGGGCTGAGTAAGAGTACTTACTCCCTCCTTTAAAAAGGATTAAAATATAACATAATCCTCATGGTCATTGCCGTTTTCAAGTAAGAGGATTGTTTCTTGTCTACTCGGATGTTCAGGAGGGCTGAAAGGAAGGCGACAGTCACGAACGCAGGGACACCGCGTTTTGTGATTCCCGATGGAGCCGCAGCCAGCCTGGCGTGCGGCCCCCATGGGGCCCCATCGTACGTCCTTCCCCCTCCTGTGAGGTCTGCCCTTTGCAATGCTCACTCTTCAAGACATGATGTGAATCACAGGCGCAAGCTGTGTGGTTTCACACCGGAGCTACCCTCCAGGGCAGAATCTGCAGTTTCTCAGAAAATAGTACCCTGCTCTCACTCACCCACGGCTGTGCTCTCATGGAGGGTTAAAGGCTATAAGTGTGAGCATCGGTGCCCCACCAATGACCTCACAGAGCTTCACAACAAACTTAGAAGGCTAGAAGGCTTGAGGACAGGTAAAATGTGGTTCTTACACCCAAGCATCACCACTATCAGCAGATAGGCTAGGAAAGCTCCAAGTGATCATAACATGTGATGGAAGAGCTAACAGTTTGGTCTGAGCACACGCCTGTGGATGGGCAGCTCTGCTCAGGAGTCAGGCCCCTGAGTAGGGCGGGAACCTGCTGCATGAACTTGGCAAATCTGACCCAACAAAACAAAATATTTTTTTTTTACTAGTACAAGATGAATGACTGAGGGTTTGGATTTATTTAGATAATTTGTAACAGTACTGTGTCAACTACTTAATAACTAACTTGCACATTAAATTTTACTTCTGCTCAAATAGCTATCATGTGGAATATTGCAGGAGACTTTTATTTTAGACGCTACCAAGGACACGCTGGACTAGGATCTTCACGTACTATGACAATAACATCCACACGTCAGCCTCCCTTCCAATCCCCTTCCTTCCAGGCCGACACTTTAGGATCACTTTCTATTATTTTCTCTGATTCTCATCTCGTTGCCAGCACAGTTCAGTTCAGTCGCTCAGTCGTGTCCAACTCTTTGCGACCCCATGGACTGCAGCACGCCAGGCCTCCCTGTCCATCACAAACTCCCGGAGCTTGCTCAAACTCATGCCCATTGAGTCAGTGATGCCATCCAGCCATCTCATCCTCTGTCGTCCCCTTCTCCTCCTCCCTCCCAGCATCAGGGTCTTTTCCAATGAGTCAGCTCTTCGCATCAGGTGGCCAAAGTATTGGAGTTTCAGCTTCAGCATCAGTCCTTCCAATGAACACCCAGGACTGATCTCCTTTACGATGGACTGGCTGGATCTCCTTGCAGTCCAAGGGACTCTCAAGAGTCTTCTCCAACACCACAGTTCAAAAGCATCCATTTTTTGGTGCTCAGCCGAATTCATCTTTTTTGCCAAAAGGGCCCTAAAAACTGCCCCCTTCTCTTTCGGTCCTCCCAGCAGGTGGGACCCTTTCCCCATCACACTATCGCCTTGCTCTTCCCTCTGCCTGGGGTGTCCCTCCTCCAGATCTTTCCAGGCTGGCTGTGCCCGGTGCTAAACATCCAGCCCAAAGGTCACTTGCTCAGAGACCTTCCCTGCCGTCCTGCCTGCAGCGGCCACGCCCACCGCCTGGTCCAGCATCTCTCCTCTGCACCGGAGCCTGCCCTTCATCCTCACCCTTGTTAACCTGAAATCATCTTATTTTGTGTCAGCTTCTTCCGCTACATCTGAGCTCCACATGTTTTTTTTTGGTGGGGAGGAGGGGTGGTTTTAGCTTGTTTGTGTCCCCAAACCCCAGGACTGTGCTTGGCCCACTGCAACTGCTGAAGAGTTATTCATTCGATGAGTGAATCCATCTTCAACTCCAAAGCCAGTGTTCTATATCGGCCTCCCTCAAAATAAGATCTTTCTGCATCTATTTCATGCCTGTCTCAGCTAATAAAAGACTGCCTGGGGTGGGAGGTGGGAGGGAGGTTTGAGAGGGAGGGGACATAAGTATACCTGTGGCTGATTCATGTTGAAGTATGGCAGAGACCAACCCAATATTGTAAAGCAATAATCTTTCCACTAAAAATAAATTTAAAAAAAAATTTTTTTAAGGCTGCTTGGATACAAAGGGCTGCCTCATTTGGGGTCTCAACCAACCCCCATCTTCCTGTATGTCATATGGTCATTGTCTCTTTTTTGTCCCAGGAAGACAATGGAAAATTAGATAGAGAGATGGATACTGTCTTTGAAAAATAAAATAAATACGACAATAGCCCAGCATGGTTCAAGGGCATTTTTCTAGAAAAGATTCCTAACTTGGGATTTAGAAATACCCCACACTGAACACATGAGGCCTGCCCTGGGGTTCCACAGGGTGAGGCTTCAACCTGCTGCTGTTTCCGGGGGAGCCGGCCCAGGCATTCCGGGGGAGAGAACAGAGCCTCTTGCTTCGGTCACAAGGCTGTCTGTTTGCAGCTGACAGTGAGCGAGCACGGGCTCAGCGGCACCTATTAGACCCCGGTGGGAGGGGGTCCCTCTCAGCCATCCGTCAGCAGCACTTGAAACGCCAGGAACAGGAGGGCCCCTGCCGGTCACGAAGCTCCGGGATGCCCTTATTAGGACGTGCGTCATCCAAACATGGATGCCCACGGAACACAAATATAGATCCCCTCCCGGCACACGCTGTGCTGTGTTCTCTGCAAGGATTCAAGAGCGCACTCATTTTAGGAAGGAGGATTTTCCCCTAAGAAATGCAACTTTTTCTCAGTGTTAATTACAATTGCGAAGGAAAAGTTTTCAAATGAAAAGTTACCCTGAAAAAACCTACCGTTTCACAGGGAACAGTGAAATTTAAGATCAATGCGTTCGTAGCATGAATTTTAAACAACTGCTTTAAAAATTAATACAATTATGAGAGTAAAGCTAAATGAAAAACAGCCCAGAGCACATTCATTTTCATCTGTTTACCTGCCCGGAAACAAATGTAGATGGTTGAGAACGTCATGGCAGGAAGCCATGAGACTGTTTACTGCAAATAAACCCTGAACTCCTTGAATATAAACTCTCCGAACCCAGAAAGCAGGTTTCTGTTGCTTTGGCCCCAGTCCATGAAGCAACTCATTTCCCTGGGACTCTGTCAGGAAAAGGTAAATTCACCCCTTTATTTTTTCATCACTTTTTATTTTTAGATTACAGAAGTATTATCTGTTTGACGCGGAAACCTTGGAAAACCCATAGAAACACAAAAGACACTTTCCTAATCGTTCTCTGTTCACAGTTCCACTTCCTGTGATTATAATTACCATCAGCATCTTGTGCTGTTTTTCTGGGTTTTGTGTGTTTTTCTGGGTTCACACACACGTGTTAGCTCTCCCTGCACGATCTCTGTCCATACGTATGGGGTCAAGGTCACTTTTCATTTTCATTACCTTATGAAGTTTTGCCAAGTCTGAAATATGCGTCTCCCGCCTGGTGTTTAATTATTAAATTGTATCATATCGTACGGATTTTTACCATTTCTCTGGTCAGATTCTTAATTTTAGAGTCTTTGACTGTCTCCTATTGCACCCATCTATCCACCTGCATGATATCTCTTATATTTATTATTGCATGTTGTTACTGTTTGGTCACTAAGCTGTGTCTGACTCTTTGCCACCTCTTGGACTGTAGCCTGCCATGTTCCTCTGTCCATGGCATTTCCCAGACAAGAACACTGGAGTGGGTTGCCATTTCCTTCTCCAGGGGATCTTCCCAACCCAGGGATCAAACCCGGATCTCCCGGATTGTAGGGAGACGCTTTCCGTCTGAGCCCCCAGGGAAGCCCATGTATGTTGTATAATGTGTATATAAAAATCTATATGCAATCTTCAGTAATTCTTTTCAAAGATACTTTTACCTGCTACCCAGTATCTATCTTTCCTCCTTTCTTGCTAGGATAATTCTGACTTTGTTAATGTGGAAACATCCTTGGCTAATGATTTCTCCTTCTACATGTCAGAGTGTCGCCCACATGGCGTGCACAGAATTCGCTGAGTGGTGCTTCTGGATGACCCTTTGATGGGGTGTAGCTGTGGCCCCCATTGAGTCTAGGATGTCCAAGGGGTCTTGAGGCAAACTTTAGGGAAAGTGCAGAGGATCATTTCTGTTAGGTAGAAAGCGACTAGATAGCACAGCTCAACTCGGCCAAATTACAGTATTTCTCTTACTTTTATTAGCAGTGCATTAGCAAGGCGATTTGGACAAACATTCCCAACAAAACGGGGCTTCCCAGGTGGCTCCGGTGGTACAGAAGGAGGCCCTAAGAGACGCGGTTCCATCCCGGGTCGGGAAGATCCTCCAGAGGAGGGCATGGCTGCCCACGCCAGTGTTCTTGCCTGGAGAGTCCCACAGACAAAAGGGCCTGGCGGGCTATAGTCCACGGGGTCGCACACAGTCAGACACGACTGCAGCAACTTAGCACACACAGAGACCCCAACAAGGCAACAAAGCACCCAGCTGCTCGGGTACCCGCCCGTGAAGGGCGGGGCGGCCGGGACGCAGGGACGCCAGGCGGTGAGGTTTCGCTGAGTGCTCATGGTAGTTCCTGGGCCGATGCCACGTCACCATCCCCACGGCGGTCATCACACACGACTCAAGGCACTTTCTCAGCATCAGCAGCTGCTCTCACGTACGGCAGAGGGGCCGGGAGCTCGGTGGGTTCTCAACATCTCCATCTCAGACTGCGTCCCTGCTCAGCTCCCAGCAGAGGGACGGACCACATGCCAAGCAACCACAGCACGAACGGGCATCTTCCGAACCCAGATGTGACTACCTGCGGTTCTCGGATCTGATCCCGCCTCCCGCTTCTCTTGCTGTCTCACACACGAATTACCGCAGCAACCCCCCCAGCCGCAGCCTCAGAAGCAACCCCCTCCTCCTTATTTTCTTTGGTTTCTCATCTCTAATACCGCACCCGCCTCATTGGAGGCAGCCCCCTGGAGGCAGACGAACAGGCACACCCAGGAGTGGGCGAGCTCCCCATGCGCAGATGTAAGGCCGTCTGCTTGCTTTGTTTCTTCACCATTTCACCAACCAACCCTCCTCCTCCCTTCCTTCCAAGTTCACTTAAGGATCTACCTCCAAGAAGCCTTTGGAAGGGAAGCCGGCCCAGCGTCTGCCATTCAAGGCTGCTTGTTTGATTTCCTACAATGCCATCGCTTTAGCATCTCAGCATGTGATGGACAGACACCATCTCCATCTCCTCATCCACTGGGGCTCAGCCTCTCCAAGTCCCCGCTGAGTCTTCCTTCATCCTTGCCCTCAATACTTCTCTCCAGAGCCACAAAGTTACAGACTGCTAATCTGAAAGGTTCAAAGGGGTTTCTGAAGCTGCTTCCCAATGCATTAATGTTGTTGTTCAGTCACTCAGCCATGCCCGACTCCTTGTGACCCCATGGACTGCAGCACTCCAGGCTTCCCTGTCCTTCACCGTCTCCCAGAGCTTGCTCAGATGCACATCCATTGAGTTGCTGATGCCCTCCAACCATCTCCTCTGTCGCCCCTTCTCCTCCTGCCCTCAATCCTGCCCAGCATGTTACAGGTTGGAAACCAAAGCCTGGGGGAGCTGAAGAGTATCAGCCAGTCTCACTGCAAGAGAGGAGATGGTCTGGGATCCACATCTTGGGTGCTTCTCACTGTCCCCCTCTTGCTCCAACTGACAACAAATTGCCACCACCACTACGCCTGTCCCTCAAAAGCCCTCATTCCCAGAGCGTCCCATTGGCTAATACCAATTCTTTTAAAATATGACTTTGATTTTATCGTCTCCAATAGCTATTGAGAATGCCGAATCCCAACCACTGGATCACCAGAGACAAATAGTTATAGAAACAGGGCAGAATTTAAGCGTGAGCTTGGCATTTTAGGTCCCACACTCCTGTATCTGCTTGCCATATGGATCCCGATCATTCGTTCCAGTCAAATGAATGCACTCATCTCTGTTTCCCCCCAAATGACACACCATGTCCCTCTCTTCTGCATGCGGCAGACAAAAGGCCTTTTCTCTGAGTATTCATCTGGGAATTTTCTTTGCATCATATTTTTATTTATGCCTTGAGACAAGTTTTTTTTTTTTACTTTATTGATTTATTTTTGACTGAAGGATAATTGCTTTACAGTATTGCATTGGTTTCTACCCAACATCAACATGCTTTTAGAGATTTTAATGCATAAGGCACCTCTGCTGGTGATCAAGCAATTCAGGTGATTAACGCCTTTACTGATGATGATGATGGGAGAAGGAATAACTGTCTTTATGGAGCAACCACTGAGTGGGATGACGTCTGGGAGCTCATAGCACCGAGGGGACACACACCTGATGTCCAGTGTCTGACAGCTCTTACTATTTTCTGCTTTCCCAGGACAGTTTTTCTTCCTGATGCCACTCCAGTCTCACACTAGAACCCAGAGATTTTTAAGCATAATTCTTTCTTGATGACTTTACTGTCAAAAAAAACTTTTTTCTTTTAAAAAGAAGTCTTGGGATGAGAAAGACAGGCCCTTCCCTCTCACTCCTTCTGTTTGTCCAGCCCTGGGAAGAAAGGTCCTGCCTTCCACCCCCGCAGCAGCTCCCCCGCCCCATCTCTGGAAGCCACAAGTGACACAGCACACAATCCACGGAGAATGGGGAGGTTTCCGCCCTTGTTCCAGGCACCAGGGAAATGAATATGAATGAACGGATGACTTCTGACCAATTTAGAGGTTTCCACACTCGTGCCAGGCACCAGAGACATAAATGTGAATGACTTCTGACCTTCAGGAGTTGACAGTAAACAGAAGCTGAGATGAACACACATTACTACAATGTTGTGTAATAAATGCTCTGAGAAGGACCAGGACAAATTCCAGCCACAAAAGAAAAAGTAGTCACCTCCCTCTGAGGAAGGAAGGAAACCCTCCTTGGGGGAGCTGGTGCTCAGGGGGGTTTTCAAGGATGAGCAGACATTCACACCCTGAATGTACAAGGGGAAGCCACAAAGGAAGACCTTCTGTCAAGACACAAAATGCTGGGAAGAACATCCGATGCCCATTAGGACAATGGGGCCTTGAGCTGGCCAGGGTCCCAAGTGACTCAGATGGTAAAGAATACACCTGCAACGCAGGAGACATGGGTTCGATCCCTGTTGAGGAAGATCGAGTAGGAATGGGGAGTAGGAAATGGCAACTCACTCCAGTATTCTTGCCTGGAAAAATCCCATGCACAGAGGAGCCTGGCGGGCCACAGCCCATGGGGTCTCAGAAGTCAGACATCACTGAGGGATGGACACAGGGAGCCGGCCAGGGAGCCAGAGTCCAGAGAGTCAGCTGGGCGTCTGGACCTCATCCTGGAGACGAGAAGGACACGATGGGGTATTTTAAGTGGAAGGGAGGAAGTGATATTCATCTTATTTAAAAATTCTCCAGTCACAGGTCGAAGGATGTCTTGGGGAAGGAGGACCTGGGCCTGAAAGACCACTGCATGCTGGAGCAAGAGGTAACAAGAGGCGGCGGAGACAGAAACGCGATCGCTGAGCCAAACGGTGCCCTGGGGCGGCACCTCCGCCTGCCACGCTCCTCCGGGCTGATGGAGCACCTGCGTGCAGGGTGAGCCTCGCTGGGAGGAACCTGAACACGAAACTGCCTTGCTCCGCTCCTTCTCTGTCAGGGACGTAAGCCTTGGGTGTCTCCCCTCCCGTCTGTGTCCTAGGTGTGGTCCTCCCCCGGGGCCCAAGGGGTGTTGGAGATAACTCTGTGCCCCCAGTTTGGTTGGGGGGCTCCCAAAGACCCTCCCCTTCACTCAGGCGTGGGTTTCAGAAGCAGGAGCTGCTGGAAGGAAGCTGGGACCAGAGCACTGTTGGTCCAGGCACTTGGGGGCAGACGGGGGAGGGGGGGACAAAGAAAGAAGGTTCTAGAACACTGGGGATCTACCTTTCACTCCCACCCAGCGGCCTGAGAGGGGGCAGACCCTCTGGTGAGGCATCGTGTGTAGATGGGGTTGTGAACAGATGGAAGAACTGAAGAAGCTGAAGACTCAGGGCCTCGGGGTCCCAGGGAGAGAGGGAGACCGGCCCTTAGGCCCACTCCATACGGGGGAAGTTGGAAACCAGACTCGGATCTCTGTTCTTTTACTTCTCATTTTCCTCGCCCGTCAGCTGCCCTCCAAATGCTGGGCAGAGGGAGAGAGACCGTGAACACAGGGCTCTCAGGGGTGTCCCCGTACGACTTCGAGACCAGCACTCTTGTCCTCTCTCTGGATGCTCGGCCCTTGGCTCCCCTCCAGGCAGTAAGGCTTCCGCTTTGTTCCACGTTTCAGAAACTGCTGAGGACCACAGGACCCACTGCAGGCTTCTTAGGCCTGGCTTTTCCCAGTGTCCCTTTGGAGACGGTCAGCCCGTCTCCAAAGTGGAAGTGGAAGAAGTGGAAGATGACGCAGGTCAGCTGGAAACCTGGCTAGGATATCTCCCAGTGTGTGAGCCTGGGGCTTCCCAGGTGGCTCAGAGGTTAAAAAAAAAAAAAAAAGCCACCTGCCCACAGGAGACGTGGGTTCAATCCCTGGTTGGGAAGATCCCCTGGAGGAGGGCATGGCAACCCACTCCAGTATTCTTGCCTGGAGAATCCCATGGACGGAGGAGCCTGGTGGGCTACAGTTCAAAGGGTCACAAAGAGTTGGACCTGACTTGGTGACTAAAACAGCAATGCTGAGCCTAGATAAGTTACTTAATCCCTTTTGCTTCAATTTCTTCACGTATACAATGAATGAAGTACTAGTTCCTCTTTCTTGGGCTTGTTGTCAGGGAGAGGGACATATCCCGTGGCAAGCTCTTGTCCCAGGCCCAGGCCCTGGGCTGCGCCGAGTGTAGGCCGGTGAGCACCAGGATGGAGTACTCTGCTCCACCAGGCTGCCCACGCAGTGTGAGGCGGGCGTGTCTCTGGTGCCTCGCTCCCCTTTGGGAATGAATTCTGCGTCCATTCAGGGAACAGCCAGTGTGCCCCGTGCAGGGAAACCTGGGCAGAAAAGAGGCAGCAAACCCCACAGTTTGCAGCGCCCGGATCCCAGCCTACACGAAGACGGTCTCCTCCACCAAGACTGGGGGACTCTGAGGATGGAGCAGATCCGGGAGCCGCGGGGGCGTGCTGGGTGCCGGCTGCAGGATCTGCCTCGGGGGCGCCCCTGGCCGCCGCCGCCGTGCTGGCCCCGCTCCGCACGCACTGGGGTCCCCAGAGGCGCGTCTCCTCCGCCGTCAGCCTCCTCTCCCGCGGCCCCGGCGCCCTGCCGCAGAGTCTCCGAGAAGCTTCGCGGACGCGCGCTCTCGATCCGAAGCTGCGTGGCGAGTGGGCTTTGCTTCTCCCTTTCCTCTCGTTCCTCTTCATTAAAGCTGACAAACGGGGGGAGGAAATGAGGGAAGAACCAGCCCAGGATCGCAGGAGACTGGGGAACAGCTTCTATGTATAGCCTGGTACATTTTCAGGCGTGTAAACACCTCCGCTGATCGCGGCCCCTCGGCGAGACCCTGGGGATTACGGAGCGGCCCGGGAGCTGGCGGCCTTACACGGCAGGCGGGAAGGCTGGACGGAGCGGCTGGGGCCGCGCGCGGTTTTCAGAAACTGCGGGGTGCGGTCCGCGTCCGGCCTGCGGCCCTGGGGGGCCGAGGGCCCCACAGGCCCGGCCTCTCGGAGAAAGCAGGCGCTCGGCCCGCAGGGCGTAACCAGGGAGGGCGGGACGAGGCAGCTCTAACGGCGACTCTGCGACCCCGTGAACCGCAGCTCGCCAGGCCTGCCTGTCCATCACCAGCTCCCGGAGCGTGCTCAAACTCATGTCCCTTGGTTGGTGATGCCATCCAACCGTCTCATCCTCTGTCGCCCTCTTTCCCTCCTGACCTCCGTCTTTCCCAGCATCAGGGTCTTTTCCAGAGGAGCTGACCCCGTAACAGCGCGAGTCCCCCCGCAGAGTGGCCCCTTCACCACCCTGCACGGGCTGGCTCTCCGGCAGCTTCTTGTCAGGCTCAAGGTCCGGCTTCCTCACCTGTAAGCCTGGGCTTCCCCGGTGGCTCAGCTGGTAAAGAATCTGCCTGCAATGCAGGAGACCCGGGTTTGATCCCTGGGTTGGGAAGATCCCCTGGAGAACGGAAAGGCCACCCACTCCAGTGTTCTGGCCTGGAGAGCTCTAGCCTGGCGGGCTAGTCCATGGGGGCGCAAAGAGTCAGACACAACTGAGCGACTAGCGCTTTCACTTTCTTTTACTTTAAACTGGAACGACAGCAAGCTCACCTCACTGGGTGAGCGCGAGAATTAAGTAAAAATAGTGTAAATGGCAAACACCATCCAGATTCCCTGCAAGGGACTGGCCACAGCTTCTGTCATCCAATCCAGAGCTTCTAGACCTGAAAAGAAGTAGCACATCCGACTTAATAAAGAGCAAACCCAGTCAGTGTAAACAGCCCCCTGAGATGTGCAGAAAGAAGGCCTCTAGGACACATGTAGTGAGGACGTGAAAACCTTAAAGAACATGGTTATGAGTGAGCACAGGAGAACCTCGTCAGAGAAAGGGAAGCTGCAAAAGTGGAAATTCTAGAGCTGCAGACCACAGTATTGGAAATGAAAAATCCACAGAGGGACTAAACAGCAGATCATACAGCAGAAGAAAAATAAGTCAACTTGAAAAAAAAATTTTTTTAAACCTGTTCTGAAACAAGGAGAAATATGTGTTGTAACCTAACAGAGTCTTAGTGGCCTCTGAGACAATATCACACATTGTAAGATACCTAGAACTAGAATCAAGGAGAAGAAAGAGAGATTGGGGTAGAAACATTAAAAAAAAAAAAAAATCACACCTGGGCACATAACCACCACAGGGTTGAACATTTTAAAAAATCTTATTTTATTTTTGCAGCACGTGAAACATGTGGGATCTTAGTTTCCTGATCAGGGATCAAACCCATGCCCTTCGCATTGGAAGTTTGGAGACTAATCGCTGGACCACCAGGGACGTCCCAAATGACAATCTGAAAGTCAGCCAGGGAGGAGAGACACGTCGTCTACAGGGACACAGTGATGTATTGATGACAGGTTTCTCATCAGGAAAAATTGAACAGGGCCCAGAAATCAATAGGATGACAATATAAAGGATGGAGGAAAGTGTCAACCCAGAATACTACAACAATGAAAATATCTTTCAAAAATAAAATGCTTCTCAAAAGTAAGACATTTTCAAGCAAACAAAAGCTGGGAGAATTCATCACCATCATATTTGCTCGAGAAAGAAGTAACTCAGGCTGAAGCCAAGTTAGACCAGATGGAAACCAAAATCCTCAGGAAGGCAGAAAGAGCCCAGAAACGTCTCTGCCTCTTTTCATCTCGGGAGGCCGACATCCATCTGCATATTCCAACAACTCCTTGTCTGCCTGGAATAGGCTTATTCAAAAGGCAAAGACAATTGGGATGCTGATGATAAATTATTAACAATCAAAAAGTGTCTTGTGCTGTAAGACTCTCTAGCCCCACCCACCTCTAAAGGCAAAACCAGTGGATCTAATACCTTTTGATATCGTCCAGACAGAACTGTCAGCTTCATTTTTGCAGTCTCCCATGGAGAAGGAAATGGCACCCCACTTCAGGACTTTTGCCTGGAAAATGCCATGGACGGAGGAACCTGGTGGGCTGCAGTCCATGGGGTCGCTAAGAGTCGGACACAACTGAGCGACTTCACTTTCACTTTTCACTTTCTTGCATTGGAGGAGGAAATGGCAACCCACTCCAGTGTTCTTGCCTGGAGAGTCCCGGGGACTGAGGAGCCTGGTGGGCTGCCGTCTATGGGGTCACACAGAGTCGGATACGACTGAAGCAACTTAGCAGCAGCAGCATGGTTTCCAAATGAGGAAAAGAAAGCTTCACCTCTGCTTCCCAGGCTAAGGGGGTTTCTGTGGATGTTGAGTCCACCAGTCCTCCACACCATCAGAAAGAAATCACCTGTGTACCTCTTTATGCAGAAGATAGTTGCTGTTATTTGACAGCTCAGTCGTGTCCAGCTCTTTGTGACACTGTGGACTGCAGCACACCAGGCTTCCCTGTCCATCACCAACTGCCAGAGTCTGCTCAAACTCATGTCCATTGAGTCGGTGGTGCCATCCAACCATCTCATCTTCTGTCCTCCCCTTCTCCTCCTGCCTTCAATCTTTCCCATCATCAGAGTCTTTCCCAAGGAGGCAGCACTTCCCATCAGGTGGCCAAAGTATCGGAGTTTCAGCTTTAGTGTCAGTCCTTCCAATGAATACTCAATGTTGATTTCCTTTAGGATTGACTGGTTTGATCTCCTTGCTGTCCAAGGGATTCTCAAGAGTCTTCCCCAGCGCCACAACTTGAAAGCATCAGTTCTTTGGCACTCAGCCTTCTTTATGGTCCAACTCTCAGAACCATACATGACCACTGGAAAAACCATGCAAAAGGTAGCTGCTCAATATCAGCAGACTGATATTGACAAGAAAAGCTTGCCGTCTACTGAGGACTCAGAAAGAATATAGCTTGAACAATAAAGAAAATTAACTAATTATACATTTATATCATCAACTTGAAAATTCACATTGGAAATCTTGCTTGATCACCACAAAGACACTGAAGCGTCTGCACAAACAGATTTCACACGGAAGGATGAGCATGTTGCTACAACAAGCATGGGTCTCTTTGCACTGGGGGTTGGTCCTCTGGAGCAATACGGATGATGATGTTAATGAGAACGCCACAGATGACACATCCTCTACGATGTCCAGAGAGACAAAGGGACCGAGTTCTTCCCACCCAGGCCTCCTGGTGACACATGCCAGGATCTGTCCTTCTAGATAAAAGATGGAAAGTATTTCCCTACTGGAAATACAATTCTGTAAATAAAAGTACCCATGGATGGAAAGTGAAAGTGAAGTCGCGTCCAACTCTCTGGGACTCCATGGGGTATAGCCCACCAGGACCCTATGTCCATGGAGTTTTCCAAGCAAGGGTACTGGAGTAGGTTGCCATTTCCTTCTCCAGGGAAGCTTCCTGACTCAAGGATCAAACCCAGGTCCCCCACATTGTAGGCAGACACTTTACCCTCTGAGCCACCAGGGATGTCTTCCATGGGTGGAGGCTGGCATCTGAGATCAAGAGGTGGGTTTTCCCAGAGGAAGTGGGACCTGTTCTGGGTGAGAAAGCAGGCAAGGAGGGCAGCATTGCTGGGAGGGCTGTGTCCACTGCCTGGGAAGGTCTGGTCTTGGGAGCTGCTTTCCAGCCAGGCTGGGTAGGGTTGTGACTGGTGGTTGGGGTGTCTCAGTGGCCACACACCAGCAGTAGAGGGTTAGGAGGACTCTCTGTTCACCCACTGATCTGTTGGTGAAATATTTTTCCTGCGCCCCATGAATGCCAGCATCACTCAGAGACTCAGGGATGAGCAGAGAAGATGACACACCCCCGGAGACAGTGGGGAGACAGCAGGTGGTGAGACAGACACCCCCCAAACCTTCACTACATGGCCTCCTGCAGGCTGTCATGCAGATAACCAGCGAGCCCTGAGCCCAAGGCACAGTGGAGCCAACCCCGGCGTCCCAGAGGCTGGGAAAGGCCCCACAGAGGAAGCGACGCCTCCCAGCAGACTTGAAGGATGTTTAGGAAGAAGCCAGGAGGCAAAAGACATCGTTCTTTCCATCAGTTCACTCCATGGGGAAAATCCAAGTAGAAGGATGATCATCGTTTTTAGAAATCGTGCATGACGTATTTTCCGCAGTTCCATCCAACTGGTGAAAGTTCATCCATTGTACTTTCTGGAGGCGCCACGGAAAACGTTGGGACAGCTTTCGAAACTGATGAGTGATGCAATCACGAGGGAACCACAAACTTTTACGAACCCAGAGTTAAAAAACACAGCTTTCCAAGTGCCCCCATTTACATGGGAATAAAAAATAAGCATTTGTTTAATTTATTTTTGGTCCAAAAATAGAGACATAGATAAACCTGGTTTAAAAGATTCTTTTTCCTGGTATCTGATGACCCACAGTGCATTAATGCATCCAGAGTTGAAGCTTCAACGTGTAGAGTCGTCCTTCCATCCTCAGGGCACTGCTCCTCACTTAACTCCAGTCATTATATTTAGAAGTCATTTTGAAAAGTGACAGGACTTGATGGTTGACCCGGGAACAGAGGACAGCCTCAAGATCCGCTTTGTTTCCTGACTGCTGCCTAAGAGTTGACAGTGTTTCTACAATTTATCTGAAGGATTTATTTGAATTTAAACTTATTGAATTGCAATTTATCTGAAAGATGTCAACACACAAAATTTCTTTTAGAAAAAGAGTAGCACTTTAAAACCCCACGTCTTAGAGATAATAGTGTCGAACAACGTATTTGCAAAACAGGAAGTGCAGAGATAGAGCCTGGGGACCCCAGGGGATCAGAGCCAAGCAGGACGCAGGAAAGCGAGCCGCCGGAGGCAGAGGGCAACGTTCATTCTCCTCAGTATTTCTCCTCCAGTCGGTATGGCGAGAGACCCGTCCCTCCCATACACTCCCGTACTTTGGGTTTCAGATCATCCTTCACCTTCCTTCGCACTGGATTCTCATCTCAAGATGGAAATAGTAAAAAAGATAAAAATTAAGCATTATGGAAAAAGTAACGAATGTCCCAGAACATCTCACGTGTTAAGCTACTACAAAGTCCTAAAATGTTCAACAAAGAAAAACCATAAGTAGTTCTATATTAATGACAAGCATGGTTTATCATAATGAAAAATTCAAAACAACTTGCCTACCCAATGTCAAATACACGGTTAATCCAATAGTACAATCCGTGAGTGGTTTTCAGAATATTTCATAACTGATTTCATCAAGCAGGGCATGGCCATAAAAAGATGCTGCCTGACCAGCATGGACCCCGACTTGATGCCATATTGGTGTCCGTGGGCAGAGTATCAGATTTATATGAGCATATTTCAAATGTACTCTTTATAGCCTTGGAAATGTCATTTGTAAGAGTGTCCTAGAAAATGGAAGAATACTTGTTATATGTAAATATATATTTGAATAGTTCAGAAGTCTGGTGGAACTATAATAAAATGTCAACCATGGTTAAATCTGAGCCTGGGTGTTACAGATTTTTTTTCTTCTTTGTGCCTTATTTATCTTCCCAGTTTTCTATAAATAGAGAAAAATGAAATGGCCTCAGTGTTTATGTTTATAATCAGAGAGAAAAAATGAAGTGGCCTCGGTGGCACAGCTCTGAATGTTCACATCTCTTCATCTGTCCATCCCAGGACGGCCACAGGATGCCATCCTTCAGCCTAACTGAGCGTGTTAATCAATTTTTATGCCTATCGGTGGAACAGTGTGGAAAACATTATCCACAGTTAAAATAACCAGGGATGGCATTTCCACTTTTGTGTCTGATCCCGTTGCTGTGCTAACATTTAGAGATTTGGAAAGTGTATTTAGGAGATGAGGTTAACTTGGTTTTTTAATCAAAAATTTTATTGAAATAACTGTAGATTCGCTTACAGTGGTTAGAAGTCACGGGGACAGGGCCCCGCACCCCTGGTCGGGTGGGGAAGTCACACAGGGATGCTCAGGACCCCGACCCCGTTCACTGGCGTCACCCAGATTCCCCCAGCGTTACTTGTCTGAGTGTATACTTGGTCCTGTATGATTAGCCACACGTGCACGTGAGTATCTCCACATCCCATCCACAGACAGAGCCCACCGTCACCTCAAGCGTAAAGACAAAACCAACTTGCCCATTTGTGTTAAATTACCAACAGAGTTGCCAGAAAACCAAAGACTTTGCAAAACTTCTGATACAAACTGGGGCTCTGGCCAACCTCAAGCAGGCCTCCAAGACACAGGCGAGGCGTGAGGCCCGCCGGGAGACCCATCCTTAGAAAAGCATCTGAATAACCTCCACCCACCCGTATGTATCTTTTAATCTCAAATCAAAAACTACAGTTCAAGGTGACAACGACACTGTTCGGTCCAACATCTAAGGAAGTTGAAAGCAATGAAAAGTTGGGATTCTCCGCGTATGGAGGTGTGTGCCCACGTGGTAAGCATTTTCAGTCGTGGTCACCATAGGGTTCATGGAGAAGATACGAAAGACGAGAGGTGTTTCATCTGTGTTTCCTACATTCTTGAGGTTCCGTATCTCCCGTCCTGAGTGTTTGATCTTCTTTTATCACAGATGCCAAACTTTTAACTCAGGGATGTAAGATGTAAGAGGGTGATGGCGGCCGCTTTGTTCCCCCAACACAGACACAGCCCTTTTCAGGACAGGATGCCCTGCCTGGCTTCCTGAGTAAGATTACAGGCAACCAAATCACAAGGACATGAAAGCAATAAATCTTCCTTTGTGCAGAAATCAAGCCCATCTCACACTCAGGTCCCAAGGGGGGCGGGGGGAGAAGGGCGAGGGGCAGGTTTGATGGAGGGCATTAATTACTTCCCTTCACTAAAAATCAGAGAAAAGAGAGAAAAGTCATGAGCCTGCTGTTTTTTCCATTGCTCGTTCATTGCCAGTCATGAAGTCCTCCTGCAAAAGTGTGTCTCTGAGGTAAATCTACCTCGAAACTAAAACTCGCCGGGATAAGAGCATGCAGATTCAGGATCTGAAAGGCAAAACTCCTAAAACGAGATTTCAAAATCACTGATGACAGTCTCCTGCAAAATGAAGTGAGAATAAAGGAAAATTGTAATGATTTCATGGACAGTGGACAGCTTGCTTTTTAAAGCCAGTGGTTGGCCTTCAGGTGATGTCATTGAGAAAGGGAAAAGCCCTTCTTGTCGTGGAAACCAACTCTCTTCATATCCTTTCCCCCTAAAAAAGACAAATAACAAGTAAATGGAGGGAGAAAATTTCAAAAACCAAGGACCGAATATCAAAATTCCAAAGTGGAAACTTGCCAACATTATAATCTAACTCACCATGCTAAGAGAAAACGACCCGTGTTGGAATGAATGTCAGCCTCTCTCTGAGGACACTTAACAAGTCATTCAACTGCCTGAAGCAGCAGGGGGCAAAGCGGGACACCCCTCAAGGCTAGCGCCCGCGCGACCAGGGTCCTTGCCAAGACCCAGGCTTCACGTGGCTCGTGGCAGGGAGCCTCCCACCAACAAACGTAACAGCTCCGAACAAACTTAATTTCTCGAGAACACCCCTCCCATTGTTTGATCCAAATGTATTCACCTATGATTCGTTGTTGCAAATGCATTTTGATGTTGAACAAAATAAAACACAAATACATAGCAATTTATTGCTTCCCCAAGGGCAGTTTAAAGCCCAAAATGTTCTCTTGATAATTATCTACTTTCTTTATTCTTTGTACACAGATAAAGAGAAATTCGTTTTCTAAGTGCTGTGTTATGTCAAGAAAAACAGCTTGTTTAGAAAGGGGAAAAAAAAGAAACAGGAAAGGAAAAATAAATAGCTAGAGTCTGAGAACTGCTGGTATTCAAGATGAAAAGATGTTAGAACCTTGTTTAAAAATAACAAGATACTCCGGTTTTGTGAGTTCAAGTCAAATAATTTCACACTGGCACTTTGGAGCTATTAATATTCCACATAACAAGAAATTTGATAAATGGTGTCCCTTGACTGCTCTTAAGGGAACAGATTTTTCCTGGTATATGTATTCATTCACATGTAAGCTAGTTGCGTATTTAAAGCCACAATAAATTAAACTCAGTACTTTGATACACGAACAACATTCATCTGAGGTTTCTAGGAACTGAATTTAAATCAAATATTGCATAAACGGTGACAGAATTTCACTTCAAACTTTTCTCTCATCAAGCTTTACAAAGTCAAGTGCAAGTATTTACCACATTTTATAAAGTTCAAAGGAGCTTGAGTACAGAGTGCCTTCAGAAAAACAGCTTTATTTACCTGGCTCATTCTGAAACTCTGATTCTATTCAGGGTGTAGTCGTGTTAGTCAGTTAACTATTAAATTCCACTTAAAGCACAATTCACGAGGCCCTGAAGATAGGGCAACTCCACATCTCAGCTTGTTGTGCCATTTTCCTGGTGTCCACGGGGTTTAGCATGTTGGCTTTTGCCAAAGTGTGCTAGTCAATCGTGAGGATATGAGCAAAAAATCCCAGGTATGTGTGTGGTGCTAAGTCATCTCAGTCACGTCCGACACTCTGTGACCCCATGGACTGCAGCCCACCAGGCTCCTCAGTCCGTGGGGTTTCCCAGGCAAGAATACTGGACCAGGTTGCCATGCCCTCCTCCAGGGGATCTTCCCTACTGAGGGATTGAACCCTCATCTCTTATGTCTCCTGCATTGGCGAGCAAGTTCTTTACCACTAGTGCCACCTGGAAAGTGTTTAAGGTACATTCTAGAGTCAACACCAAAATCCTCATGCCTAGGTCGCACTTCAGATGCCCAGACCCGCTAATCCTTGCCCGTGATTATGTCAGTCTGCTTCTCCAGGAAAACAGGGCCAATAGGAGCTGGTGGATAGATATGATAGGTAGGTAGCCAGGCAGACTGTAGATAATAGGCCCATTGGGCTCCTCTGTCCATGGGATTCTCCAGGCAAGAATGCTTGAGAGGGTTTTGCCATTCCCTTTTCCGGGGGATCTTCCTGACCCAGGGATTGAACCTCGGTTCAGTGTGCTTTGCAGGTGGGATCTTTAACTGTCTGAGCCACCACGGAAGCCCAGATAAATAGATAGTAGGCAGATAAGACAGGAGGCAGAGGCAGATTCATAGATGACAGGTAGGTAGGTAGATGATAGACAGGTAAATGATGATAGATGGTAAGTAGGTAGAGAGAGTTTAAGGAATTTGCTCACATGACTGTGGGAGGCTGGCAAATCTGAAATTCATAGCAAATTTAATGTAGTCATAAAGAAGCAGGATTTCTTCTTCTGGGGAAACCTTGGTTTTGTGTGGAAGGTCTTTAACCACTGGGATGAGGTCCCTCTGCCTTACAGAGGTGATCTCCTTTGCTCAAAGTCAACTGACTACAGATGCATATCGGCAAAACTCCCTCACAGCAAGGCGAGTGTTTGATCAAAAAACCGGGTACTGCTCCCCGGCCCCACAGAGGCCTAGCATTAACCATCACGGCAATCCTACCGCCTACAGAAGGAGCGAAGGGTGGTGGCACCTAACCAAACAAGTCCTGGAAACATCCCAGCAGGAGACACCGGGAAGCAAAATTCAGTTTTCACAAAATCCGTGGCATTTGCTAAAACTGGGAATTCAGAGAAAATCCATTCAGGAAAATTCCTCCTGGGAATGGGGAGAGCTCAAGCTTCCTCATGAGAAAAACGTTAGGATTCAGGATTAAGTCCTAAGACCCTTCCTTGAGAGAAAGTGAAGTCGAGACCAACACTGGGGCTGGTGCAGAAGCAGAAGCTTGGAGTCGCCTCTGTGGGAACACAAAAGAGTTCCGAAGGGTTACTGCCTCTTTGACGTGATCACTATTCTCAACAGGAGGAAATGGATCAGGTTTTCTATGGCGTAACATCTATATGTGATTCACAAGTTCAGCAACACTTCCCAGCTGCCATCACTTTTGTTCCTCAGCCAAACCTGTGAGAACAAACGATCGGCGTGTGTCATGACGGTCACCATGTATCTGTGAAGACATTCCCAACACCACACACATGTAATTGTGCATTAAGGACCACGGCTTCGGACCCGGCATCCAGCTTTCTTGTGCCCGCAGATGCACCCTACCCACGCAGCAGAGGGTAAAGCATTGCCTAAGCAACCGTTTGCAAAAACAAGTTTTTAAGGGACTGGCTTTAAGTCTCCAAGCAAGAAATACAAAAGGCCATTAACATATAAAGCAGTGCTTGACCTTGCCAGTCATCAAAGAACCGAATGAAAACAAAGCATCCACTTTTGAAATTGACAAGATGCAGGTCTGTCCGGTGTTTATAGGCACAGTTACAGCCTGGAAAGTCACGTTCCGGGCCGTCCATCACTTTTTCCAGAATAACATTTTATCCAGAGCTTCTTAGACTTATCTTGATTTGGTGTCAAACAAGCTTGTCCCTGTCTCTTAAGTCCATCTAAAAAAAGCAAGGGAGGAAGGGAGAATTTCAGCCATCTAGTGGCTCAGAAGGTAAAGAATCTGCCTGCAATGCAGGAGACCGGAGTTTGATCTCTGGCTTGGGAAGATCCCCTGGAGAAGGGAGTGGCACCCCACTCCAGTGTTCTTGCCTGGAGAATCCCATGGACAGAGGAGACTGGGGGGCTACAGTCCATGGGGTCACAGAGAGTCGGACACAACTTAGCGACTGAACAACAACAATAACAGCAGTTACTTTTAAGATTGCTATAGTATCACTATTCACCTAGAAAGAGTATAGGAGAATATGCAATTCTATGTGAGCTGCAAACAAAAAGTCAACCTGAAATTGAGCCATCTTAGGGTCCCTGAGTCGCATCCCTCCCCCAGCTTCTACACACGCTGCCCAGCCTCCCTGGCCTGTGCTCATGTTAATTTGAGAATCCCACCAGGATAATGACATCCTTAGCAAATGGAAAGCCTGTGTGAACTGCACCCCAGTGCCTGCAATGGAGTTATTATACTCCTTAAACTGTCCTTGGGGGAAGAAAGAATAAAAGAAAAAAAAATGAGCAATACAGTTGTAGGAGTCTTTTATGCAAGTAACAAAATATGACCAATATAGCAGAAGGGAAAAAAAGTGGGAGAACAGAATTAAAGTGCTGTAAAAATGAAGTATCTCCCACAAGTCAGGGAAGAGAGGATTAGCGCATTACATGATCACACAAACACCAAAAGAAACACACATTTAAACTAATGCGTGTTTGAAAATCCCATAAACAAATTCAAAATGCCATTTTGGAAAAAAATACTTCAACATAGAAAACATACTGAGGTTTAATTCCCTTCTACACAAGCGCTTCTCACAAAACACAAAGAGAAAACTTAAGTTAAAAATATAGACTGACAATAAAATGCAAACAAATATTCAATATCATGAAGGAACTTTAAACTGCAATGAGAGGTAGGTTTTTATCTACCAGAGTGAAAAAATAAATAGCTTGATAAACCAAGTCTTCAGTAAAGCCGTAAATAAGCAAGCGGTCTTAGGCTTTGGGAAAACTGGCTGCACTCTCTTTGGAGGGCAATTCACTGCGGTGGGTGATCAACCATTGGAAATGCACGTCCCCTTTGGCCAGCAATCCTACTTCCGAAACTATATCCGCTACACGAACAGCTACGTGAGTCTGTGCCTTCACACTCTGCAACATTCCTGCAGCGTTCTTTGAAACTAGGGAAACCATCTGAAACAGGCTAAATGCTCATGAAGATATGCCTGTTAGATTTATTACAGAATACCCTCCTGAAGAATATCTTTCAGTCCTCTGAAAAAAACGAAACATGGAGAAAAGTCTAAGTGATAGCAAATGAAGAAAGGGCATATTGCAGATGAGAACTCATAGCATAACGACCTCTGAGTAAGGAGATCGGTGCACCCGGGAATGTCCCCAGGGGTTACAGAAAGAGGAAAATTTCACTTTTTACTTTGTGCCATGCAGGAACATTTGGAATTTTGCCCACAAAATAAGAAACTAAAGCAAAAATTAGAAAAACTAAACTTGAGTGGTAATATAGTCCTTGTGTATTGTTGCATTTTAACATGCTGAATATAGAGCAGTGACTTGGCTTGGGAAAGATATTGGGTGAAAAAGCCCATCTGACATGATAATTTTAGGAGAATCCCTTGTTAAATGGGATTTAACTACTTTTGCTATAAAGCTATAGTATTCTCCAACACATCAGCAGAGTTTTATTTCCCAACTCACATTAGAGCGCTCGACCACTGCAGGAAGGTATCTGTCAGAGTTACTTACTGACAATAAACAACCAAGAATTTATTTTACTGCCTTACCTTAAATTTGACATTACCATTCCCTGTTTTCAAAAACTGCATACTCTTCACATTTCTTTCATTTTGCCAAATGCACATCTTTTATCCAAAGCCAGGTTAGAAGTTAAAGCCAAATTTTCTCCTGTGCAAAGCACATCCAGACAATTTGAGCAGCTGTGTTGTTGATTTCTGTGATGCGAAGCTCTTTCATTGCTCTTCGACGTTCAGGTCTGCTCCTAAGCCAGTTAGCCTGTGACCCTGTGCTTCTGAAGAAATACGAGGCTTTCAGGTGGCGGGTGTGGTTCTTCATAGGAAGAGACCAGCCGTCCCTCTCTCAGACAGCCAAATTCTCCTGCATTTCCTGCCTGCAGCCAGACTTCAGTCTGCAATCCACCCCATTCTTTCCAAACTTGGAGTAATTCATTACTTTATCTTTCCTCCATTAGTCGCTTTTTCATTTCTTCTGCTCCAATTCCAAAATAGATTTTGAAGCAGAGGAAATGGAAAATAGGAAAAACATCTCTACTGAAGACTCAACTTAAAGGAATTCAATGATAAATTATTTAGGGCATTTAAAACATCATTTTCGAGCTATCCCTCAGCTGCGATTGGCTTGCAAGGTTTTACTGGAGATGGACAAAGAGCCCAGAGAATGTTCAGTGTGGAGCTCATTAAAATGCCCACCCCACTATCCCGAGGGAGGACTGTCTCCGGAAAGGGGGACTCCGAAAGCGTTCACTGACCTCCCCAATCCTGCCCCTGGGCTGGGAACCACGGTCACAAGCAGTAGAATATAAGAGTAACATTTGAGGACATCCCTGGTGGCCCAGGGGTTAAGACTGCCTTCCTACAGGGGTTAAGACACTGCCTGCCTGCAGGGGTTACAGGTTTTGATCCCTGGTCAGGGAGCTAGGATAACAGGGGCCTCAGGGCCAAAAAAACAAAACATAAAACAAGCAATATTGTGACAAATTCAATACTTAAAAAAATAAAAGTGACATTTCTTTTTAAAGTTGCAACGCCTCGCAAAGTATTTCTAATTATAGGTTTAAAGGGACTTTTTCAACTTATTTTTTTCTCTAGTGATTTGGAAAAATGAAAATATGTTTTTCTATTTGGCAGAGGCATCCTAAAAGAACTCAGAGTGTGAACCAAAGTATAACTGCTTTGATACTTGAAGTGGTATTTGCCTGGGAAGACACAGATGAGAACAGAAAGACCAGAGATTGTGCCCCATGTCCGAGAAACGGGTCCACGGAAGCCTGAACGTCCCCGTGAGAAGCTGTGGGCCAGTGGCCCGAGTGCCTGTTGGCCTGAAGCCCCTGAGAGGAGATGGGACCATCCTTCCTCAGTTCCTCCAAGCATGGAAAAACATTGCCTAATTTTTATCATAAGGAAAGACACTTCCACCTACATTAAATGGGCAGATTTTTCCCACCGTTAAAAAAGTGCTACAGTTTATTTACCCACTCACCTACTGAAGGACAAGTTTGGCAATTATGAATTAAGTAGTTACAAACGTCTGGGTGGTGTGGTGGTGAAGAATCCGCCTGCTAATACAGGAGACGCAAAAGGCACGGGTTCGAGCCCTGGGTTGCAAAGATCCCCTGGAGTAGGAAATGGTAACCCACTTCAGTTTCTTGCTGGGAAATCCCATGGACAGAGGAGCCTGGCAGTCTACCACCCATGAGTTTGCAACGAGTGGGACACACGACTGAGCGACTGTTAAAAAAGAGCACTTCTGTTATCACTTGGCGACTCTGACTGCAGAGCAAGCGCCTCTGCTCACATGGGCACTTATTCCATCTCAACCACCTCACAGTTGATCTCTTACGCCCCTTTAGTCCTTCGCAGTCTTGACCATGGTGATCGCTTCCTTGGTAACTAAATTCTTCTAAAACAGCGGTGCGAGGTCTCTCTGAATTTCCCTCTCCCTGCAAATCCTCAGGGCTCTGCCTCCCCCGTGGGCTTCGCTAGTCCTCATTCCTTCGTTCCCGCATCCTCTTCTGGTGCCTCTGTCGTTTGGAACCCCTGAAAAAGTCTGCAGAAGCCTTCAGAAGCCAGGTTTCATCAGAGCCAGCCCTGGAGTCACCCAGAGGGAAGAAGGTTCAGGACCACGAACAGTTACTTTCATCCATGTGGTGGTCCCTCTCTCCCTACACGTTTTGTGCTTCAGAGGTATGACCCCAGAAGCTTTGAGATGCTCCCCAATAAAAAGTTCTTGGAGACCAAATATTAAAATAGTGCAGGTAACACTCCATATTACATCTTCCACATTTATTTATTATTTTATTGAAGTATAATTTGCAATGTTATATTAGTTTCTAGTGTGCAGCTAAGTAATTTGAGTGTGTGTGTGTGTGTGTGTGTGTGTGTGTGTGTGTGTGAGAGAGAGAGAGAGAGAGAGCTCACGTGCATATGTGTGTTTGGTCATGTCTGACTCTTGCGACCCCATGGACTGTAGCCTGCCCAGGTCCTCTGTCCATGGGATTTCCCAGGCAAGAATAGTAGAGTGGGCTGCCATTTCCTCCTCCAGGGGATCTTTCGATCCTAGGCTTGAACCCAAGTTTCCTGCGTCTCCTGCACTTTCAGGCAAGTTCTTTACCACTAGCACCATCTGGGAAGCCATAGATATGTATTCTTCTTTAGGTTCAATATATCTGTATCTGTGGCTCCTCCTCCCAAAGGAAAACCAGAGACAAGTGTCAAGCAGCCAGTTCTTGGAAGAGATGACTGTGCAGATCAAGTGGGACCACATTTTTTCTCCCTTCCCTTCTGCTCAGGCTACAAGCCTACAAAGATGGTTCTCCCTGTCTTCAGCCAAATGTAGATGGCAAGATGTCCCAGAGAGGGGAGACAAACCTGAGGGTCCCAAATCCAAGGCCATGAGGGTCCTTCAAGAGGTCCCAGGGCCAGGGTGTCCCAGGAGGTGGAGGTGGCCTCCACAGGGAGCAGTGAGGTCCCTGGGAGGAAGCCAGGACTCAGGGACCCTGAGCTGGTGTCCATGTGTCTGGCAGCCTCCAGCATGGGCTGTCTGTCCCCCATAAAACCATTGGGCTTGCTAACAAGGAGGTCAGGCTCCATCCCACACAAGCCCCTACGATGCTGGTGTCTCAGTCCGCTGGGGCTCCTACCGCAGAGCCCCAAGCCTGGGTGGCTTATGAACAGCAGAGCTTTATTCCTCACAGTTCTGGGCTGGAAATCCGAGGGCAGGGTGTCAGCACAGTCGCAGTCTGGTCAAGGTCTCTCTGGGTTCCAGACTCCGCCTTCTGCCGGGGCCCGCGCCTGGCAGAAAGGGTGGGGAGCTCTCTGGGGTCTCTTTCATAAGGACCCTTGTCTAATCCCCTCAGCACTTCCCTGGGAGCTCAGACGATAAGGAATCTGCCTGCCATGTGGGAGACCTGGGTTCGATCCCTGGGTCAGGAAGATCCTCTAGAGAAGGAAATGGCAACCCACTCCACTGTTCCTGCCTGGAGAAGCCCAGGAGCCTGGTGGACTACAGTCCATGGGGTTGTAAAGAGTCAGACATGACTGACAGAGTAACATTTCAAGCCGTTCATGGGGGCTGCATCTTCACGGCCCAGTCACCTCCCAAAGTCTAACGCCATCACCTTGAGCATCAGGTTTTCAACCTAAAATCTGGTGAGGGGCAGGGGGAGGCACTCAGACATTCAGACCATGCAGCTGAGAAATGAAGGGCTCAGAGTGGACCACAGTCCTAAGCGACTCCTCCTGAAGCATCACTGATTTGAAGCATGTCCATCAGAGGCCCCTGAAGAGGGGGTTGTTGGAGAGTCTGAAAAGAGTCACAGAAAAGAGCTTGAGAGCCTGGGTTTCCTGTGGGGGCAAAGCCGTGGCAAAGGCGGGTTGGCAGAGGAAGAAAATGAACTGCCCTTTTCAACATATCGGCTACCATACTCACCCAGAAATAGGGGGGGTCCGCCTCACCTTTCTCCCTCCTCCCGAGACCCTCTGACTGCACTGGGCCCATGACATGGGGGCTGTTCAAAGATACTTGAAAAAACCAGCTGGGTCATCTTCTATCACCTTGTTTGTCTGGAGAAATCAGTTCCAAATTCCCAACAACAGGCCTTAACATAAACTACGGGCCATCACCTGCCTATGAGAGGGCGCTGTCTGAGAAGGAGAGTGTCAATCTGACCCCCGGGAAGAAAGCAATCTGCTCTGGTTCCTTGTGGGAACCTTGTGATGGGAAACTTTGGTGCATTAAATAAGATAGGGATAAGAATGATTTGATTCAAGACTTTAAAGGGGAAAAAAGTTTTCTTTTCAAGAAACAACAGTCATAGGTGTATCAGAAGTAGGATGAAAAAAAAAAGAAGTGGTATGTACTGATCATTCGGTGGGAAAAAAAAAATAACGAAGAAGGAAGTCAGTCTCAAGTTCTCATGGAAAATGAATTATAAAGACGTGAAGCCACTGAAGTCTAGATCAAAGTCGAACCTTCCGATCAGCCTGTGTGCTCATTAACAGAAGACGATGTCATCCGCCTATTTTTAGCTCGGGGACAGGAACGCTTTCAACGTCACGTGGCCGGACGGTGACACAGGTGGCCCGGAACGCGGGCAGCTTTGCTCTTCTCTGCTTGGGAGCAGAGTGCTAGGCTTGCCTGAGAAAACGGGAACTCCTCCGACTGAGCAGCGATTCCTCTTTTCCCATCCCGAGACCAGATTTTGTGTCGTACATAGACAGCCGTGTGTGATTCAGCAGGGCCTTCCAAGCTTGAGGACACACACAGTTCCTTCACATATGTACTCAAACATAAACTTCCAGACTACAAATGTCAGCACACTACGCGTTTAAAAAGCCCCCGGGGAGTTTTCTGTTGCTGTTGTGATAATGCGGTAACTTGTCAGACAATACGAGTTATGTTACAGCTCTGGAGCTCCGAAGTTCAAGGTGGGTCTTCCTGGGCTAAAATCAAGGTGGGACTGTATTCCTTCTAGATTCTAGGGGGGAATCCTGCCTCCTGGTCTTTTCTGCTTTCTGGAAGCCACCGCATTCCTCGGTTCTAATCCTCTTTCTTTATCCGCAGCAGCCAAACTCGTCTCACCGGTCCACCCTCTGGTTCTCTGCAGGTGGGAAGGTCCTCAGGTCTAAAGGAGTCCTGTGACCACTTTGTGTCCACCCAGGTAGTCCAGACTGACCTCTTCAGTTCAGATCCTAATCTAATCAAACCTGCAGGGAACCTTTGCCACGCAGGGTAACACGCTCACAGGTTCCAAGGATTAGGGTGTGGACATCTAGGCCAGGGGGTATTATTCTACCTATTACAGCCACCATGAAATGTCTAATGCCACCCCCCCCCTCCACTGTCACCAGGCTAAAATAAGCATGGGTATTCTTTATTGGGCTTTCCAGGTGGCACTACTGGTAAGGAATCTGCTTGTCAGTGCAGGAGACAGAAGAAACACAAATTCGATCCCCAGGTCGGGAAGACCCCCTGGAGGAGGGCATGGCAACCCACTCCAGTATTCTTGCCTGGAGAATCCCCATGGACAGAGGAGCCGGGAGGACCACAGCCCATGCGGTCGCAAAGAGTGGGACAGGACTGAAGTGACTTAGCACGCACACATGCGTTCTTTATATCAAGAAAGTGTCAAGCTGTCTATGCTTCATGCTCTGGGAGGAACGTAATCCGATCCTGCTGTTGCTCTGATTCTGCAGGAAGGTGAGGTGCGGAGTCTGTTCAGAGGAACGTCCGCTGACGAGAGCCGAGGAGGAAGCCAGCGGCCCTCGGGCGAGAGCCCGCACTAGTGCCTTCCCGCCCCGGGACCTCCCCTGGCCGTCCACCGCCCAGCACCCCCAGCGAGACCGCTGCTCTGGGCACAGCGCGGGCCGCCTGCCTCCCCCACTGCGCGCCTCTCCCCTCGGGCTCCCGCACCAGCGCCCGACCCGTGGTTTTGGGAAGACACTTGGTCCGACTCAGCCTTGCGCCTTTGCTTCCCCGGTGGGTTCCGTCCACCACGCCTCACTGTCACGGATGCAGTGACGGCACCAGACCTTCAGCCCTTTCTCCCTGGATCTCCACGCTGAGCCTCCGTGTCGTTCAGGCTCTGGAGTTACAGGCCCTCGGACTAAAACAATGGGACCTTTTCTTCACTCCTCACTCAAGGATTTGTTCTAGCTTTTGCGTTCTTTGTCTCAGCTGGTAATGTCGCCGTCATACCTCAGGATCCCAAACACAGAAAACTTGTTGTCAACCCAGGCTCCTCTGTCTCAAAAACAGACGCTTCTAGTAAGGCTCTGAAATCTGCCCGTCCTATATAAGAAGTGTCTTTCAAATGCAGCCTCTTCTTTCCTTGAAAAGACTCATGACATGGGAAATGGACACCTAGAGAAGAAAGCCCTCCTTGCTTCCCAGGGAACGGTCAAGTACATGACCAGTCCAGAGGTCAGGGAAGGACTCCTTACATTCGCTTTAAGGCAATTACCTACCATGATTCTGAAGTTCCACAGAACGAAAATGTCCAAGATACACCAATAGGAGAACACGCCTTTATAACTTGCTTAAAAAACAAGAATATTTCATTAATTAAGACCAACTTTGACATTTTCTGTACACACCTCACACAAACTGACAAGAGCTCTTTCATCAATTGATCTTATTGCATTCATGTCCATGTCTTGAATAATCTGAAAAATGCTAATTCCATTCTGAAGTCTTGTAATAATTTGTCCTCAGAATTTTAATGTGAACTAACATAATTTGGAGATGCTACTTCGAAGAAATGTCCACATTAATTCCCAAGAGTTCCAGAAGTTGTGATTATTTGCTAATGAGATAAATTAGTCCAGATTATCCTGATGATATTTTTTCAGTGACTAAAATATCTCCAACTATGCATTTCATTTTTTTTACTTTCTTCAACTTGTTTTGAGATTGATCAGCAACTCTTTCCTATAAAATATTGCAAAACTGAAGTGGTTTCTGATGCGTTTTATTATTTTTTTAATTAGGGCTTTCAAAAAATTCAATAAAGGGATACCTTGTATTTTTAATTACACTTTTCCACTATGGAACATTAAAAATTGTCTTTAATTATAAAAATAAAGCGTTCATATGCTTTTAAAAGTACGTATGATTATCTCTCGTTTCTTGGTGCTTTTATCATCCTGTAAACACACATTCAGCCGCTGGTTTCCGTCGCTCTCGCTGCTGCTGTCTCTCCATCACTTGTCGTGTCTGACTCTTTGCCACCACGGTCTGTAGCCTTCCAGCCTCCTCTGCCCAGAACTGTTGCTTTCGGCAATGCCAGCTTGATAATCGCTTTATGTTTAATGAGGTTTATATTGTGATATAACAATTACTTGTAATTTATAACCTTTGATACATCATTTACACTTTACCTACAAGCGACAGGTAACTAATCAGAAACTGGGAAGAATGATGCTGAGTGCAGAGAAGAAGCCAGCTCCAAGAACAGGGCCTGGCCACAGCCCCCAGGGACTAGACAATGTTGCCAGTCCCCAGGCGGGGGCTCACACCTGGATTATACGCTCCCCGAGTGCCCAGAGAGGGGCAGGCCGTCACTGCGCATCCACCCTCGCAGGGACTCGGGCGTCACAGGTCCTTTATTCTCACGTTGGCCGAGTTTAGGAACGCAGTTCAGGTGCCATGAAGCTGAAGCTGAAGCCTAGCTCCCTGCTACACAGTCAGGATCCAAGTGAGAACTCTGGGTGTTTCCAGGGCAACTAACTCATCTCCATGTTTCTTTTTTTTTCCAATTAAAATGGAGACACAATGGTAACTAATTTGCCTGCCATCTATGCCCTATACCACCCTGAACGCACCTGATCTCATCTGATCTTGGAAGAATTCCCTTCTAATGCAGGAGACAGAAGAGACGCAGGTTTGATCCCTGAGTCAGGAAGATCCCCTGGAGAAGGAAATGGCAATCCACTCCAGGATTCTTGCCTGAAGAATCCCATGGACAGAGGAGCCTGGCAGGCTACAGTCCATGAGGTTACAAAAGAGTCAGACACGACTAAGCAGAGGCACAAAATGAGTAAATATATCTTTTCTGATGGGAGAGTTTAAAAGGACTAAACCCATCATTGCCGTTGCCCCTAAGAGCAGTGGAATATTGCTGCCCTGACACCCTCAGTCATGGGTGACGGACACAGAACAGAAGCTTCACCCTTGCTGCCTACACTCCAGCTCACAGGCACTAGCGGTCCTTGTAGGCATGTGCCTTAGCCCCGTGGCTTGTCATTTTTGACCAAAGCAGAGAAGAGTGCTTTGGGGTCTGGTTTTTATAGATTCCTCCTTCTAGAGAAGTTTTTCTTCCCTGAGTCTTCGGCAGGAGTCGGGGGAGGTCAGAAAGTGGGGGAACTGGGTCTCCCTTGTGGAGGCAGCTGTCCTTGTGGGTGCTTTGCAGACCCAACATGCTGACGGCTAACAGGTGGCCCTAATGTCTTGTCAGTGTGGGTGCCCCATCCCAGGGAGCTTTGGTCTCCAGGCACCCACGTAAGGAGACTGGGGCGTCCCCCTGCATACAGCTCCTATGTGTCAAGAGGAGCTGATCATGTTTCATGATAGAGGTTTGATCATTGAAGACCTTCATATCTCTCTGTCATCTATCATCTGTCTATCTATCTGTAAATATCTATCTGTCCATCCATCCCTCTATTTTTATCATCCATCTGTCTGTTTATCTATGTCTATCATCTATTTATCTACCTATCCCATCTGTCTATCCATCTATGTTGTTTTCAGTCGCTCAGTCATGTCCAACTCTGCGACCCCATGAACTGCAGCACACCAGGCTTCCCTGTCTTTCACCATCTCCCAGAGTTTGCTCAAACTCATGTCCACTAAGTCAGTGATGCCATCCAACAATCTCATCCTCTGTCGTCCCCTTCTCCTCCTGCCTTCAATCTTTCCCAGCATCAGGGTCTTTTCCAATGAATCAGTTCTTTGCATCAGGTGGACAAAGTATTGGAGCTTCAGCTTCAGCATCAGTCTTTCCAAGGAATATCAGGACTGATTTCCTTTAGGATAGACTGGTTTGATCTCCTTATAGTCCAAGGGACTCTCAAGAGTCTTCAGCATGACAATTTAAAAGCATCAATTCTATCTATTCGTCTACTTAATTTTTCACATCCCTTCATTCATACCACATTTTAAAAATCTACTTCTCTCATATCTATCAGCTGAATACCACTGTCAGCCAGTGAGGAACCCCAGTGTGGCAACCATGATTAGCCATGGACTTGTAACGACCCTAAAAAAATTATCTTATCTGGTGAAATTAATTTTGCTTTATCCTGGCATCTCCAGATCAGCCCAACTCTAGGCAGTTCCACAGAAGAACCCTGAAGATGACTAAGGGTTTCTGAGCAGAAATTAGGCAATGAGATTAGACTATTTAGTCTGGAAATAAAGGTTATGAGCCTGCTGCGTATCTTGAACATGATGCAACCTCATATCTCGGTTTCCGTGGAAGACAGACAGACGGAGGAAATGAGCTTGTGCGCCGGTCTGCTGAGGAGCAGGGTAATAACCGTCCAGAGCGGAGGTCAGGGAGAAACAGCAGAGCCCAGAGAAAGTTCTGGGCTCCCCCTGCCTCATTTTTCGGTTTTTATTTCTTTTCACCGGCTAGTTCTAAAATTATTAAATTTGTCCGAGCTCACGTTGTATATTTTCCAGGCACAAACTAACGTGTTTGTGTGTACACGCTACTGCCAATGGCAGACACAGCAGGGCTGAGTCCTGTAGACGGCTGGGCAGGAGGCTGGCCCTCCACCACCGTCTCCAGTGGCTTCACAGACCCGCGTCTGCAGAGCCGTCGCATCACGAGAAGTCTCAGGCGTTCACCGCGTGTGCGTCCTCCCGGAGCTCACCAGAGCGCCGCCAGCCCACCCGCCAGTGTTTCCATCTGGCCCAGAACGTGTGCCTGCATCATGGCACACGTGCACGAACGTGTCCACGCTCTGCGGCAACGGAGAGGGCTGGGATGGGGAGGGAGGCGGGAAGGAGGTCCAGGAGGGAGGGGGCGTGTGTGTTCCGATGGGCAATTCATGCTGCTTCGAGGCAAAGGCCATCTCAATGTGAGAAAGGAATTATACTTTAATCAAAAATAAAAATAAAGGCATAAAAGAAAGTCCGTTCCTAGGAAGGGAGTCACTGGATAAAAGACGATTTTACTTTTAATCCCTTTTGTTTTGAACACACAGTCACGTCTCCAGGTTGCTATTTAAGTAAACCGGGGGTGTTCACACTTGACTGTTCGTCTCCACCAGGTGAAGCGCTCGTCACACGTGGATGTCGGCTCTCAGCTCCTCGGAGTTGCTGGGCTGGAAGGTCTGGGCTGGGGCCCTGCGGTCTGAGTCTGTAACAAGCTCCCCAGGGCTGCTCTTGCTGCTGCTCTGGGGCCTGAACTCTGCGAACCACTGAATTAAGCCATTTGCTTGCTTCCGAGAGAACAGAGTTGGTGTCCTCTCCACTCTGAATGTGCTGGGTGGGACCATAACTTGCCTCTCCGACGTCCCTGCCTGTTCCTGCCAAGGTGAGTGGGCAGACAGGCCCCTCTGGAAGAGCGGGCCAGCCCACCGCCCACTGCAGTCCACCCGGAGCTCTTGCATCCCAAGACGGCCCCCACAGCTGTCCCTGCTCAGAGGGTGCCCCCAATGCCACACGGCTCCCCGGGCACTTAGCACATCTTAGGGCATGTTCCCGCCCATCTTTTTCATGATGTCCAAGATGGAACACACCAACCTCTGTCACCAGAAGTCTTCCCTCCCGTGCACTTGGTTTCCGTTAGGACCACCTTGCCCCACAAGACGGCTGGAAGACTCCACACGGTGCCCTGTCTCAGGGCTGGCCGAGCTTGCGGCCACAATGAGATTAGACTCCACAGCATGCGCTGTTTGCACCTCTTAGATGCTGCGTGTTTAACTCCAGGACGGGAGCCGAGGGATGATTCGAGTCCTGTTTGTGAGTCCCGGCATCCAACAGGGTCCACTTCGCCCAGTGACGAGGCTCCATCCTGGGGACCGCAGGGCGTCTCCAAGAGGCCCCCCTGACTCTGAGGACCGTCTCTAAATTACAGGGCTCAGAGAGGCTGGGCTGGATTGCTGACCACACTTTTGGAGGATAAAATGCTGGGTGCCCTGAGGTAAGGAGCTGCCGTGGGACCTGGTTCTTGGGTCAGCTTCTGGAGATGGGCAGCTGGCCCCCGGGGAAGCCCAGCGGCCACCCTCCCCCACTGCCCTCAGGGTCCTTAACCCCTCCTGGAGTAAGGCCAGGCCTCCGAGGGTCTCTGAGAGATTGCAGCTGAGCTGGAACCCCCTCCCAACACAATCGTGTGGCGGTGAGTAGTTCCACCCGGGAATGTGTGGGGGTCGCAGGCACGGGGATCCCAGCAGCCAGTGTGTTTGTGTGTGTGTGCGCGCTGTGTATGTTTGTGAGGGTGCGCGTGCATGCGCGCGCGTGCGTGTGTGCGCGTGCGCCGGATGGCCGGGGGCGCGCGTGCGTGTGTGGGCGTGCATGTGTGCGCGTGCGCTGGATGGCCGGGGGCCGGGCAGCAGGGCCTGGCGGGGCCTCTGCAGAGCCGCCCTCCTGGGACAGGGCGTGTTTGCGGGGAGCGGGGGGCTGCTTGACGCGGGCTGTGCTGCCCCCTCGTGCCCGTCCGGCAGAATAACGGCCTCCTGGGAGCATCTCGGTCGGACCTGGCGAACTGTCGGCTGGCTCTGGTCCTGGACTCCGACAGGAAGAACGCACTGCGGCAGGCGGGGGTCAGTGGGAGCCGACAGCCTTAGTGCACCCTAGCCCCTCTGTGAGCGAGTCCCTGGTGGATCCCGGGGGTCAGGAGGGCCCTGCTGGGTCCAGCATCGGAGGGCAAGGCCCACGTTCCTGCCGCCTTCCCTGTGGGCGTCCCCGCTGACCCTCCCTGGAGACCAGGTCCCTACAGAAACATTCCTCATCATCAAGAATTGAGCAACTTCTCTGAATGCCTGAAACTTCCTTGTGTTGTTTTGGCTGGAGCTGCCGTGTGACTTCCTCACGCCCCACAGATACACATGGAAATTACTGGAGCCTTTTATGGGAATAAGGAGACTCACCAAGTGCCTGCCCCCAGGCCTGGGTGCCCTCGGGTCCCGGGGCTCTGCTTGCCCGGGAGACAAGTTCCCCAACCTCAGGAGTCACTAGTCCACTTTCTGCTTTGCTTCAATTCCAAGAAAATTGCACTGCATTATTTTTAAATAGAATGAGTTCTGAAAGCATACTTTTCCCCGCATCCTCAGAGAGTGCTTACAACATCATTTGATGGCTTATTACTATTATTCTCTGTTTAAAACAGTTTGTTCAAGATTTTTTTTTTCTTATCTGCTACAGGACAGGTTTTAGGAAGTCATTAATGGTGTTCAGGGTTATACCTCCAGATGCTGTGACCTGAACACATAGCAAGACTTGGTACTTCCCTGTCAATCCAGGGGTTAAGACTCCGCATGCTTCCAACACAGGGGCATGGGTTTGATTTCTGGTCAGGGAACTCAGATTCCATATTTCTCAGGGCAGAAATAAATAAATAAAAGATCATCATAAGGGTAACACATGTAAATCCATGACTGATTCATGTTAATGTATGGCAAAAACCACTACAATATTGTAAAGTAATTAGCCTCCAACTAATAAAAATAAATGGGGAAAAAAAAGATCATCATAGATCACTTAAATATATATGTCCTCATGCTCCACAAATATATATATATATATATATTTATTTAGCAGTACTGTGCACAGATATGGGCTTCCCAGGTGGCTCAGTAGTAAAGAATCTGCCTGCCAATGCAGGGGACATAGGTTCAATCCCTGGGTCAAGAAGATGCCTTGGAGAAGGGAATGGCAACCCACTTCTGGAGAATCCCATGGACAGAGGAGCCTGGCGGGCTACAGTCCACAGGGTTGCACATAGTCAGACAGGACTGAGCGACTAACACTTTAGCTTTAAAACGAGTGTGATGCATCCATGTAGCCGAGTGTGCAGCTTACGGAAGACGGGAGAGGTTCTCTGTGTAGGAAGGCTTGCAGACCACCACCCTGGAGTCAACGGTAATAAACTAGTTAATGAAAGAAGCCACGTTCAGAAGTGTGCACACCGTGACGGCGCTCCTCTTAAAAGAGGGAAAAATTAAAGTCTAGTTTTTATTTTCTCTGTGTTTTCAGAAACACTGGAAGTGTGTGAGCGAGTAGTGATAGAGTTTTCCTGGGGTGGTGGGAGGGGGCGCTAGGAGGAAGGGAGAGGTTTCTCAGAGCTTCTCCTTTTATATATTTTTAAACCAGGCGAATATGGTACTCAAAACTGTATTAAATGGTTTTCTTTAAAATACAGGTTTAACACATTTGTCTGGACTTCAGCTGGAGAGTTCCAGGTGTGGTGTGGACCCCCCTGAACCGTGTGACCTCTGTAAAGATGGGGTGCTCTGTAGCTAAGTGGGGTTCGCACCTGCTCCTTCCCTGGTGATCACGTGAGTAAGCACCACGTCCAAGGCATGCGGGTGCTGTCCCAGGCCAGGGGCTGGGCAGTCTGTGTTACGTCAGTTCCCCTGAGGCTAAATCAGATTAAATTAGATGCCCATTTCACAGGGGAGCATACTGAGGCCAGGGAAAGGTGCCCCAAGCTCACACTGAGTAAAGACAGAGCTGGTGTTCAGACCCAACTCCACGTCACTCCAAGGTCTGGTCTTCAGGCTGCCGAGGTGCCCCCCTCCCCCATCCCCGGGCAATCCCCAGAGAGGGCGGCCTCGGGGAGAAGTGGGGGAGGGAGGCCTAGACTCGGTCAGCCCCCCGGCACGTCCGAGATGACATTCCAGGTCATCTTTGTGAAAAGCAGCGAGTTGCATCCCAGAACAGCCATCTCTTCGCGGCATGCAGCCGCCAGACTGGGCTCCGTGGAAACTGCTGGGTGTCCCCAAGCATTTGGGGATGGACCACAGTCTGCCGGGCAGGGGAGCGTGTTCAGTAACCCACGTGGGAAAGGGCCAGGGCTGCCAGCACCGAACAACCCCGACGGGGGCTGCAAGCCAAGAACTCGATTCTTCTGGGGTCCAGAAGTCTCAAATCAGGGTGTCAGCAGGGCGGCTCTGGGCGGGAGGCATCTGACCGCTTCCAGCCTCCGGTGGTCGTGGTGTCCCCACTTATAGACGCGTCTCCCCCCCTCCACCTCCGGCCCCGTGGCACTCTCCCTGTGGGACTCCATCCTCGCGTGGCGTCTCTCCTTTCTTCCTAAGGATCCTGGTCATATTCGACGGGAGCCGAGCCACTCCTGCAGGACCTCATCTTATCTCACTAGACCTGTGACAACCCTATTCCAAATAAGGTCACAGTCACAGGTAACCAGGGCGTGAACACACCTTTTGGGGGAGCACTACTCAAGCCGTAAGAATAGAGCATCATCGGAGGGCTGGAAGTTCTGTGCAGCTGGTTTAGACAAGGGTCTGTGCAACAGTCATTAAGTCACAGCTTTACTAACCTAAGTTTCAAGAACATGTAAATGCGGTGAGGCCTTGGACAAGAAGCCTTTCATCATGCCCTTCGCAGGCAAGGATTCAAATGTTGCCCACAGAAGTTGAAAAGAAATTGAAAACAGGTTTGAATCCAGTGAGCAGGGCAAAGCAGAAACTCAGGGAACAGTCGGTCAGGAGAGAGCCCTGGGCCCCTGCCGGGGTGGGAAGAGGTCACGCGTCCCCCCAGGCCGCCGAGACTCCCGGGAGACTGCGTTTTCCGAGAAACTGAAGGCCAGGGGTGACCTGGGCTGGTCACAGGACTCTGCAGGGAGGCTGGCCTTGGACGCCCACCCTGGCGCAGCCCACGGTCACACGGTTGGGCCTGTGAGGGGAAAAAAGGCTTCAGTAGAAACTGCAAGAGCTTTTCTGGGAAAGAGTCTGTAAATGCAGGCGACAGAGAGCCCGGTGTTGGATGCCTTCTTGGGAGCCTTTGGCTGGCGGAGGCCCCAGGACTCTGGCTGGTTCTGGCAGGAGGTGGGAAGGCCTTTCTTGGAGATAGCTGACGTTGCTTGCTAGTTAGAATCTCAGACAAAAGGCTTCTGGGTTTTTTGATTTTTTTTTTTTTTTTTAATGTAATCCACTATTTTTTTTTTTAATGTGGGCCTTTTTTTTTTTTAAGTCACTGAATTTATTACAATATTGCTTCTGTTTCATGTTTTTGGTGTTTTGGCCACAAGGAATGTGGGATATGAGCTCCCGACCAGAGATCAAACCCATGCCTGCACTGGAGTGCAAAGTCTTAACCACTGGACCACCAGGAGAAGTCTTAACCGCTGGACCACCAGGCAAAGCCTTAACCGCTAGGTCGCCAGGGAAGCCCCCAAGGTCTGCTGTTAAAGGCTGACAGTGCCTCTTCAGCTTGACCAGCTCCAACTTGACAAGAAGTTGCTGGTGGGCCCCAAGCATGCCCAGCTGAGCCAGGGGACCCCGCCACCCCATCTGCACCCCCTCCCCAGGCAGATGGTCTCACAAGGGCAGCACACGGGAGCAGGGCAGCCAGGAGGGACGCCGAAGCAGAGAAAGAAGGAAAGGGTTCTCCCGGCGCCCACAGTGGAAGCTGGGAGCTCTCTGCTGCGGGCAGAACTTGTATCAAAGACGAGGTTCGTTGCTGGTGTCGTCAGGCTAAGCCTCAACCGGGCCTTCGTGAACCGTTCCCGACTGTCTGCCCAAGACAGCGCTTTCCTTCATGAGTTCCGAGAAACAGACTCACTGAAACTGTCTCGAAACACAAGTCCTCTGCCAGCTTTCTTTCCGTGGTGTCTGCAGTTCAAACCCTGTGCATGCTCCCCAGGCCTCAGAGTCAGGCTTGAAAGGATGGAAACCCACGTGCACACAGGCGGTATATGTTTGCTCAGAGAGGTGGCCGCGGCGTGGGGGCCTTCCAGGGGGTGACACCCACTCCAGGGCCTCAAGGAGAGCCCGCGGCGGACAGAAGTCGCTCGGGGTCCATCTCCGGGAACCTGGGAAGGCATCCTGCTCCCTGCCTTTCCACGGAGCAGGTTCCGCCTCTAGGAATCCAGGAAAACGCCTGCTGTTGCCGCTGCGGAGGCTGAATGTGTGGAGAACGGGAATCTGACCGGCCTCGCCCGCCGGCTCCCGGGATCAGCGCGGGCCCCCTGCCTGGTCCAGGAGCCGAGCTCATCCGCTTACAGCTTTCACAATAGCCGGGCCAGTGCCCCAGACGATGCTGTCAATTTGCTTTTAAGACCCCACTTCAAAGCGGGAGATCCGATGGGATGACTGAAAGGCAGAGCAATGGGGGGAGAGACGACTAACATTAATAAGGCACCACCACCCGCAGGACGCCACAGCGACGCTCCCAGGGCCCTTTCTGAAAGAAAGGCTCAAGAAGATGCAAGGGCTGTGTGTGTATGTTGCTGCTGCTGTTGTTATTTTCAGCAGCTTGAAGGAGGAAACTGCCCTGGATTTCTCACCTTCTCTGGGGAGCACTTGAACTTGAAGCCGGCACCCAAGCTCTGCACCAGGCCCCCCATCCTAACACCCCTCCCCGGAGAGCTGAACCCACATTTTGCCGTCCTGACCTCCTCCGTACAGAACAGGCTCGCCAAGGACCCCTTTCTGTGCACAAAGGTTCTGTCTGTCAGTCCATGCTGCGGAAGAAAAGGATTCTAAAAATCTCAGCGGTTTCTATGAACTGCTTCTCACACTCACAGGCCCAGGGGGGCCTGAGAGTTTCTGCTCTGTCGTGGGTCAGCCGGCCGGATTCAGTCTGCTCCACGTGGTCAGCACCCCTGACGGGCGGCTCCCTGAGTCACCTCTCCGCCTGGCGAAGGTCAGGAGGGCAGGGAGCAGGGCAGCTGGGGCCCCCTGAGTCCTCCATGCAGAGCGGGACCAATCCCGCCACCAGGAGGTGCACCCACTGAAGTGGAGGTCCTGCGTGGTCCCCGTGAAGCGTCCAGTCCAGGGAGGAAGGGAGTTCTCGGGGGCAGGGATGGACTCAGCCTCATGACAGAGGAAACATGGGGGAGGGCCCCCCGGTAACTACAGGGACTTGACCTCCTGAAGGGACGTCCCAGGTGCGACTAGCAGTAAGGAATCTGCCTGCGATGCAGGAGCCCCGGGATCGATCTCTGGGTCGGGAAGATCCCCCGGAGGAGGCCATGGCAACTCACTCCAGTATTCTTGCCTGGAGAATCCCATGGACAGAGGAGCCTGGTGGGCTACAGTCCATGGGGTCACAGAGAGTCGGACAGGACTGAAGTGACTGAGCACGCGCGCGTTTTCCTGTTAGGGTTGCGGGGTTGATCTTTAACACCGTGTCAGGTAAGGATGTTACAGCCAGTAAGGAAAAAGACCACCAGCTGTTTCTGTGCCCACATCATACCCTCTGCTGAGCAGCCTTGCAACCCCTGCGGGGGCCTTTTGTTGTGGACTTGAATCTGTGACTTCCTCCGGGCCGTCTCACCAGGGACTGTCCGGCTGCTATTACAGAAGACTGCCACGCCTGCACTGTGGGGCGTGGCTGTGAGCGGCAGGATGCCCTCTGCCACCTGCCTGGGAGCCTCTCTCCACCTTGTGAAAATCCACGCAGACGTGCTCAGCCATGACTGAGTCTTTGTGACCCCACGGACTAACCGCTTGCTCCTGCATCCACGGGGATTCTCCAGGCAAGAATGCTGGTTGGGTGGCCATTTCCTCCTCCAGGGGATCTTCCCGACCCAGGGATCGAACCCATCTCTCCGCCTCTCTGGCTGCAGAAACTCCTCACAATTCTTTATTTGTGAGAGAGCTGGTTGGTAAATACATACCATCTGCCTGAATTGGCTAGCAAGGCCTGCTTCAAAACATTCTGCAGAATTTTCCCATTTGCATCAGAGAAATAAATCACCGTGGGAAACACGTCTGCTCTAAGCTAGCAGGGACCATCCAGGACAGGGATGATAAAACACAGAACTGAACTTCAGAAGTCACCGACTCCGCTGAAAGCTGCAAGTCTAAAAAAGGCCTTTCCTGATCTCAGCCGAGTGACTCAGTTTCACTGTGACTCAGCTCGGCTCGCGGCCCCCCGGGGAGGGGGCGGGGGGGTGGGCAGCAGCAGATGTGCTGCCGTGGGGTGCAGAGCCCCCAGAGGAGGCGCAGCTATTTCTGGCGGGTAAATGAGGACAGGGCGCGCGTGCGGGCGTGAGCTCAGGAAGTACAGCCTGGGCGTTAATGAGAGGAAACACCCCCCACGCGGAGGCTGCCAGTGATTCAGAGCCCAGAAGCGGCCCCCTCCCTGCCGTGCCTGCGGCCTGGCGGGCCCACAGGTGACCCAGACCCAGAGGAGCCCCCCCGCCGCCGGCAGGAGCTGGTCGCCCCGCAGGGAGCCAGGTCTCCCCCGCTCCCCGCCAGCTCCAAAGTGGGCTAGGAAATGGTTTCCCTGGCCCAAGGCTGCCTTTTCAACTTGCGGAACAAATGCTAAGCTTTAAACAAGCCCTACATGCAAGGTTGCTACGGTCGGGTCCCACCCTTTGTGACCCCATGGACCGTTGCCCGCCTGACTCCTCTGTCCATGGGATTCTCCAGGCAAGAATACTGGAGTGGGCTGCCATGCCCTCCTCCAGGGGCTCTTCCCGATCAAGGGATGGAACCCCCATCTCTCATGTCTCCTGCATTGGCCTGCAGGTTCTTTACCACTAGCGCCACCTGGGAAGCCTCCAGTTACAAGCAAACGTGAGATGCCCTGAGTACCAAGGAGACTTCGGCCTTGAGACGGGTGGCCCAGAGGCTTTGGGTCAGGGCGGGCCGCTTGAGTGGCCGCCCCGCTCCGTCCCGTCTCACCAGGCCGAGTGTGGAGGGGCAAAGACACCCTGGAGGGCGAGGCACCATGGCGACCCCAGAGGAAACCAGGTAATCTGGACTCAGCATCACTTCACACCTATTCTGACGAACACGGAGGCTCCACTGGACCAGTGGGCCGTGTCTGCATCTCAGAGCCGGGAGACGCCTGCGCAGCCCGCAGGAAGAGAACGCTCTCTCAAGACAGGAAAACTCATTTTCAGAAAAAACAGGCTGGTGAAACATTTCTCTCCATGTCCTAAAGGGAAGAGTCTCAGATCTCTGGCATGAAGGATGATGGCATGGTGGATGGTGGGGTGTGGTTTGGAAGCAGAAGAGTGGATTACAGAGCTTGACAATCACTGCAAACCGGGTGTCCTGCCGCCCCTAATGATCCAGTATTTCCTGTGTGTGCATCTTACCTTGTCAGGAGATGTGGGTCATACCACAGCCCCTCCCGGGGGTTCAGGAGAGCATCTGAAGAAACAAGAGCAGGTTTCACAAACGCTTGAGGATCACCTTCTCAGGGTGCGTCATTGCCTCCTAATGAACCAACAAGGAGACTGAGGAATCAGACAGATACAGCTAAGATGGTGGAAAGGAGAAAGCGCTACCTACGGCACTGCCTGAAAACACCTTAAGTCTGGAAGGTTGACGAGGATGAGAAGACTGGAGCCTGACTGTCACACATCCCAGGTACTCAAAAGGGACCCCGGGAACACCTTTTAATACCGCAGAGCAATCACCTCAGATCTAATCAAACTAAACGCTTTGTCTGCATCGTGTGACTTGAGCTCGGGAAAGTGCTCGTGCAAGTCAAAAGGAGGCCAGAGAGATATATCCTCAGGAGGACCTAGAACAAGGAGTGACAGGAAGATGTGGAGAGTGAGGAAAGGACCCTCGCACTCCTCCCAGGAGGGTCTGTGCGCTGACAGCGCCCCCGCCTCGCCTGCAGCCTGGATGGGAGATGAACGTGGACCCACAGCTCAGACTGCACGCTTCTCACTTCATCTCATCCCTCACAGAAACATCTTCAAGGCAACTCTCAGGATCCTCAATTGTAACCCAACCCTCAACGCGACTCCCACCTATTGTAAGACTATGGTTTCCAGATCTATAACCTCAATTCACACACTTGACAAGTGACAGGTTCCTTCCACAGTGAAGTTTTTTTAACAGAAAATTTCCTAAGGGCTTCATATTATTCACTTTCATTTATCCTGTACCTAACCTGGGATCTGATAAACAGGAGGCACACAGTATATGAATGAGGAAGTGGGTGATGGAAGGGTGAATGGGTGGATGGAGAGAAGGATGGATGGATGAATGGATGGGAGGATGGGTGGATGGATGGGTCGGTGGATGGATGGGTGGGTGGATGGAAGGATTGGTGGGTGGATGGGTGGATGGGGGATGGCTGCCTAGATGGACAGATGGGAGAGAAGGGGGGAGGGATTAAGGAGAAGACCATACTTTTTTTCCTTTGTAGTAATTTCTGTAAATGACACCCAGTCCTTGACTCATTTGGAAGAACTACAAAATAAATATGATCTAAGGTGTGCAAAGCTTACAAATTTATTAGTGGCTTGTGCAGTAAGCCTTCCTTTGAGGTTTTTGTGGCAAAACTAGCAACAAATTAATAAAAGCTTAATTTTTATACAAATAGTTTTATTACAAATTTGAATTTTTAAGAAATACACATTTAAAGGAATTACACAGAAGGCCTTAGTAGTCTTAAAAACGTTTTGGAGACTTGGAGTGAAATGTCATTTCAGGCAGAGTGGTCCAATCCTGCTCCCCTGCAATCCAAGTCTGAACACAGCTCACGAGAACCCAAGGAAGCGCCTGAATGTGCCTACAGGTGACGACTCTGACATTCTGCTTGGACAGAGCTGCTTCTCACACCAGGCCGCAGAACGCGGGTGCTCTTAAGATGAAGGCCTTTCAAGGTTGTTGCTTTTGAAGTCAAGTCATTCAGTTTGTGATTAGTGTTTAAAACCCTGAAGATATTTCATACAGAAGAAAAACAAGAAGCTCAAAGGACATGTCTCCCTGTAACAGACACCACGTCCGGGAACCTGGGTTTGGCTTTGGCAATACACAACTTTTGGTTTCGAGGTGAACAATGAAAACTGGTGTTTCACATTCAATACCCTAGCGCTTTAAAAATCTCTGTTAAAGGACAACACAGGCTTTTAAAGGAAGAAACTATGAAAGCTTTATTTTAACAGTGGAAATGAAACTACAGCTTGACCTGCCTAATTGCTGACATCTATATAAATTACTAAAATATATATATATTTCCTTTCTGCCTACTTTGGGGACCACCTTGATTCCACAGGAAATCCGTGATTTCTGCAAGAGCACCTGCGCAGTACCACGCGGAGCAGAGAGACCGACCTTTTCTTTGGAGGGAGGGGGCGGCCGGAAGAAGGGCCGCGGGCCCGCCCCTCCGCCGGAAGGGCGCGGCCGGCGGCTCCGCGCGGCTGGGACAGGCCGCGGGGACCTGCGTTCTGAGGCCGCGCGACAGCGACCCCGGCAGACCACGCACCTGGGGGTGGAACGGCTCTGTCGGGACGCGGGGAGGCCCCGGCCGCCCCGGGATGGAAGGCCCCGCCCCCCTAGCACCCTTTGGTTCCTGGTGGGTCTCGCGTCACACAGGAGCGCACGGACTCAGGACAGACATGCTCTTTATTGCATCGGGACGCCCCGGGGGCTCCTCCACAGGCAGCTCGGTGGACGTGGCCGCCCTCCAGCAGCAGAGGCCAGCGAAGCAGGGGTGTTAGTCTGGCAGGTCCCCGTCGGGCACCTTACGGGTTCGTATGGGCAGTGAGGTACACGGGCTATATTTCTAGAGCTCGTTGCGGTTAGGAGGGGGGGGAGGGGGGGTAGCACCATGTTGTGACGCAGCTGCGGGCCGGCTCGGCTATGTCCTCCGCATGCATACTTGGCAGCGGCTGATGTGCGTGCGCAGCTCCCCGGCCTTCAGCGTGGACGGCGTGGGCTTCCTGAAACGCAGCACAGAGGCCGGTCGCCGCACGGGCCTCCCAGCCGCCGGAGACCCCCGGGGACCCGCCCCCGCCCTGCCTGTGGGCACATCCCGCGGCCCCGGCAACGCCTGCGAGTCACCACCTGCATCCCGTTCCCAGGGCGTGAGAACATGCCTAGAGCCACCCAGGTCGGTCTGAGCCCCAAGTCTCAGCCACTGCCCACCACAGACCCCCACCCCTCCTCGCCCCCACTCCACCACCTCCTCAAATGCCAGCATCAAACTTCTGCTCTCTCAACTCGATTATAAACACCCCCAGACTAAGAAGATACTCTTCTCTGGGACACTTCACACACACACATCTGAAGGGCGTGTCTGACTCTTTGCAACCCCATGGACTGTACAGTCCATGGGATTCTCCAGGCCAGGATACTGGAGTGGGTAGCCTTTCCCTTCTCCAGGGGATCTTCCCAACCCAGGGATCGAGCCCAGCTCTCCCACATTGCAGGCGGATTCTTTACTGTCTGAATCACCAGGAAAGCCTGTATAATGAGAGTACCTTGTCCGAAAATTGAGATGGTTTATATTAGCAAAGTTGGTGAAAATCCTAGTGCCCCCAAATTATTTAAATGCATGGGACCTCACCTAGTCTTGTTTAAGAAGACATTTGAATTAATTGTACCACGCTGCTGGTTTGGGGGAAAAAAAAAACCCATTGTTACCTATTTACCTATAATGGGCAGCCCCAGGAACTGGTGCTAAAATGGTCAAGTCAGAGTTGACGACAAGTTCCCAGCGGCCTAGAAAGTGTCCTGTGAGCTACGAGAAAGGCCCCTGGCTCTTTTCTGATGCTTGGAAACTTACAAATAGTGAAGATGCTGCTTCACCCTTATGATCTAAGCTAGAAAGAGGCAGGGTCACAGCAGAGGTCTGCAGAATGCTCTCCAAAAAGGTAAAGACAGAAGCGCTTATTTCCAAGGCTGAGACGTCCTTATTTGGGGGAAAGAACAGTAAGTAATTGTTCAGACCCCTCGGCATCCCGCAGCAGCTCCAGCAGGTACTAAGAACAGCATAGACGCCTCTTTATGTCCAGGAGAGACTGGGCCCCGCTCCAGGCTAACTTAGAGGTCAGCAGCCACTCGATACCATCGTTTTAAAGGGGAAATTTTGTTAGAGGAAAAGAAAGACAAGTCCCTCCCTATCTATTTTGGCTGCGATTTGTGCTGAAATTAATTTTCCTCCGTGCAGGCCTAAAAAACAGTTACTGGCGACTCACAACACATACGTCCAGTTCAGCCTTATAGACACCGTGAAAACCAAGGCTATTCTCTCTCTCTCTGCTGATCAAACGTATCACGTCTAAAACGATTTGAGCTGTTTTAATGATGCTGCCGTGGATTCACTTTGGAAAACAACCTTTCGTCTTTCATGCTTCTTCAGCAATGAAGGAATGAAGCCTGTCACCTGAGCTCCACCTTTGAAAACGGTCTCGGTTATTCACCCGCATAGAACAGACTCATAGACTCATTCTTCCACGTGGAAGGAGGACTGTCCCTGAGGACTGCTGCAGAACCATCTCTGGGACTCTGCACGGGTCACGGGTGTGGATCATGGCTGACTGAAAAGAAAAGTCGCCGAGGGGAAGGGGCCTGAGCCACTTACTTGAACATCTCGCTCCGCTCTATCGTAGCGAGCCAAAAGCTGTAAGCGTTGGCATAGTAATTGCAAGTTCCGCGGCCGTGGCACTCGATGAAGGGGGCGCTTCTGAACTCCTCCAGACACGAGCCAGGGGAGGCGAGGGCCTGGCCAGAGCCTTCAGCCCCGGCGCTGGTGTGCTGCGGGGAAAGGGGACCGTGAGTCAGCGGGGATCGGGGTGCCCCCCCCTACAGAGCCGCCCCTTCTGCCTCCTGCGGTCACACACGGGCACCCACACCTCCCCGTGGCCAGGCCCCTGGGGACGCTTCGCAGGGCGTCCCAGTAGTGAGGGCGGGAGCCAGAGAGGAGAGGTGGGGAGGTGATGGGCGTGGCTCTGGGGCAAACACGGAGCTGCTCCAAACACTCACCATCACAAAGGAGTAGCCGATCCAGAGCGAGGACCAGCCGGTGGGGCACTGGGGAATCTGGATGGTCTGGCTGTGCACGGCCATCACCATGGCCGGAGCCTCACACACCGCGCACCTGCAAGGAACCAGAGCCAAGACCCTCAGTCGGTGGAAGGGGCCCCGCCTGCTCACCCCTCCCCGGCACCTGCTCTCCAGCCCTGCCCCCAGCCTCGCGGGTCCAGTGACATCTTATCAAACGGAGCAGGTGCCCCTGCCTGGACTCTGAGGCCCAGGGCCTCTCACTGCTTTGATAGAGTTGCCTCGGTGTTGAAATATTAAACTCCCAGCCACACTCAAGACTTGTCATCTCTCCACCTGCTCTGCTATAAGGGGAAGGCAACCCGGAGCCAGGTTGTAAGAGGGCCCGTCTCCTGGGGGAGCTGGGGCCGCAGGAGACGTCTGTGTCTTCTCTGCATACTGCAGCATCCTCCAGCGTTTCAGCGATGAGCACTGACCTCAGCAAACACAAGGAATGCTCAAGAAAAAGGAGACGGTGCAGTTCAGAGGCCAGTGCTTCTGGAACATGGCGATCTGTTTTAAGCCCTGAATCATCTTCAATGTAAGAACATTTGCTGAATTACAGTAACTGAGAAAAACAATGAACCCAGGGCCAGCGGTCCACATGTGCCTCCTTCCAGAGACCATCCAGACCTACAGCCAACAGATCAGTGAGGAGACCTGCCCGGGGCTGGACCCAGAATATTCTGACTGGCTCCTGCTGTACTAAGGGACCCTCTGATGGTGGGATCACGGTTTGTTAAAGAAATAAATGAACAATAGCAGTAACTACATTCAAGTCACAAATGAACACGGGGCTAACAATGCTGATAGATGACTACAAATGATGCTAATAACACACCTAGCTATGCTGGAACATTTGCACAAAAATAGATGAGAAGTGGGAACAGGCCTGAATGAGTCACTCGGTTTTCCCGGACGTGTGAGTCTGCGTGTGTGTTGTGCTACTTCGATTTTATTCACACAAATGCAGATGAATTAAAGGGCTCAATTAAACAACAGTTACTGAAATTGGCCTTTCACATCTGCCGCCATCTGCCCGCCAGGCCCAGGAGCAGACACACAGCACAGGGGAAGGTGACTCATGTCAGCCTCTGCTGCGCTGGCGGAGTCACGCTGCTGCAGAAATGCGGTCTCGACCCCGTGAGATGGGTGTTATGGGACAGAGAATCGCAGGTTTAACGAGCCGCGTCGTCCCCTGAAATTCATACAGTCTCATTCTCCGTATTATTCATGAGAATCTGAGACCACAGCTAGTGCGTGCATAAGGCAGAATTTGAGCTCAGTTCTTGCTCTCAGACCAGTGGTCTGTCCTCTAGAGCAATTAAACAATCCACAGTTTTTGATGCCTCACATCTGCAGAAAGTCAGAAAGTACTTGGAAAATTGAGGCAGGATGACAGCAGAAAACTTGCTACTCTTTCTGCTGGAGAGGAAAGATTTTGTGTTGTTAATTCTACAATTAAGCTTTAGGATGTCCCCAAAGGAAAGGCCTTGGAAAGAACTTGTGAGTTTTGAGAGGTCGTCAGAAACCGCCAGGTTAAAGTGACATGGGCGCTGGGTGCCCTGGAGGAACAGGTGGCGTGATCACAAGAGGGGAGGCAGATACATGCGCTTTAGAGCGGTGACGTGAAGGCTGTGACTTCTGAGGTCTCTTCAGGCCCAGAGCCTGTGGGTCAGCTAACAGGGAGCTGTGAACACCCTGATACGGGCGGCACTGGGGCATTTAAACAACTGGTGACAGGCCCACAGGGAAGAGCAAGTCCCAGACCCAGTCGACTCCTGGACCAGTTTCCGGGATGTCCTAACCCATCCCAGAGCCCCCGCGTCCCAGCCAAATCAAGGTCAGTGTCAAGTTTGCCAAGACGGTAAATAGGAAACAAAAAAGAATCACAATCTACCTGTTGTCCACGGAAAGCTAAACAGAAACACAAAGGTGGTTAGTTCTCGTTCTCGTGAACCTGACACAGTTCTGAGCAAAAAACATCTCGACTCAGAACAGCCCACAGGCACCCCCGACATGCAGAAGGACTCTGCATTTGGCGAGGGGCCTCTCGGGAAGCTCCCGTTTTAAGGTCCAGGAGGTGAGTTTTCTTATGGCTCAAAAGAAAGCGGTTGGATGTAAGGCCTTCAAAAACCTGACTCTTCTCATAGGCATCACCCAGCCTTTCTGCTCCGGGTCCATAGGGTAGGTTCTTTTTAAGAAGACTGATCTGGACCAGCCTTCCATGTGATGGAACCACAGACCCTATAACTGGCTGGCCCCCTCGAAGCCCGCAGTGACCATCTGGGGACCAGGCGGTCACCACGCACCCAGCCCCCACTTCCGGCTGCAGACACCCCTCAGCCAGCACTGTTATATCTTTCCTCCTGTTCAGAAGCTGCTATTTCCCTAAAAGAAACACAGAAAAGCTTATGTTCTTTCTCCTTCTCACTCTGCTAAGGCAAACTTGTCCCGCCTTGTCATTCTTTTTATCCTCCATTATCTGCTCGTGTAGAAGACTAGCTTCTCAGTGAAACAAATTCATACATTTGCCTCTGTTCTATTACTTCTGAGTGCAGCTAAGGAAGCAACTTTTTAATTAGAAGGAAAGAAGCAAAGATAAGACAACTGTGTACTTTTCGGTCATAATAATTCCAGTTTCCCATTTTATTTCCTACCAGGCAGATTCTGGGGGACTTGAAAACATACCCCAGACATTAATCAGTGTGGAAGGCACTTAATTTGGGAAGTCACTCAAACATATGCATTCTCAGTGGGGACAATATTACCTTCAGGGTGCAAAAACTGGTGTAGTGGGGGAGAATATGAGAATTCTTAGAACATACACATGTTCTAATGCACATAATACATCAGTATAATCTTCTTATGTATAAGGCACAGACACACTCTATGTCCGAGGTGTTACAATTTCTTGAGGATTCCCTCACACCCAAAGTTGAGTTCCCACATTAAGTGCCACTGAACTGCACACTTTAAAACGGTCACGATGGTAAATTTCACGTTATGTGTATTTTACTATGATCAAAAATAAAATTCTTTTTAAAATTTCATGGGGGTGGGGAGTGATTCCAAAATATATATATCTTAAAAGACTCCTCACAGAGAGATTTATTTAAGAAAGAAGAAAGCAGAGAAGATGTTCCCACGTTTGTGGGAATTCCAGAGACACTGCTTGCTCATGGCGGGGAAGGTGCTCACCCCGGCGAGTCACACGAGGTACGTGTTCTATCTCACCCAGGGCTTGCATTAAAATTTGTAAGAGGATAACTGACTTTAACAGCCAATCCTTTGCATGGCTGATTTCTATCGCAAAGCTCAGGTATCACAATCCGTAAACAGAATGGCAATGATTTGAATGTTTGCGGGGAAAACAGAAAAACACAAAAATGACCTCCGCCCTGAGGACGGTGGCCTTTCTTCCTCGATGTGTGTCTGCTCCGACGGGCTGGACTCACCTGCTGATGAAGGGCCGGATGCTGTCCCCGGTGATGGGAGCCATGGACATGGGCATGGGCTCCGGGGTGGACAGCCAGTAGGAGTAGTCGTTGCGGGAGGCGAAGTTGCAGACGTTGTTGATGTTACAGAAGAGGAAGGGCATGGTGCTGAACTTGCGCAGGCAGCTGCCCGCCGTGCCTGTGTGGGGAGGGCGCCTCGGCTTACCACTGACAGCCCGCCTCGCTGCAGACCGCCAGAGCCAGCCAGCACAGACACACATCCACGCTCCACGCGCGTGGAGGTGGAGACAAACACACTTGAAATTAAAGACAGTCATCCATCCGACACCTCCGTTAAGATGGAAATAGAGACATTTGAGATTACAGAAAGGAGGAAACAAACACAGCTAAATAAACACACTAGTATGACTGGAAGCGAGCATTAAATTAAAAGCCAATAGGAGACTATCAAGAATTTGCAGGACATTTTGCTGAATGGAAATAAAATGGTTCATCAGGAGAGAGAAACCTTTTCCTGGACTGAACTCCAGAAGGAATTTAATGTGCAGCTCCTTCTACAACAGCCGAGTAACTCACTGAACAACGTTTCTGATGAAATGCAGAGCCGTCTTTCTACATGTTCCCAACCTCCGTGAAAGTTAAAGGTAGGCGCACAACATTAAAATATAATTTGAAGGAGCAGATCCGGAGGGGACTAAGAAAACGATGACAAACACGCGATCCTCTGTCCATCTAAACTTACAGGACAGAGATTAGCACATGCAAAGGAATTCTGGACAGGATAACGTGGACATTTCTTAGAAAGAGCGACAGTAAAGCTGCTCTGCTCTATGATGAATAATGCAGACTGTAGAGTGTTTGCTCCAGAAATCTTGATCCTGTCTGATCACTTGAGGAAGAGGTCAAAAGTTCTGTTAAACTTTTCTAGAGAGTCAGCCTTTACAATTGCCTGGCTCCCCATTAGTAATCTGGTGGCCTTTGGATGGATGGCCGCTTGGTAAGGATGGAGGGAAACAGGGCTCTTCCCCTTCACTAGGTCTTGGTGACACCCCGAACCACAGGACGGGAGAGGAACGCAGCCCAACAGCACCCAGCACTGGAGACGCAGCACAGAGCAGCCTCACACGTCTGTAGGGCCCTCACCCAGGTCCTGGCCGTGCGCCCGCTCGTTGCCTTGCACGTAGAGCAGAGAGTACCCGTGGTAGAGGATTTTGGTCCCAGGAGGACACTGGGGGTCGTCTGTCGTCTGACTGTGCCGGGTCACAAGGAAGCCATGATCGACGGATGGGGTGCCCGGGGGACCCATGGATCCCGGCAGCCCGTCAGGCCCGGGCGGACCCGGGAAGCCTCGTGGACCTGCAAGACGGGAGAGAAGCCGCTTCCTTAGTTACGCGCAGGTGAGACTCGGCACGGCCACCCACAGCCACCGCCTCCGACCTGCAGCCTCAGTCACCCCTCTCTGCATCCCACCTCCGGACGGGTTACAAGCACCATGCTTGGGGCAAAGAGAAGCTCAAAGAGCTCAGTTCTGTGATAAATGGGAAATGTGAGAACACGGATACAGGAATAAATGACGTGATCTGTATTCTTACAGCACTGGGGGCTCCTGTGGGTAAGGATTATCACAGAATTTTTAAAACAACCCCCTCTGAAGGTAGCTTCCCAGCCTCAGTGGCCCCAGGCCGCCTGCAGAAACAGGGCGGGAAGGAAGCTCCCTTGCAGGGTGTCCTCCCATCTCTGGGGGCAACCATGTGGCCCGCAAGTCTGTCCCAGGGCGCCCTGCTGGGCTGGACCCTCCGAGCACTCAGCAGCACCTTCGGCCTCCGGCTTCTCAGCCGTGATGGGACCTGAGTTCCTGCCTCTTGGGAAGCAGCTCAACCTGAACCCGGAGCAGCCAGCGGCCTTCTGGCCAACAGCGTCATTATCTGCTCCCCCTTCCCCACTGCGGCAATGGCGATTACAGACCCTTAGGAAAACATACAGGGCCGTCGACCCGCCTTCTCTCAGTCACGTCCACCTCTGGAAGACACCGAGCTTTGACCAACATCTGTCTCCCAACCCAGAAAAGAGTGATGACGACCCTCAGCCCCTCTGTAAGATTCTGTTTCTCCTAAAAAACAGACTCCTTTGGAAGTCTTTCCAGAAACGCATTCTTCTGCAGGTTTTCGCCAGCCCGGGCCTGAGGCTTCGAGCCGGAAGACGCAGCAAGGAGGCAGTGCGGCTGGGGGGCGCAGCACACGTACCGGGAGGGCCGAAGGGCCCGGTCTCTCCCTTCTGGCCGGGGGCGCCGTCAAAGCCAGGCTCACCCGGGGGCCCAGGTAAGCCCACGGATCCCGTCACACCTGAGCGAGAGGAGAGAGGAGTCAGGATCTGCTCGTGGAGAGCCGTCCACGGGCTGCGCCTCCTCCTTCCCTTTGGAAATGTCTTCTCTGGCCTCCGCAGATGCCAGCACAGGGCCTGGGACTGCAGGCGGGAAACTTCCTCCAGAAGCCCGAAGAGTGACGCGCACGCCACAGGGGTCACAGCCAGACCGACCCCCCACACGCGGTCTGCTCATCACGGAGCTGGGGGTTCTCCCCGGCTTCTCCCTGTTTCTGTTGTCACTGTTCGGCAGGCAGTTTGGGGAAAGGCAGGCACGGGGGGGCTCGGGGAGATTCAATGCTTTTTCATTTTCTCAAGTGTTTCCCCCTCGGCCTTATTCTGGTGACTCAGATAACGTTCAAGCTTCAGATTATTGACGGGGTGGTTCTTCTGTTTGCATGTGTACGCTGCTTTCTCAGGGCACTGAACCTGGAATCTCCGTGATGCTCACTTTCTACTCTAACTGTTCTCCTTTTTCTTTATTTTCCATTCCCGCCCCTCTGCGATAGCTTTTAAAGTGGGGACTGCTTAGCTCGAAGAAGCAGAAAGCGTCTAGGTTACAGTGTCTGCAATCGTAAGGATTTGCACAGATCCTGGCCAGTCTATGGACCACTGTGGAGAGCACCAATTCCCGTGGTGATTCTGGGCCACTGCGCCCTGCCGCCCCCCACCTCGTGGCCGGGAGAGGTGGTTCTCCCCCGCCTTCACCCACGCTGTTCTAAGTGAGCACAGCAATGCTGAGCTGTATGTTCCCCCAGCTTCCCCGTGTTTCATTCTGGTCTTTCTTCATGTGTGCACATGTGGACAGTCACCCAGTCACGCCTGACTCTGCGATCCCATGGACTGTAGCCCACCAGGCACCTCTGTCCACGGGATTTCCCAGGCAAGAATACTGGAGTGGGTTGCCATTTCCTCCTCCAGGGGAACTTCCAAACCCAGGGATCGAACTCGCATCTCCTGAGTTGGCAGGCAGGTTCTTTACCACTGAGCCACCAGGGAAGACCTTCTGGCCTTTTCAGGCCCCTTCGAAAATTTCACATGGTTTTGATATACATTAAAGGGAGATAAGAAAGTCATCTTCAAATAGGAGTTTACACAGTCACCACCCAGAGACTGACCCGAGACACGTGGGTAGAGAGGAAAGCTCGCCCACGTCAGCCCCCTCCTGACCCCACGCCCCCGATTGCCCAGCCAGCTTATTCTTACCTTGCTGTCCTTTCGGGCCCGGGGGTCCCTGAAGCCCTTTCAAACCCGCGGGGCCCTCGGGCCCAGGGAGCCCTGGTTCCCCCTTGATGATGTCGAACGGACCTGGGGGACCCGGGGGGCCGGGAAGACCTGTGGGAATCAAGGTGGCCACTGGTCAATCTTACTGTCAGCACTCGGGCAGAAACGGCATCTGACATGAAACCCAGCCAAAAGCAATGCTTTCAAAAGGAGAATCCCAATCAAACACACTAGTCAGCAGACGCTCACAAGACACGGATCTGCTCATCTCCACCATCTAACCTAAAATCCTGCATCCTCGGGACGGGAAGAGACTCAGGTCACCAGTGTCAACTGTCCACTCCTCTCTGGACGCCCTGACAGACCCTCCGTGCCATGAAGCTCAACCCTCTGAGGGCCTCACCTCCCACCTGGGGAGCCCCAACACGTGAAATTAGGATGTTTGCCCTCATCTTTTTTCTGAAACCCGCCTGAATGTACACCAGAGCCACTGGTCTTAATTTTTTAACGATGACTGAACGTAACCCTCTTCATACTATTCATGGATGCTGGGAAAGATTGATCGCAGGGGGAGAAGGGGACGACAGAGGATGAGATGGTTGGATGGCATCACCGACTCAATGGACATGAGTGTGAGCAAAGTCCTGGACTCGGTGATGGACAGGGAGGCCTGGTGTGCTGCAGTCCATGGGGTCGCAGAGAGTCGGAAACGACTGAGCGACTGAGCTGAACTGAACTGAACCTCCCGCTGGCTGAACGGGTCCTGAAACACGTGGCGCAATCGTGAGGCGTTCCGGGTCTCCCACAGCCTCCCCGTCCCTTCTCTCACTCCTCACACATTTCTCTGTTTTTTCCACTAATCATCCACATCCCTGTGCATTATGGTTACTAACTCCCTCTATCAAGACATGGTCTTCAAAACGAAACGCAGCCCTAGAAATGAGCTCTGGCCCATGGAGGCCAGGGCAGGATGGAGATCATCTCCTTCCCAGACCAGCCGCATCTCTGGAGCCGCTGGGCGCGCCCCGTTCCCATGGAGAAGCCAGGGCAGGCCCTTTTCCATAAAGGGCTCCATGCTGTCCAGCCTGCTCATGCCAGCCGGGTTTCACTCCTTGTTTTCACAGCTGATGTCCGTCTGCCCTCAGAGCCCATGACAGTCTGTGAATCTTGAGTCCCTCATCTGCTCTGTGCTGGATCAACCTCACACACAGATGGAACCAACCTGGCTTTCGGGACAGATCGCAGGTAGACACGTCCACTAGACTAGCCACACACAGCAACAACGCCAAGGAGTGGCCTGAGCGTTGCGACCGCATCCCCTTACCTTTAGTTCCCGGGAAGCCTTGGTCTCCTTGGTCACCTTTAACTCCCTGCAGGCCGGGGAGGCCTTTCTGACCTGGAGAAAAGTAGAACATATCGTCTTGGCACAGAATTCCGAAAGATAACCGTGTGTGCGAACACACGCGAGCGTTGGGTTGGCCAAGAGGTTCATTCAGGTTTATTCTACAAAACCTTATTAAAACCTGAATGAACTTTTAGCCAACCCAGTATATACATATATACACAAACATTTAACACACGCTCGTGTGTATTGCATATACATATACATGCCTACAAACACACATGCATATATTACACATGCACACACATGTACACATACACAGACACACACACAGTCAGCACATTTCCAATTTACGCTCCTAGAAGAAAAGAGCACTCCTTGTAGTCAGCTACGTAAAACTTTTGATGAAACTCTCCTTTCTGAAACCCCAGAAGTCACATTTTTCCAAACACGTAGCAAACTCTAAAACAGTCACAACCAGTGGAGGGGCATGCGGCTCTGCTTTTGGTAACGATCTGGTTCCCACATGTCCCCAGTTAGACCGCAAGATGCCTGCAGGCTGAGAACTTGTTTTATTCACCTTTCACTCACATGTACCTGATTCTTTAGTTAAAATCACATTGCCCGGAAGCTGGTAGGCACCCAATAAATATTTGCTTAAAAAATTAATGAATGGCCCAAATCCCCCATGATTTCTCATCAAGGTCCACTGGTTCTTAGGAAGGAAATTAGGATGGCTTTATACACTCAAGCATGAGAGTCTACAAATGAGGCTGCCATCCAGAAAGGGCGTTTTAATGTGAAGAGGACAGAATCTCGTCCTGGTCATGCCAATCTATCAGCAGGCAGTGCCAGGGTTGGGGCTCTAGAGGCAGGGACACGTGTCTTCAAGCAGCATCGCCTTAACATCTTACCTTGAAACCCTGGAACTCCTGGAAGTCCCATATCACCCTTGGCTCCTGTGATTCCTGGAGAGCCGCCAATGCCCTAGACACACAAGAGAATGTCAATCGGGAACTGCTCAAGGGACGTAAGTCTCTCAAGTAGGCGGCAGTGGGGAAGCCAAGACAGCCCCTCTGTATTCTGAAAGTGGCTTTGTGAACAAATGGGGCCTCGTGGTTTATTAAAGATGTAAGAAGAATGACAAAACCTCTGTGCGTGCTTAAATCAGGATGCTGGAAATGGCAACACTCACTCATTCACTCTGTCCCTTCTGCTGTCCACCTATGTGGTCAGTTCCAGGAGCAGGTGTGAATCTGACATCCCACTGTCCCCACCACACAACACGATGCCATGAACAGAATCGAAACTCCCTAAGCATCTGTCGTGGCAACATCGCAACACCAAAGAACCTTCCTGGAAAACCTTCCTCCTAACACTCAACCATAGTGATTTTGCTTTAGAACTGACTTTATATCTTGTCTTAAAAGAGCTTCTAAATATGGGGAGAGGAATGTTAAAAAGCTAAAGAAGGATCATTTTCCTTTACAATATAGTGATGTTCTTATATTTTTAAAATATTACCTTTATTTCTAGATATTTCAACACAGTTGTTCCTTTCACAATATATAAAAAGTTGTGTTGTTTCTTACTTATATTTATTTCTTTGCTTTACTTTATTTTAACAAGGTAACCAAAATAACATGAACAAGTATTTGTAGATATGTATACATATAATCCAGTAGTCACGTATGGATGTGAGAGCTGGACCATAAAGAGAGCCAAAAAAAACTGATGCTGTCAAATTGTGGAGCTGGAGAAGATCTTGAGAGTCCCTTGGACAGCAAGGAGATTAAACCAGTCAGTCCTAAAGGAAATCAACCCTCAATATCCATTGGAAAGACTGATGCTGAAGCTGAAGCTCCAAAACTTTGGCCAGCTGATGCAAAGAGCTGACTCATTGAAAAAGACCTCAGTGCTGGGAAAGACTGAAGGCAAAAGAAGAAGAGGGTGGCAGAGGATGAGATGGTTGGATGGCATCACTGACTCAATGGACATGAATCTCAGCAAACTCTAGGAACAGGGAAGGACAGAGGAGCCTGTAGTCCACAGGGTCGCAAAGAGTCAGACACAACAACATACATATAATGACATGTGCACTCATGACACAGACTGAAAATGGCATTAGGAATAGAGTGTATATTTCTGTGTTACCGAGGCTTTCTTTTTGTATCATTTGTACATAGGTTTTTAAGCCAGGCATTGAACTATATTTTAAGCCAGGCATTGAACTGTAATTTCAGTATTGTAACATTTCATGTCTGATGGTTCATGTAAAACTAGAGTATAAGAACTGTTGTTAACAGCTGCCTACCGTGATTACTTGCCAGAGAGAAGGGACTGATTTAGAGAGGCTCTGGGAGTATAACATACATGTAATGCATGTGGATACACACACACACACACACACACACACACACACACACACACACAAAGTATTATCTTTTGATCCTTTCCAAAAACAGGACCTGTCATTGGACAACTCACCGGCATGCCCTGGAATCCTGGGTCTCCCTTGGGCCCTGGTGCTCCTGGAGTGCCCGGCCAGCCTGGGTTCCCCTTGTCACCTTTCAGCCCATCGAGCCCGGGGAGGCCTGGAGGCCCCATGGGTCCCGGATGCCCTAGCGGGAGACACAGAAGACACACACTTGAGGTTGGAGGGTGGTCTGATGTACAAGTGGCATTAGACTGTGCTTGTCACGATGCCACCCAAGTGCCCCCAACTGCCCGAGGCAACATCACGTTAAAGCTGCATGAGCCCTGAAGACCCCGGTCCCGGGGAAGACTCAGCAGGCAGCACACGTTGCTTCAGACAGCCAGGCTCAGAGTCCGTGCCCCACGGGCCCCGGGCTCGGGCGCCGCGTCGCCCTGCAGCACCGCTGCGCCGGGGGACAGAGGTCACGCCGGTTTTAACCCCACCGCACGTGGCCCAGCCCTCCCTGTGATGCCCTGCCTCCCTCCCCCGGCTCCCTGCCGTGCATACTAAGTTCCCCGACAGAGAGGACCCGGGAAGAGCAGCAGCAGAGGCCCAGGAGACAGCGGCCCAAAGTCTTCAGCAGTTTCAAGGGGTGAAAAAGGCTGCCAGCTTCTCGACAGAAGGCTCATTCAAGACTGATCATCCGCGTCACACCCGCGTCGTGTGTCCCTCTTTCGGCCCCAGCGCTGAGCTCCTGAAACATCCTTACCTGGCAGGCCGGGTTGTCCTTGCGGGCCGCGGTCTCCTTTGGGCCCCTCTACCGCGTGGCCTGGGGTCCCTGGCAATCCCGGCTGTCCCTGTGGTCCCGGGGGACCCATGAAGCCTTGTTCTCCTTTGGATCCAGGAATTCCTGGGCTCCCGGCTAATCCTGGGAAGCCCACGTCACCCTTTGAACCTGAACAGTAAAGACAGTGGAGATGGTGGTGAAATGCAGGGAAGAAGAGAGACCCAGTGCACCGAGGAGGAGGGGGAGCCTCCAGAAGGCCCAGGAGGAAACCAGAGCTGGGGGCCCTTCTCTCTCCTTTTTACTGAATAACACTTGACTCCCGCCACAGCCCACCTGAAAAACGAAAGCTTAGGATACCAAGAAGCTGCCATCATTCCTTATGCTCTTTAAAGCACGTGTTCTACGGCAAAGGCACTTGCATATATGTGGACACAAGCCGGCAAGGTATGGCACTGCCGAAATTAAGGGCTTGCCCCATCCACAGGTGAATAAAGAAACAAACGGTGCTATATCCATCCCAAGGAGCTCGACTCAGCGAGAAGAGTGAAGGACAGACACAATAGTGGAACTACGGCACCGGTGACGCTCAGACTCATGCCGAGTTAAAGAAGTCAGGCTGAAACGTACATGTTGTAGGACTCCATTTGCGTAAAATTCTAGATAATACAAGGTAGTCGATAGTGCCAGAAAGCAGACCAACAGTTACTTGGGGTGCAGTGGGGTGGAGGGGGCAGAAAGGGGCAGGAGGGGGCTGACAAGGCAGCCCGGGGAACTTCTGGGGCGGTGATGTGTTCACATCTTGAATGTGCTGGTATTTTCATGGATGTGTGCACATATATCAAGATTTATCAAACTGTACACTTTAAATATATGCAGTTTATTACATGTCAGTGACACCTCAATAAAGCTGTTTTTTTTTTTAAATTTCTAAGTCAGAACCTGTAGGAAAAAAACTTGCATGTTTAGTTTTAAACATACTACACCAAACTTGTCAAAAAAATGACAAAATTCTAGGACCATCTTAAAGGAAGAAGGGAAGGAAACAGGGTCAGGGCCTAGAAGGATCACGGGGCCCTCCTTGGGATCCCTCCCACATGCCCCCACTTCATGAGTATGAATCCAAGGCACGGCACATGGCACGGCGGCTTGTCACGCGCCAGCGGAGAGGGTCCTGTCTACTGTCCCAGACCTAAGCTATCACCACCCTAAGTCCAAGGGCTTCCCTGTATTTGCCCGCCCTGCTCTGAGGGCGCTGTGTGCATCAGAGGTTTGCTGAAAAGGAAGAACAGATTTGGCAAATGTGTTACCTTTCTCTCCTTTGCTCCCTGGAAACCCTGGGAATCCTCTTCCAGGCAGACCTACGAGATAAAGGTAAGAAGCCACGTTCACCTCTCCTAAAGCAGACAAGCTGCAGAACAGCACAAAGCAATACCCACTCTTGGCGCCAAAACCATACACAATCTGCAGAACCCAAAGAAATCAGTTCACTGCACTTTGCAAGTAAAACTGTATTCCTACAGTTGTTCTAAGATACCCTTGACTGGATATGTACAATGTAGTACATTTTCCCAAGTACCTCTGAGCTCAGAACCACTACAGCATTTAGTAGAAACAACTTGTACAAATGGGTGCTAATTTCCCATTATTGTCTGGAGACTCACAATCGGCTTTTCTCAGATGACCATCCAACTAACAGCTATTCTCAAAGGGGGTGCAGAGGGCCAGGTGGGCCAGCAGACAGCAAGGAGCCCACAAATGTGCATAAAGCATGTGAGGGAAGATCCAAAGGAGGGAAGTAGGTATGGTGGCACTTTTAACGAATTATTTTTATAGGAAAATGAACATACATAATACAAACATAAGGCTCATAGAATGAAAACATGAGCTGTAGAAGGAGGCCAGTGCCAGCAGTAAGGGGGCCTCTGACCACCCCTTCCCAGCTCTGCGTCCCTCCCTCCATCCCCATGACCGGGGGTCACCTGTTTCACACTGAGTGTCACCCTCCTGCTGTTGGGTTGGCCAAAAGTTTCATTCGGGTTTTTCCATAAGATGTAACAGAAAAACCCAAATGAACTCTTTGGCCAACTCAGTCTACATGAGTATTATAACTCAATATATACGAGTATTATTGCACATGTGATTATCATCACTGGAGCTCACAGCTTGCACTTTTTGCCAAGTTGCCACATCCCCATCAGTGAGAGGAGCAGATTCAGGGGGCAGCAGCTATCCCCAGGACCATCTGTCTAAAGGGAGAAAGGCCAGGCAGAGAAAGCCACGGTCTGGGCTTTCTGTGTATCTCTTTCACCCACCACAAGAGCTCAGGCCATTTGAAGGGCAGGTGCCCAGAAGTATCTGTGGAATAAACGAACACTGCCTCTCCCCTTCTCTCATCCCACCCTGCCCAGGTGTCCACATCACTGTCCCACAGATGAAAGGATGGAACCACATAGGTGTCACTTTACACCGGGCCCCAGTCACCCAGCAAGGAATGGGAAGCTCTGGGAGATGTGCGCTCCAGGGCACAGCCTCACTCTGAAAGGGAACGGACACCCAACGTACCTGGCTCGCCCTTCTCTCCCACCGACCCTGGGATTCCATCGCTGCCGGGCTCCCCTTTCTGGCCAGCTGGGCCCGTGGGGCCAGGCTTCCCAGGAAGACCTCAAAGAGAATGGTCAGACTGGTCAGCACCCTGATCTGTGTGGAAAATGCACCACTGTTCCCAACACGCTTCTGGGGAGCCGTTCCCACCCCTCAAGCAGGCCCAGCTTCCTGCAAGTTGCTCCTGAATCCCCCTCAGCAGGGACCACTGCATGCTGACCCCCAGAAGCTGGAGTGAGTGGAGACAAAGAGTATCCATCCATCATGCCAAGCAGGAAAACTTGTTTCTAAAACCAGTTCCAGTCTAATTGGTGTGAAGACCTTGGAAGACCCTGGAAGCGCCCCCAGACACAGTCTATTCAACTGGAGGAGGAGGTGTGACCCCACAGGTCACCCAGAGGTCACCCAGCCTGATGTCCCGTGACCTCCCTCCACGGGCCCCCATGTGTCCTGAAATGTGGTCTCTACCTGCTTCTCCTTTGATGCCAGGAATGCCATCCAGTCCCGGGAGGCCTTTGTCACCTTTCTCTCCAGGCAACCCAGGGCTTCCTAAAGAAAAACCAGAACACCCGGTTCCTATGACCGTGACTTTCTCTTTGCCACCCCTGGACCCCGAGCTCAGGAGGAGGCTGGCCCACTTACCTGGATAGCCAACACCGCCCGGGGAGCCTTTGGGGCCCGGCGACCCGGGCATCCCTGGGATCCCAGTGCTTCCTTTCTCTCCCTTCTCGCCGGGGCTTCCCGGAAATCCTGATAAGCCCTGGTCTCCCTGTGGGTGTAGATTGGGCCTGTTAATGCTGTTGGGTAAGTAGGCACGGGTCTGGAGGCGCCTCCTGTATAGACGTAGGTGCAGGGACTACAGCCCGTATACATGTGGGTTCGGGGACTAGCGTCTGTATTCACGCGGCTGCAACAACTACCACCCGTACACACGTGGGCGCAGAGACTGCCTGTATACACGTGGGCGCGGGGACGACCGCCTGTATACACGTGGGCGCGGGACGACCGCCTGTATACACGTGGGCGCGGGGACGACCGCCTGCATACACGTGGGCGCGGGGACGACCGCCTGCATACACGTGGGCGCGGGGACGACCGCCTGCGTGCACGTGGGCGCGGGGACGACCGCCTGCGTGCACGTGGGCGCGGGGACGACCGCCTGTGTGCACGTGGGCGCGGGACGACCGCCTGTATGCACGTGGGCGCGGGACGACCGCCTGTATGCACGTGGGCGCGGGACGACCGCCTGTATACACGTGGCTGCAACGACTCCTGCCTGGCGGAACTCCACTTCTGGCTTTCTAAAGGGGGAATCGAAGCCCACTCCAGAAACGGAGGAAGAGCCAGAAACCCAGTGGCAGAGAGCAGCCACCTGTTCTGCTTCTCCAGTTCCTCCGCTTCGCCCCGTGAGAACTTGCTGCTCCAGCTCTCAGCAAGTCTCGGGTCCTCCTTGGGGGAGGCGGGGAGACTGTTCCATTAGGATTCATTTACTGTGTGGAGGGGCTCGCTACACACTCCCTTGCAGCCGTTGGTGACGGAGGGAGACCGGTGGGAGGGGGTTCTGTGGGGATGGGTGGGAGGGGCTTCCAGAGACGGGTGGGTGGGCTTCTGCAGAGACGGGTAGGAGGGGCTTCCAGAGACGGGTGGGAGGGGCTTCTGCAGACGGGTGGGAGGGGCTTCCGCAGAGACGGGTGGGAGGGGCTTCCGCAGAGACGGGTGGGAGGGGCTTCCAGAGACGGGTGGGAGGGGCTTCCGCAGAGACGGGTGGGAGGGGCTTCCAGAGACGGGTGGGAGGGGCTTCCGCAGAGACGGGTGGGAGGGGCTTCCAGAGACGGGTGGGAGGGGCTTCCGCAGAGACGGGTGGGAGGGGCTTTCGTGCAGGATGCAGTAGTTACCTTGTCCCCGGGCCGTCCTGGAATCCCAATGCCAGGCAGACCCGCCTGCCCTTTCTCTCCTTTTGCCCCCTTGTCTCCAGGTAAGCCAGGAATGCCCTGCGGGCCGGGGATGCCAGCCACACCTTTTGGTCCTGGCATTCCTAGAAATACACAATGGAGGCAGAATGTCTGGTTAGCAGGTATTAGTATTACAAATAAGAACGCGCCTCAACAGCCAGTCAAGGAGGCGGAAAAACACACATCTCTCATTTCTTGGACTGTGCGTCATCCAGGAAGGTGCCAGTCATCCCACCGTGGAGAAGGACCCTAGGAAACAGCCTTCCTGTCTTTTAAAGACAGCCACATTACAAAGGGAAAATGAATATGTTAACTGCTCAGCACATGCCCACTTTCCCAACAGCATAAAGCGGCTTCCACGTCCTTTATTCTGCAGTCAAACTTCATGAATCAGAGGGGGCATGATGCAGGTCATGGAGAACAGAACTGTCCCTGCTTCCAGACTCATGTGGACAGTCAACCTAACCTATAAGCAGGTGCCCACAGCAGCTGGGCATTTATATCTTAAATAAAGTGACAGTGCACCCCGCAGAGGCCTGGGGAGGAGCCGTGAGACAGGACTGCTGGCCTGACTTGTGGCTCCAGGAGATTCTGAGACGCCTTGGCACCCAGACCGTCCATGCCCCTCGGCTCTCAGCTTTCTGTCTCCTGCCTCCTCTGTGCCAGCTGTCACTGCAGCAAATGCCGATGGCAAAGTGTGGAAGCCAGCTCAGCACTGGGTCAGAGGGCCCAGAAGAGTCTTCTGAGCTAATGTCAGGAGAGCAGGAGCCTCTGGTGCTGAGAAAACTGAGTGGAGAATTAATTGCCTTTTCGATGGATCCAAATAGACACACCTGGAGAAAGTCCCCAGCCTACCACCCATGTCCATCTTGTTAAATTGGGAGGGCTTTTGTCTGTTTTTCTTAAGCCAGGGACATAGGGTCAGCCAAATGCCCGCCCTTCCTAGGCAAGAAGTCTCACATGAAGGTGTGAGTCTGTGTAGAAGACACGTCTCCCTGGATTACGTCCTCAGGCAGTGGGCCTCACCCAAGCCTCACCCCAGCAGCCCAACAGGTGCCACAGGCGCGCCAGGAAGAAGCCCCCTTTCCTAAGCCCCACGTACCTGGTAGGCCCATTCCACCAGTGGATCCTTTGGGGCCAGGAAGTCCCGGAGCGCCTGGGATCCCACTCACACCTGGATCACCTTTAGGTCCTGGGATCATAAAGACAAAAACCCAACATGTCAACAGCCACGAAGAGCACCAGGTAACACCTCCCCGCACGAGCCCCTGCCGTGCGGGCGACCTCGTGCTTCCCACTGTACCTGGCTGCCCGGGGTGTCCTGCCTGACCGTCCTTTCCAGGCACGCCTGGCGTTCCTGGGTCTCCCCGGGATCCTTTATCGCCGGTCGGACCAGTTTGTCCTGTGCAACACAGGAAAAAGAAAAAATAATGACGATGCAAGTCTACTTAAAGCAAGTCATAGAAACACAGGTGGGTCGGTCATCATGAGGGAAGAACCGGGTAGCTCGTCCGACCCGCTCCCCGCTCCGCAGGTGAGCCTCCTCCACGTTACCTTTCTCGCCTTGGTCTCCCTTCTCGCCCTTCATGCTGCCCATGTCCACCTTATCCATGGAGCCGGGCTTGCCAGGGAGCCCCACGTCGCCTTTGTCACCCTTGAAGCCAGGGTCTCCCCTGGGTCCTGAAGAGCCAGGGAAGCCGTGGTCCCCTGCAGAAAGAGAGGGGGCACCGAGTGACTCGCAGCCAAGGGCCCCGGGCAGTGACAAGCGCGCGGTTCTTTCTGGCCAGTGACGCAACCGAGAAGGAATAAAGAACAAACAGCCTCTCCAAAAATGGCACTCAAGGGCCAGCGTCCGCATTACCCAGAAGAAGGTGATATCAGGCAAACGAACAATAAAGCCATTTCTAGAATTCATTACTTGCTAATACTTCCAACAGATGAGACTTCAGCTCTTAATTTAAATAAATGACATTTTTCTCTCCTTCCTAAATCCCTCCTGACTCCCAGTTCACAGTGGTCCCTCAACTCTACGTGAAGTAATGGAAGGGGAACTCTCCCACACAACTACACAAATCACCACTTTTATGTCTAAGGTTCAAAGTCAATTCTTTTTGTTTAAACAAACAAAACGGAACATTATTTTGGACCAAATGTCATGATACGAAATGAAAATTAAGACTCTCTTTGCTACTCCGACTCTAAGGTTTCAGTTCCCTTGACCTTGCACGACTGAAGATTCCACCCTTTCCAAAAAAAACTCAACGGTGCCAACAAACAGTACCCCCAAACCTGTCTTCTCCCTGACTCTTTGGTGGGGCACAGTCCATAACCCCCACGAACCATGGGTTACACAAGGGGGACTTCTGGACCCTTCACTTGACCTTGTCCTTTCCCAGGTTTCTTGGGATGAACTAGAACCTACACAATTAGAGAATTTCCCACAAGGCACTGGGGCCCAGACATATATAACACAAGCTCTTCCGCAGTCACCGCTCCTTACCTTTGGCACCCGGCAATCCTGGCACGCCTGCTGGTCCTGGCGAGCCGGGCTGCCCCGGGGTCCCCATGACGCCCATCTCTCCCTTGGGACCTGTGGCCGGACAGAAGGACCGTGAACGTTGGTGGCGGAGGCTGAATGAGGGTCGTGAACAAGAGCCAGGAGGCACCTCCCCAGGCCCACGTGGGTGGAGCTCAGTCACTCACCTGGAAAGCCAGGCTGGCCGGGGGTGCCCTGCTGTCCAGGAAGGCCAGGCAGCCCCGACTGCCCCGTCAGGCCTGGGAGCCCCTGGGACCCTTTGTCTCCTTTGGGGCCTGGCATGTCCAGGCCTGGGAAGCCGGGGAAGCCTTTCTCTCCTTTCACTCCGGGGGGACCTGAGACGGGGAAGAGAAGGGGTGTTGGCAGGACTGGCGGGGTTTCCGGCACTGCCCTGGAGCCCGTGTGCCTGTGACTTTCTGCAGAAGGCGTGTGGCTGTGGCCACGTCAGGGTGGGGGCCGTGGAGCTGCTCCCCCTCCTCAGACGGTGGTGTGGGGCCGCCGTGGGCATGCACTGTCCCAAGAGGAAGTGCCCCCTGCCCGCGGGGCATCGGCAGCAGGCCCCTCCACGGCCCCTCCGCGGCGGGAAGACTCAGCCCAGCGTCCCCCGGGCGGCTCTCCCTGGCTGCCCTGTGCCACCCACCACCCCTGTCTAACTTGACGATGATTATAAAGGCAGAGGCAGCTTCCAGACACGGACTCCTGTGTGCCACCCATGACTCACTGCCCCTCCTGCAGGAGGATCAGACAGAGGCGCTGATCCTTCTGAACTAAACTAAAAAGGTACTGAATGTACAGTAAAGGGGAAGTGTCTTTGGCACATAAACCAAGTTCAGAGAGAGGAAGAGAATGGCATCCGTGACTTTGTGTGTGAGTCGCTCAGTCCTGTGCGACTCTTTGCGACCCCGTGGGCTGAAGCCCAGCAGGCTCCTCTGTCCATGGGATTCTCCAGGCAAGAGTACTGGAGTGGGCTGCCTTATCGCTTCTCCAGGGGATCTTCCTGACCCAGGGATCAAACTTAGGTCTCCGGCTTTATAGATGGATTCTTTACCATCTGAGCCATCAAACCTGTATCCACAAAAGAACTGACTTCCCCTTTGAGCCACAGATTGTGGGTTAGGGAAGGGGCATTCTGCAAGAACGCAGTATCACCTGATGACCCTGGGGGTCCCTGTCCTCCGGGGGGGCCCATTGCTCCAGGGGGGCCGATTCCGGGGACTCCCGGAGCTCCTTTGGGGCCTTGCAATCCAGGAGGTCCCGGGTCACCTGGATGGGGAAGAAACAGTGGCCACATCACACAGGGACACGGCCGCGTCAGGAGCACCACCCATCACCCCAGGTGCCAGGACGCCGCCCAGGGTTGTCATCATTCCTTCCACAAACATTTACTGGGACCTAGCAGGGGCTCTGCGCCCACACAAGAAGCAGATCCCTCCCTGCCACCAGCCAGATATGCCCGTAAGACATTACCTCTGAGCCCCTGGAGGCCGGGGGGGCCGATAGCGCCGTGCTCTCCAGGAACTCCCGGTCCTCCGACGCTTCCCTTCTCCCCGGGGGTGCCGGGGATGCCCGGTATCCCAGGCAGGCCTTTGAGTCCCGGCAGACCGACTCCAGGCTCTCCCTGGAGACCCAAAGCACAGAGAAGCTGGTGACCCTCCGAGCCGAGGTTCGTGGGCTGTCAGGCCTGGGCATGCACTCGGGGGAGCTCTTTTGCTATCTGTGGCTCGGGCCACAGAGGAGGCTCCTAAGGACCCCGCGGTGCTCAGGGCAGTCCCCGTCACGACGAATGACGGGACCCAAGTGTCCATATGACGGAAGCTGAGAGAGGCTGCCGCCCACCCTCCCGGGGGCTTCAAGTTGCCTTCCTCCTCCACTCCCGACAGGACACACATTCACGTGGAGACCCAGGACGCACACGGGCAACAGCACAGATGCGAGGCGGGAACAAACGACTCCTCCGCAACGACGCAGGGCTGTATGCTGCCCCACATCGCTGGGTATTTCCTGGCTGATGCTATGGCACATAAAACGTGCTGACCCAACACACCCCGTGGGACCAGCAGCCTACGATTTGTGTGCCCAGTTCATCACAGCGATGCGGACAGCAGTCCGGGGAATGCTCGATACACACCTTCTGGCCAGGCGGACCGGGGTTGCCAGGTAAGCCGTTGAAGCCTTGGCGACCCGGATTCCCAGGAGGCCCAGCGTCTCCAGGTAAACCATCCACGCCTGTTTCGAAGAGTCAAAAAAAATCGTCAATGTAAAATACTACTCCCAACATCCTCCACTTCTTTAACCTGCTCAGATGAACCTGAACAGACTTGAGGGGGTCAACAAGGAATATGAGACCACACTGGGTCTGGTGGGGGGCGACTGGGGGCAGGGACCACTCACGACGCCAGCCGCCCCCTCCGCTTTCTCCCTCTCTCCTGCTCCTCCGTTCCTTTCCTTCTTTGTAAACTTTTTTTCCTATCTGCTCCCTACAAACACACCACACAAGTATCTGCAGACTGGGAATGGCGATTTAGACTCTGGGGACTCCGAGTGAGGTTGGGGCATCCCCTTTGCCTGATTAGAAAACCAGCCCGGATCTCCCAGTGCAGACCTGCATTTTTAAAAAACAAATCTTTGGGCCACACCACACAATACACGGGAGCCTAGTTCCCCGCTCAGGGATTGAACCCATGCCTCTTGCATTGACCGAGTGGAGTCTTCGCCACTGGACCTCCAGGGAAGTCCCCAAACAGGCACGTGAACAAGACCCCTCATGAGGCCCCACCAGGGCTCACCTTTGGGGCCAGGAGGCCCTGGAAATCCAATCCCAGGCTGGCCGATGGCGCCCTTCTCTCCGGGGAGGCCCGGCCTTCCGGGGCTTCCAGGAAAACCTCGGTCACCTGCGGCGGGAGAGGCCGGCGGTCAGAGAACACGAGCGCTTTCCCACAGGCCCCAGGTGAACCGGCGAGAACGCTAAGGGTACCTTGTGGTCCCTGGAAGCCTGGGGACCCGGGAAGTCCTTCTGCTCCAGGGGGGCCGGGCAAGGGCACGACTTTTCCTGCCTCTCCCTTGGGACCTGGAGGAAGAGAACAGACGCTCAGCGTGAGGGCCGCAGGCTCGCGTCCGGGAGAGCGGCCCCATCCACACACCTCCCTCCCTTCCTTCCACCGAAGCATCTCTCACAGAGACCGACCGCCTCCTCTCCACAAACGTCCAGACTGACCGGGACGTTCCGTCAACACAGGCATCCCTTACGTGTCCAAAACAAGAGTCACGAAAAGCTGAAAACTCAGCAGATGCAGAAAGCAAGGCGACCCCGGGTCACCATCTGTCCAAGTCAGGACCCCCTGGCCAGCCCCTCTGAGCATCTCAGACGGGACTGGCTCTCAGCTGCTCTGAGGCCCGTTCGCTGGAAGTCATCTTCAGGACCTGCTCCGCGGGCGACATGAGCCGGGTTATCGCCAGCAGCCCAGAAAAGCCCCTCCCTCTCCAAGCTGGGAGGGGGTGCCCAGCCCCTGGGCGCCCGTGCCTGCGAGGACCACTGGGTGTCAGGATTGAGCTGTGTCAGGGAAGGACCACAGGCCTCATCTCACTGAATCATTGCGTACCTTAAAGAATTCAGGATAATGAGGGCCTCCCGAGGGCGGCCGCCACTCTCGTTAGCTGCAGACTGTGGGAAACGCCGGGGCCTGACCCCAACACATCTGTGCTATCAGCTCCAGGCCTGGGAATGAGGCTTTTATGATCCTCAGAGCAAACACAGCTCTGGCCGATCAGAGCAGCTGGGTCTCTAATCCCGGGGCTGCCGGGGTCTGGAGTGGCCCAGAGAGCTTCCAGAATGTGGCCAACTGCCCGATAGCACTGCCAGCTTTCCCACCTTTAGGAACCTTCTCTTCATCCTCTCAAGACCTATCCGTGTGTGCCCCACAGGCTTTTCTGATGATGGTGGCTTCTAGCCGAGAGAAAAAGCTGATTCCTGTTTACACTCTGCAAGTATTCAGGCTCGAGGGGCACACAGAACACTTGAGATGGTGCTCTGGGAATCAGGAGCAGGAGGGCCCCTCTCCAAGACCGAGGGGCTTCAAGCCAAGCCCAGGACTTCCTGCCCCGAACGGAGTCATAGAAGAGACATTTCTCGGGTCCCTGCTAAACAGCGAACAAGTCAGTCCTAACTTAAGGCCAAGTAACCAGTGATCACCCAGCAATGACAGCAGTAACAACCGACACAGCAAGATGCGTTTGCACTCCCATCAAAGGCTGCTGGCATTTCCTGCGGCGCCGAGCTGATGACTCTATACCGTGCCTTCACAGGAGATGACGGCTCCCAGTGGGGGCCGAGACTGGTGGAACTCGGGGCCGGACACCGGCTCGGGACAGCGGGCAGACGTGTGAGGGCCGGACGAACGGCAGCTCTTCCTGGAAGCCCTGGCCGTCCACTGCTGAGTCACTGTGCTCCCCGAGGTTCCCTGCTCACGGCACTGGAGCCACCCCGGCCACCTCTCACTCTCTTCTCCCACTTGTAAAACGTCCCAGTAACGCGCACGTCCTCTGTCCTCCGTGTCCAGGTCACTCCCGACCTCTCCTTTTCTAAGTGTTGCAGGCAACCATGTCAGCGCTCCCTTCCTTCTCTGTTGTTGCTCGGTCACTCAGGCGTGTCTGACTCTCTGCGACCCCGTGGATTGTAGCACGCCAGGCTTCCCGGTCCTTCATCATCTCCTGGAGTTTGCCCAGGCTCACGTCCATCACGCTGGTGATGCCATCCAACCATCCCATCCCCTGCCGTCCCCTTCTCCTCCCGCCTTCAATCTTTCCCAGCGTCAGGGTCTTTTCCAATGAGTCAGCTCTTCCCATCAGGTGGCCAAAGGACTGGAGCTGCAGCTTCAGCATCGGTCCTTCCAGTGGATCACAGTCAGGTCACCGAGCAGCTTCTGTGTGCGGGTCCTGGGGAGCCCCCTTCCCTGCGGTCCCCGATGATGAACCCGTACGTGGCCGGGGATACGCAGAAGCCAAAACGGGCCGCTCGTCAGGGGAAAAGGAGAGCATGGGCCTATGCTGTTTTAACATCCACATAAAGGGCTGGTTTTCACTGGTACGTACGGCATGGGCGTGCTGCGTGCTAAGTCACTCCGTTATCTCTGACTCTTTGCGACCCCTTGGACTGGAGCCTGCGAGGCTCCTCTGTCCATGGGGTTCTCCAGGGACGAATATTGGAGAGGGCTGCCATGCATGGCATACTTATCTATAAGGAAATCACCTTAAATTCAGCTTCTTGTCATCCAGAGGCTACACACACCCCCTGGCCCAGCTCATAAGGAAGGACTTGCCCAGGCCACAGTCCAGCTCCTGGCAGGACTGGAACCAGACCCACACCGCACATGGCTGAGCCCAGACTCCTGGTGCTTTGAGGCGGTACCTGAGGACCTCGGGCCTCACCTGGCTGGCCTGGGGCCCCGGGGTTTCCTGGGAAGCCCATCTGTCCTTTGTCACCAATGGGGCCAATCGGGCCGAAGCCTGGAGGCCCCGGAGGGCCGATGTCGCCACGGCTCCCAGGGAATCCGACGCCTCCTGGGGGGCCACGCTCCCCTTTCAATCCTACTGAACCCTGGAGTGAGAAAGAGAGCATTATCAGCAGACATACCAGCGCTCCGACCCAGCGCACATTTCCCAGCATTCGCAGTAAATGAGTGACCAGGCTCTAACGTGGCTGGGCTACTTATTCACCTCGACCCGTCAGCAAAGGTCAACCTGCAGTTAATCAACGAAACCAGCATTCTTCCATCTCAGCAGAGAAATCGCCCTGCCTGCCTCCCCCCAGGATAGGGCACACTCCACAGAGGAAAGCATTGATCTCTGGAATCCTCTCTGAAAGGGTGACATGAGCGCCATTAACTTTAAACTTCACCTCCCATCCAGCAGGTGGGCGCCTTTTCAGTTCCCCCAGACCCATCAGAAGACAGTGACCCCCTTATCATCTCGTTGTTCAAGGCAAGGTCCTCAGCTCCTGGGTTTACAGACCACAGCTTCCCCAGGGGACGAGAAACAAGTCTGTCCATGACATCGACCGCCCCCCCACCAGTGGACACAGGCAGTTATGATACCAATAAGTTTATCTGAGTATCCATCCGTCAAGCACTCGTTCAGAGTCTGGGAATCCACCTACCGGGGAGCCTTTGGGGCCGGGCAGACCCGGGTGGCCGTCTCTTCCAGGGGATCCCGCTCTGCCTGGCATGCCGGGCTGGCCTGGGAAGCCGGGGTCTCCTTTGTCGCCCTTGAGCCGTATGTCGAAGTAGATCTCGCCGGGCTCCCCCTTGGCTCCCGGCTGGCCCATGAGCCCCGGGGAACCTTGCGGACCCTGCAAGAACAAAACCTTATGATGCCCCCAGCAAAGACGCTCATCCGGAGAGCAAAGCAGAGCCAGCAAGGGGTCAGGACGCCTGGGAAAGTGGGAACGGGTGCAGTTTCCTCGTTCCCTGTCTGGGAGCCAGCCAGCAGCTCTGTGACCAAGCCCTGAGCTGACCTCCCTGCCGCGTGGCCCTGTAAAAGCCTTTGCTAGGATCGCCGGCGGGGACACAGAACAGCAGCTGTCCCCAGCCTGTGGGCCAGTCCCCGGTGCCTTCCTGCCTTTCACAACTGCTCACATTGCCCAGAACAGGTTAGCTCTGCCTGGCAGGCGTTGGATTGCGACTCCCTGGGCCCAGGAGCCAGAGCTGGAGCTGGGAGCAGCCATGTTCTCCAAGTCTGGCCAGCGCAGAAAGCACACAGCTTCCCTTCCACGCTCACGGCCCTAATTCCGGAAGAGATGAGAAGGTGCAGGGCACCTGGGCAGAGGAGACGCCCAGGGCGAGCACCCGGCCAGCTCCGTAACCGTGATGCTGAGCCATCAACGGAACAGGAGTGAGTTTCCCAAGAGACTATCTCTCAACTCCTGGAAGGCGGGATCCTCAAAGGATGCCCACAACCCTAGAAGGCGCCTCCTCCAGCCTCCTGAGCGGAGGGAAGAGCCAGGACTTCCAACGACTGTTCACTGAGCTCTCTCTGAGAGGAGTCCCTGCTCACTAGGCAGGATTCACGTGGTTTGAGCCCCTTTCCCTTTGAAATGGTTTTTGGATGTCTGTGAAGCACACGCGTGCACACACACACGCGCGTGCACACACCTCTGTCTATGTGTAACCCGTGCTCCTCAATGGAGGGAGCCGGAGGGGCAGAGACACCCAAATCCACACAACCTTTAGACTCCAACATGGCTCCCATTCCCCACACGCCTGCGAGGCATCCCATCCTGGGGCAGCCCTGACTCTTAACCCGACTCCACAGGGAAACAGTGGGAACGGCCGCTCGGCAGATGAGGAGCTAACATTCAGAGAGGGATTCGTCCAGGACCGCACGCCAGAAAGTGCTGATTTCCCGCCGCAGAGCCCGTCCTGGATCCCCACCACACCCCGTGGGCCCCGTGGAGTTGGGTGTTACTAGGAAAGCCCGCCTCGGGCACAGACATGGGGACTCGGCTCGGAGGGGTTCGGGGGCTGGCGCACTCGGGAGGCATTGCCGTGGGGCTGACACGTGTCTGCTCATCTGGCCTCCGAGGAGTCAGAACGATGCCAGCTAAGTTGTGGGGCGGCTGCTCCATCCAGGCGGGCAGCTACCCCTTCTCAGAGATGCGGCCGAAGCCAGCCAGGGCTCTTCCAGAAGCCAGGAGAGGGGGCAACAAAGCTGCTCTGCCCACTACTATTTAAAAACCTAACGTAGAACCTCAGTTCCTTAATCCCACGGCCACACGTCAAGGACTCAGTAGCCACCACCGGCCAGGGGTGCCCACACTGGACGGTGCTGACCGAAGACGGTCTATCCTGGCAGAAAGCGCCGCTGGACAGACACTGCTGGTCGGAGCTGGCCCTGGGCCGGAAGGGCCCCTGGGAGCTGAGCACGCTTCACTCAGCCCTCCTGGGGGATCAGGGAAGATGCTCGGCCTACATGCGCTGGTCCCCGCAGGGGCCACACAGTATTTCCACCAGCCACCCGCTGGGAAGGTCAGCAGGGGTCAGGGAAAAGTCATTACTTGGTTGAAAGCTGCTGTGGTATTTTGTAGCTTTTTTCTGTCCGAGTTAATATTAGCTCCCACGCATCGTTCAGCTCAGTGCAGTTCAGTCGCTCAGTCGTGTCCGACTCTTTGCGACCCCATGGGCTGCAGCACGCCAGGCCTCCCTGTCCATCAGCAACTCCGGGAGCCTACACAAACTCATGTCCACTGAGTCGGTGAGGACGCCCGGCTAAACTCAGAAACCTCTTCAGACAGACCAAGGAGCTCTGTCCCGTTACCACGAGGCAGCCTGGGTCCTCCCTGCTCGCAGGGACGTTCACTGTCTGCTCACCTCTCCACTAGCTTTCAGGGCTTTGAGGGCAAGACCAAGGCTTTCTGTCTTGTCTCCGTGTGTCTGTCTCCACGAGGGAGATGCTGGAGGAAGGACATGCTGAACTGGCGACTTCCATCAATAAAAAATAAATGCCAGGGTAAGGAATGACAGCCGGTGCTGCTGCTGCTAAGTCACGTCAGTCGTGTCCGACTCTGTGTGACCCCATAGACGGCAGCCCACCAGGCTTCCATCCCTGGGATTCTCCAGGCAAGAACACTGGAGTGGGTTGCCATTTCCTTCTCCAACCAGTGCAGACCTTCTCAAAACAGAAGCACCCTCTCATGTTATGTTATGTCAATGATTCACAGCTTAGAAATACAGTGCTTTCTAAGACTATGAGCACAGGGTGGGAAAAATACAATTTTTTTTTTCCCCATACCGATGACCTTGTCAGGCATTAAGGGAGAAATCCAGGGTTTCTTTGAAAAGTGACATTTACAACCCAAGGACATCTCCTGTAGTTTCTCTGCCACAGACCTTCTTAATCCTAAACGATTTAAAGGTCTTTTGATTCTTATCCCTTAAGATAAATACTGAAGAATCAAATGCTGCCTTGGCAGTTCACATCGGCTGCAGCAACTGGAGATCTGAAGACTTACGCAGTCTTCTTCCAAAAAGTGGGCCGCCGTGGGAAAATTCAGGAGACTTTCCATCCGACCAACGCGGGTCATTCCCAGTGACCCCGAACCTGCTGGGGGCTGGGCTTCAGCATCTCAGCATGGACCCTGCTCCCCAAAATCAAACTCTCGGCCTTCAGAGGCCATGTCACAGAAACGTACCCAAGTCAAGTGCAGGACCAGAGGGGTTTTCACTAGAATCTACTTTCCAGTTTGCTCTCCTGGTCTGCAGAGCCTCCTTCAGCCTCCAGCCAAATTCAAAATAAGGGGACCACATTTTTGAGCTCGTTTAACCATGGAACTGTGACATTGCATCTAACAAAAGGAAAGCCGTTATCGTCTCAAGTTATTTACCCATAGAACAGTTTTTAGAAGTGTTTTCCTTCTACACCAAGAAAGGAGCTCTGACGGACAAGGTACCAGGATTTGTTTTTTGCTATACATTTTCTGCATTTTTTCTTTATCATGACTTCTCCTCAACCATCCCCCTTCATTTTTTTTCTCATTTTTATTGGGTCTGGGGCTGGATCTAGGGGTGGGTGTCTGAACTAGGTTCCAGGCAGACTCGAAGCAGGAAGTCTTTATTCCAGAAAGGCCAAGGAGATAAAGACCATGTCCAGACTCTGTCTGTGGCCTTCAAAGTGGTCCCGACTTTGATCCCCACCACAGTCAGCATTCCCAGCTTTGTGAACTTACAACTTATTTAGAAATATTTTAAACAATTGCAACTTCTAACTCAGCTCCCCAGGCACCGGGGAAGTTCTGGAGAGCAGAGGCCCATGATCTGACTTCAAAAGGAGAAAACCATTGAATTCCAGCTGTTTCATTCCTATTTCAACTCACTCTTGGCCTGGCCCACTCTTATAGAACCTTCCAGAAATATCTTTTTAAACTACAAATGTAATTTGTGCACCAAAAAAAGAATAAAGATTTGATGTTCAATTTAGTACAAAAGAGAAATGAAAAGAAAAAAGGAACGAAAGAAATTGGAGAAGCTGGTTAATGCTTACTGAACTTAGAAGAACAAAGACGACATGAGAACAAAGTCCAAAGGTCTAAAAGCTTTAGCAGTGAAGCTGATTACATGCACAAAAGTCACGTCCTTCAATATTTAAGATCATTAGTACAATTTCCTATTCAATGACTCCTTTTAAAACAAAGTAGAAAGGTTAAGAAACTGATGTTCTGTTTAAACTGAAAGGTTTCACATATGGGATTGAGATATTGTCTTTTACAGGTCTGAAAAAGCATCTTTATAATAGATGCTGGTGATAGGAATTTTCAAAATCTATGTCTGTAATAATGAGAATAAAAGAATAGCTCAGATTTCTAGAGGAAAGCAGGTCAGCTTGCCTCCATCCCCATAGAAACCACCGCTGAACTTATTCACTGAGGAGTTCCAGGTTATCTGGTGCAGGATGGATGGTCATGCAGAAAGACGGGCTCACCGGCGCAGCTTCTGCAGTGACCCTCGGTGGCACCATTGGCTGCAGGAGCCCCCAGAGGCCCCGTGGGAAAGTGCCCACCAGCGCTGAGCTGCCCCTGGACACAGGTGAAGTGGCAGCTGAATTCTGACCAGGTGAGAAGACCCGCAAGTTGGGATGCGGGTTCTGGACTCACTGCTTCAGCCCATGCCCAGCTCAGTCAGGGAGGACAAGGGGAGTCATTCTAACTGCTCCACAAAGCAATTCTTTGCTGGCTCCCAAATAAAGCAGGAGTCCACCTGCAGATGCAAAAAGATACGCCTCTGCGGGTTTGCTCAGTGGAAACTTCTAACACACAGGAACTCAGACTGGATTACTCACAGGCACTCCTTCCAGACCATCCCTGCCGGGCAAGCCTCTGTCACCCTTGGCCCCTGGCTGTCCTGGGAAACCTTTTGTGAGAGATGGAGGGAAAATTCAGCACATTGTTAAGACACTTTCTAACAGCTCAAAATACTTCCTTTTTCTTCAAGATTCAAAATCGCTAAGATTTTCATACAAAGTGGATGATGTTTAAAGAATCTCAAGAGAGTAATGACAAAAAAAAAAAAAAAAAAGCCCCAAATGGGCTCAGAAGCCGGGAAGTGACCTTGAAACCCTGACTCTGGATAGCTACAAATCCCTGCCCACCCACCCAGGGACCACTTCCACCAAAGCAGGGCGTGACCTCCTCGGAGACGAGGAAGTTTTCGGAGCTGTGCGAACCACCTGCTGCTGCCCTTTCACTAGGAAACCTCTCTGACGCTGCATTTGAAGGCCGGCTTGATCGTTTTCAACAAAATGGACAAATCCCAGAAGGGCAGATCCACTTGTCACCTCTCGCTTGAGCGCTCCTGCAGACCATCAGGTCAGGCAGCAAGAGGCACTTCAGGCAGCAAGATGCGAAGGTTCCAACCCACTGAAGCAAATCCTAACCTGGTCCCTTTCACACTGGGGGTCTTACCTATTTCTCCGGGGGGTCCCTGTGGCCCTGGGGGCCCACGAAGCTCTGTTGTGTCACAGACGAGGCAACTGTCTCCTTTTTGACCTAAAAAAGGAGACACAGGGTATTACGCGGAATGAGGGAGTAGAAGGCCCGGCAGCACAGTGGCCGCACAGGAGAGGTACCGCCCGCCCAGCGCCCGCTCCGGACGCATCCAGCTGCCAGTGGCCGTGGGTCCTGACAGGGGGCCTGCCCTCTGCCCTCAGCACAGTCATAGGTGACCACGGGGACCCTTCTAAGGAGCCCCATTCTTCTGTTCTGCAGAGGGACAGGCCCTGCCTCAATCCACAGTGAACCAGAACGCCATTCTGCTCATCAGCCTGAGATGACACGATTGCATCCTTCTGTCTCTTAATTCTGGAACCCGCCAGCATCTTTCTCTTTGACTTAGCATTTCTTAGCCAAGTGCCCCTCTAGCCCCGGGACTTTGAACCCGTGTTCCAGGCTGACAGATGACACAGGGGAGTAAAAACGCACAAAAAGCAAGACATGACCTAACACGGAAGACGGATGATGAGAGGAACCCCAGAACTACAAGATGGGAGGACACGCCTTTCTTTGGAAATGCGAATCTCTTGCATCTCAATTTTCAAACTATGCTAAAAGGCCTTTGGGATGTCTTAGTGTCTTCATCCTAAACTTTGAATGTATCTAGTGTTCTGCAACGTACATGGTTGTCAAAATGCTAAGACATTTTCCAGGCATTTGCATTTTGAACTTCTGAAGAGTGCAAATTCTCTGCAATCTAAAGCCAGACATGGGACCCAGAGGGATCAGTCTTGTGGGGGCCACCCTCTCTTTGGTCTGGGCATTAAGAGCCGTACTGTATAAACACCAGAACATCCTTGGTTTAGTCCACACTAAGACAGGCCTGTCTGTACAGAGATGAGCCATCATTCCCAAGATTGTGAGGGGATTATGCTGAGTCCTGGACCCTTGAAAAGGTTAAGATAAAACTAAGAGCCCTGGGTGGAGCTGGCCGACCCAGGAACCCAGAGCTGCTCACACTGATTAAGGGAACTGAGTCTGAGGGGCGTGAACATCCTGTGTGCATGCTTGTGATCAGGCTGAGGCTGGAAAGATGCGCATTCCTGGAGAACAGAATCTCGGACTTTGAACCAAAGGACCGCATGGAGATGTCAATCTGGGAATCTAATCTGCTGACCACAGGGAGGGACGCTGACTTCAAGGCCCCCGTTGCCTCCCCGGTGATAACTGTCTCTCCAGCACCCAGTAATCTCAGCGGGGCTGTCGGGAGGCGCATCTCAGGAAGGGACTCTGAAGAGAGCTTCAAATGAAGAATGTACCCACGTCCACCCAAAGCCGGTACGCATGAAGGAATGTATCACACGCCCAAGCACAATCACCCTGTCTTGAACAATTAAACCTCTCACCTTTTTCTCCAACTTCGCCCGTCAACCCCGGCTGCCCTGGAATTCCGGGGGGACCCTGATCACCTGGCGGCCCGGGCTGGCATTCCACGATTCCGTCTGAAATGGATTTTTAACAGTTACAGGATCACTCCCACCAAGCTGAGCAAGGCATTTTCACCGGCTCTTAATCCAATCTCCATTACAAAACCAAACTACGTTCACGCTCTCTGACAAGTACTGGAAATCCCGCTGTGACCTGCTTCGACACAGTCCCAGTACATTAACTTGTAAAATCAGCATGCAGAGTGTCCATCCACTCCCCGTCACAAGCCGTCACCGCTGAAGTTTCTACTTTACGATTCTAACATGTATTTCAGCTCTTGAGCCCCGTCCTGAACCTTATTTCATATTATCTTGCAAAGTACACACCATTATCCTTACAGATTCAGAAACTGAGGCTCAAAGAGTGATGGTCCGTCCACGTCCTACATCTGTGAGGTCAACACGGACACCTGAGCCTTTATGCCTTTTTTTTCCTGCTGAGCAGACTCGCAGAGAAGTGCTCATTATTTCAGAGGGGCAGACTGCCCGTGGGAAAACACTCCTAATTGTTCCGATTCAATCCTGAGCATCACTGGCGTGAAGAAGCATGAACGTGAAATGCGGTGACACAAACGCCATCTGTTGTGGGTTCCAGTAAAAAACAGTATTGCTTCTGGACACACACAGTGACAGAGTTAGCACTTCCTTCTCTGGCATCTTTGAAGGAAAAGGACAGAGTGAGCGATTAAACTCACGACCGAAGCCCGGACATCCACGGCTGCAGCTCCTGCGTCCGCAGCCCACACACCAGCTCCGTCTGTGCAAAACTCTCATTTAGGAATCACCACTTAACACACTGTGATGTGCACCACCTAATCTGCACACCCAGAAAAGGGCAACTGGGAAACCAAGAGGGTAAATACTACAACGTATTAAACTCCCACACCCTGCACGGTTCTCAGCGCCCAGAAGTTCAAGTCTTTCCGTGACAGGTGTTCACATTTCAGAACTGGCAGATTATTAAGAAAAGGCTCAAGATTTCTCCACGGCTGGCTCTCTCACCAGCCTCTTTGCCGATCACTCGATTTAAAACTACACCCCATGGCCCGCCTGCCCGCACCTCGACCTCTGTCTTCCTCTCCTGACTTCGTCTCCTCCTGAGTCTATAGCCCTGGTTGCCACCCCACCAGCTACTGATTTACTTGGTCTCTGTCTCGTGGTTCACAGCCCAGGAGGTCAGGACCGTTTCGTGGGCTCTGTCACAGGTCTCAGGGCGGCGCCTGGCATCGTAGGCACGCCGATGCTTGTTGAATGAGCAAGTGACCAAGGAATGAGTGAATGAGCACCCAAAGGCCCTTCTGATGCCCACGGGCTTCTCTCAGAAATGCAGAGAAATGTGCCTTTGTGCTGTGTGCCTCTAGAACTTCGCTATTTGATCTTCATTCTCCACGTTTCATATCAGAAGGGGCGGGAGTCCCCGTGAAGTCACAATGGATGCACTGTCGACCCATTAACAAGGAAACACGCGCCTCTGGGCTCCCAGTGAGGCTGCCCGTCTGGAGGCACTCGTGCCGTCCAGGGCATATCTGGCCTCCGCTCGGAGCTTCACCCACAAGAAGTCCTTCCGTGGAGCTGGGTCTGCTCTCTGGGAGTCAACCATGGGCACCTCCGGGAGCCCCTTCCAGCAGCCTGAGGAGCCACGCTGCAGTCACTCTGCTAGGCACAGGCTGGATGGAGTCAGCTCGGCGCACTGGGCCGTTAGCTCAAGTCCCCTCGAAGGTTCTGACGCTCTGCACAGGCTGGAGTGTAGACCCAGCCCCCTGGGCCGTGAGCTCAGGTCCCCTTGAAGGTTCTGACACTGCATAGACTGGCGTGTAGACCCAGCCCCCTGGGCCGTGAGCGCCAGGTCCTCTCAGAGGCTCTGACGCTCTGCATAGACAGGAGTGTAGACCCAGCCCCCTGGGCCGTGAGCTCAAGTCCCCTTGAAGGCTCTGACACTGCACAGACTGGAGTGTAGACCCAGCCCCCTGGGCCGTGAGCGCAGGTCCTCTCAGAGGTTCTGAGACGCTGCATAGACTGGAGTGTAGACCCAGCCCCCTGGGCCGTGAGCGCAGGTCCTCTCAGAGGTTCTGAGACGCTGCATAGACTGGAGTGTAGACCCAGCCCCCTGGGCCATGAGCGCAGGTCCTCTCAGAGGCTCTGAGACGCTGCATAGACTGGAGTGTAGACCCAGCCCCCTGGGCCGTGAGCGCAGGCCCTCTCAGAGGCTCTGACTCTGCATAGACTGGCGTGTAGACCCAGCCCCCTGGGCCGTGAGCGCAGGTCCCCTTGAAGGTTCTGACACTGCATAGACTGGCGTGTAGACCCAGCCCCCTGGGCCGTGAGCGCAGGCCCTCTCAGAGGCTCTGACTCTGCATAGACTGGCGTGTAGACCCAGCCCCCTGGGCCGTGAGCGCAGGTCCCCTTGAAGGTTCTGACACTGCACAGACTGGAGTGTAGACCCAGCCCCCTGGGCCGTGAGCGCAGGCCCTCTCAGAGGCTCTGACTCTGCATAGACTGGCGTGTAGACCCAGCCCCCTGGGCCGTGAGCGCAGGTCCCCTTGAAGGTTCTGACACTGCACAGACTGGAGTGTAGACCCAGCCCCCTGGGCCGTGAGCGCAGGCCCTCTCAAAGGCTCTGACTCTGCATAGACTGGCGTGTAGACCCAGCCCCCTGGGCCGTGAGCGCAGGTCCCCTTGAAGGTTCTGACACTGCACAGACTGGAGTGTAGACCCAGCCCCCTGGGCCGTGAGCGCAGGCCCTCTCAGAGGCTCTGACTCTGCATAGACTGGCGTGTAGACCCAGCCCCCTGGGCCGTGAGCGCAGGTCCCCTTGAAGGTTCTGACACTGCACAGACTGGAGTGTAGACCCAGCCCCCTGGGCCGTGAGCGCAGGCCCTCTCAGAGGCTCTGACTCTGCATAGACTGGCGTGTAGACCCAGCCCCCTGGGCCGTGAGCGCAGGCCCTCTCAGAGGCTCTGACACTGCATAGACTGGCGTGTAGACCCAGCCCCCTGGGCCGTGAGCGCAGGTCCCCTTGAAGGTTCTGACACTGCATAGACTGGCGTGTAGACCCAGCCCCCTGGGCCGTGAGCGCAGGCCCTCTCAGAGGCTCTGACTCTGCATAGACTGGCGTGTAGACCCAGCCCCCTGGGCCGTGAGCGCAGGCCCTCTCAGAGGCTCTGACACTGCATAGACTGGAGGGTAGACCCAGCCCCCTGGGCCGTGAGCGCAGGCCCTCTCAGAGGCTCTGACGCTCTGCACAGACTGGAGTGTAGACCCAGCCCCCTGGGCCGTGAGCGCAGGTCCTCTCAGAGGCTCTGACGCTCTGCACAGACTGGAGTGTAGACCCAGCCCCCTGGGCCGTGAGCGCAGGCCCTCTCAGAGGCTCTGACGCTCTGCACAGACTGGCGTGTAGACCCAGCCCCCTGGGCCGTGAGCGCAGGCCCTCTTGAAGGTTCTGACACTGCATAGACTGGCGTGTAGACCCAGCCCCCTGGGCCGTGAGCGCAGGTCCTCTCAGAGGCTCTGACTCTGCATAGACTGGCGTGTAGACCCAGCCCCCTGGGCCGTGAGCGCAGGCCCTCTCAGAGGCTCTGACTCTGCATAGACTGGAGGGTAGACCCAGCCCCCTGGGCCGTGAGCGCAGGTCCTCTCAGAGGCTCTGACTCTGCATAGACTGGAGTGTAGACCCAGCCCCCTGGGCCGTGAGCGCAGGCCCTCTCAGAGGCTCTGACGCTCTGCACAGACTGGCATGTAGACCCAGCCCCCTGGGCCGTGAGCGCAGGCCCTCTTGAAGGTTCTGACACTGCATAGACTGGCGTGTAGACCCAGCCCCCTGGGCCGTGAGCGCAGGCCCTCTCAGAGGCTCTGACACTGCACAGACTGGAGTGTAGACCCAGCCCCCTGGGCCGTGAGCGCAGGCCCTCTCAGAGGCTCTGACTCTGCATAGACTGGCGTGTAGACCCAGCCCCCTGGGCCGTGAGCGCAGGCCCTCTTGAAGGTTCTGACACTGCATAGACTGGCGTGTAGACCCAGCCCCCTGGGCCGTGAGCGCAGGTCCTCTCAGAGGCTCTGACACTGCATAGACTGGCGTGTAGACCCAGCCCCCTGGGCCGTGAGCGCAGGCCCTCTCAGAGGCTCTGACACTGCATAGACTGGAGGGTAGACCCAGCCCCCTGGGCCGTGAGCGCAGGTCCTCTCAGAGGCCCTGACACTGCACAGACTGGAGGGTAGACCCAGCCCCCTGGGCCGTGAGCGCAGGCCCTCTCAGAGGCTCTGACTCTGCATAGACTGGCGTGTAGACCCAGCCCCCTGGGCCGTGAGCGCAGGCCCTCTCAGAGGCTCTGACACTGCATAGACTGGAGTGTAGACCCAGCCCCCTGGGCCGTGAGCGCAGGTCCCCTTGAAGGTTCTGACACTGCACAGACTGGCGTGTAGACCCAGCCCCCTGGGCCGTGAGCGCAGGTCCTCTCAGAGGCTCTGACGCTCTGCACCGGGGCTACTCTGGAGCCACAGAACACCTTCACTGAGTCAACAGGTTCGTGCTCTGTGCTCAGCTTTGATGGTGGACAGATGAGAAAAAGCCCGGTAAACTACCGTTTGATTTGAAGCCACTTGCCATGTTACCCACAGACAGAGCAGCCCCATCTCATTGTGTGTGTGTGTGTTAGTACCAGCGTGTGTCTCTAGATGAACATGCCAGTCCCAGTAAGAACGCTGTAACTCAAGCAGCCTGCTCTCTACCTTCAGACGCTGGCTAAGCCGGCTCTTGCTCCTACCAGCCAGGTTCATTAGTTTATGTGCAGCATCCTTTCTGAGGTGACTAACTTGGCAAAGACACCCACGTGAGATGCAGATAATCCGTAAGTCGCGGGACACCCAGCCTCTGGCTTGGCACGTGAACGCGGGCACCCTCCCAGCCCTACTGAGCTCTGCCCGCACCCGTCCTGGACGGGACGCCATGCAGGATGTGCCCAGAAGGTACTCACTTGTGTGGCCCGGCTGCCCAGGGGGCCCGGGGGGGCCAGGGGGGCCGGGAAGCCCGTCCCTTCCACTGGGTCCCGGCAGCGACACGCCCGGCAAGCCCGGTTCACCCTTCTCTCCTCTGTCACCGGGGAAGCCGGGGGCACCGATCAGCCCCGGAGTCGGGAAACCTGGAAGCAGAGGAGACCCCCACGGTCACAAGACGACAGCAAGTCTCAGGACAGCATCACTGGCTCCCTTCGCCGCTCTCGGGAGAAGGAGCAGCAGATCACCGCTGAGTGCGGGCTGCTCTAACGGTGAGAAGCGGCACCAGCTTGTCGCACGCACACGCAGCTGGGCCAGGGCTCCCTGCGAAGTCCCTGCGAGGCGCAGGGGCTCACTGTGCAGGCTCTCACATCCGTGCAGCCCCAGCAGGTCAGACAGAGGACGCTCCCCATCTGCTCAGAGAGGACAGGCACAGAAACGCCGCTCAGCAGAGCAGACGTGGTCAGCATGCAGAGCGGGTGGGAACTGGGCCGGAACCAGCTGAGAAGGAGTCAGGACGAGGAGGCGGCCCTGGGCAAGAGCGCGATGCCGAGGCGGCGGGCGGAGCGAGTGCGGGCAGGCAAGCTCGGCCCCCCTGAGTTTTGTGGGGACAAGATTGCAGGGGCCTGTGACAGCCCAGGGGGGTCTGGATGAAGCGCTCGGGACCCAGCGGTCCAGGTGGCCGTGGGGAAGCGACTGCGGCTCCGGAGACTGAACAGCCAGCCTCCGAGAGGGGCCGGGGGAGGTAACCCTGAAGAGCTGGCCCGGGCAAGAGCTCCGAGGAAGGACGGCTGGACCTGGACCCCAGCCGTGAACCTGAGCCCCAGTGAGCCGCAGGAGGCAGGGAGGCTGGCAGGGAGGCCAGGGCCTCCACAGTCAGCAGAGGGCAGGCGGGGCCGCCTGAAAACAGACAAGGCCAGAGCAGCTTCAAAGATGGTTTCTAAAAATCACAGCTTAAGATGCTAATGGGGTCAGATAAGAGGCCTGAGAAAGTAGATTTGGCAAGGGAGACAGGAAGTGACCTGTTTGCTAGAGCACCCGGGAGGTCCAGTAAGCTTTCCGACCAAGAAGACGGGGTGGGAAAGATGGACAAGGATGATCTAAGGGTAGATGCCCACATTTTAGCAGCAAAAAGGTATGCAGGGCACTGAAACCAGCCTTCTTCGACAGTGCGGACGGTTGGGGAGTGGGGGTGTCTGTTCCCGTAAAAATAATGGAAGGGGCTCTGGGAGAACTCTCAACTTAAGGACTGTCAGGAAGGGAAGAATAAAATAACAAAGAACAGTAAGAATTAAAAATAAAGAACAACCAACCAAAACCTCAGTAAGAGTGCCAGCGCTCCGTGTGGGGTCAGTTCCGGGGCGCACGGGCTCCCCGCTGAGCACCCATCACCTCTGCTCCCTGAGATGCACGCAGTCCACACAGACAGGCCTCTGCACCCCAGGAAGCGCAGTCCCCAGCCTCCCGGTGACTCGGCCGTGAGAAACCCAAAACTAGCACGGACTTAGCATAAGCTCCGTGACGCAGTGATCTCCCAAGAAGCAAGATTAAGGTTGATTAGATTAGCTAGGAGAGGTTTCAGCTTTGAGTCCAGTCTCAAGCTGAGGCATTCCAGACAGATGGCAAGGGCAAGCGAGGATGCCTGGTGGTGGGGTGGGGGCGGGGGCGGGGGCGGGGTGGTCTTCAGAAAGGCGACCATACCTCCGGGAGCAGTGGAAAGGCAGGCTGTTAAGTCAGAGCCAGGGAGAGAGGAAATACATGTGTCAAAGTACCTGCTAACATGCAATTTACAGAGCAAACACTGACTCAGGAGCACATCTTGTTTTCAGAGCTAGAAAAATGTGCAACAAAATTGCTAACCATTTTATGCAAGTATCTAACCAACGCAGAGGATAAACAGCGTTCAGAATAGAAACAGCATAGAAAGCATACAAATACTCAAAAAATCAGCTGAGGATGCTCACCTGGAGGGCCTGGCTGGCCTGGTATTCCCGGGAAACCTACAAGGAGGCAGAGAGATGGACGAACTGAGCCTGGTTCACTGGAGGTTTGAGATGTGAATCTCTGTGCTGTGGGCACCCAAGGTCCCGGGAGCAGGGAGGGAGGAGGGGGAGGGAGGAAGGAGGAAAGGGCCTCACCTTTGGGACCTGTCTCCCCTTTCGCCCCTGGACCCCCTGGGTACCCAGGCTCTCCTTTCTCTCCCAAGGGTCCCGTGCCAATCACCTGAATCACAGAGGGAAAGATCATCACACGGCGCGGCAGGGGCTGGGGTGTACGTTATAGCACAGACAAAGAAACACACAGCTTTTATTATTTCAAGACGTGTGAAAGCAGAGAAGCAGCCGTGGGAGAAAAGGAGGTGGGAGGGGGGGGCGTACGGAAAATAGGACCACTGCTCGCCCTGCAGTGAGCTCTGCCAGGCAGTTCTGCTTCCTTTCATAATAATCTGCTTGGCAGAGGCCTCACCACTGCAGGCAAGTTAGAGATATATGAATTCTGAGTTCAGGTAAGGAATATCTCAACGCTCTCACAAGCTGCAAGAAGAACAGACTTCTTAGAAGAGTATTGTCAGAAAAGTTGCCTAAAATTTCCTCAGGAATTATGTAACAGGAACACTCAATTTTTTTTTTAATTGGAAGAGGTCAGAAGTGGGGACTTTTTTAAGGCCCTTGGAATATGAGACAGGAAAAAGGCTCTCTGAGCCTCAATAAATAGGAGGAACCAGTTCACCCCAATTCTGAGTTGCCGAAATTCAAGGACAGGGTACATACTACCCTTCAGATACAGTTCCTCTGGAGCAATTGATGATCTGTTTCTCTGATTATCTTTTTCCTTACCAGACCTTTTCATTTAAGTTTCCAAATGTGTTGCTAATATTGTTATCCATGTGCAACTCCTTTCACTTTAGTCGTCACAGATAGGCAGAACGTGTCCAAGGATGATAATGAGTAAATACCAAACACCACATGATACAAAACACAAATTATCAGTTCAAATTACATGCACCCCCTACGTCAGCATCCTTCTAGGAAGGCCGTGGAGCGTGTGGCCGAGGTGACAGGTCAGCCCATCTCTCTTTCCCTCTTTTCAAACCACTTCACAGATAGCAAATGCCACTGGTACTCACAGTTCCAGGCAGCCCGGGAGGACCTGCTTCACCTTTCTGTCCCTGAAAGAGAAAAACAACTTCACTCGTATTTTTTTTTAATTATAATGGTTGCCTGGAAATTTAGTCTAACCCACTGGACCACTAGGGAAGTCCTACACAGTAGTTTTTAAAAAAATAAAAAATAAGTGAAATAAAATGATATGAAAGCTTAGGGTGGCTAAGTGTATTTTCTTAAAGAAATCATTTTAGTTGAGGATTTTAGGTGTAAGACTGTCTAAACCTGCATTGGAAGTCATAATAAAAGGATACTTGTGTTTTTCCTTTCCTCTTAAGATCCAGCATGACTTGAAAACATCGGGTGGATAAATTCTTATCACTCTGAGGCTTAATTGAACATATATTAGATGAAAAACTCAAGAACTAAATCCTTTTCTATCTAATGTTCTTATGTAAGAATTACAATAATACTTTTAACAGTCCTAAGATATGCACGGTATTTCATGAAAGCATATTTTTCACTTACTTTTTTTTTTTTTCATTTTTTTTCCTTCTAAGCTAAGGCTTTAAACTTGTGTTAAACCAGAAGTAGCATGCTTTGAGTTTTCTTATTTGAATACAAGAAGAGATTTTAGATATATCTATGGGACTTTAAAAAACTCTCAGCTAATATATTCTAAACAAATTTACCTTTTACAGCCTACAAGAATTGCCTTTCTTATAAAGTTACAGCCTTAGAGGAAGACTTCTCCCTTTGTCACGGGCTTTGCTAAGCACACCCCGAGGTTCTCTCCCTACTGTTAGAGATGAATATTTTCAATCCATTTCTTATTTTAGTGGAGATCCACATTACTTAGTCTCATGATTCAAAGAGAAAAATAAACCCACACAAAAATAAATAAATAAATAGAACCACAGTTTTTTCCAAGTATCAGATTGGGAAGTGTTTAAGCCCAATAACAAACAGATGTCAGATGGAAGGGTCCCCGGCTGATGAAACATTCTTTCTTCTGAGGGCAATTTTATCACATGTGGCAAAAGCTTCCCCAGAAATGGGTCTAAACATTAACTCCAAAATTATACATTTTAGGAATTTATGGTGGGAAATGATCAGACAAGTGGATAAAAATACTTAAAATCAGAAAAATATGGAAAAGATCCAAATATCATGCAGAAAAAGGCATGAGCATCCCAAGTGTTGATGTATAACCACATTTACAATGCTGGAATATATCCTCACTACGTCATCAAGGGGAAAAGTCAGCTAAATCATGCAGTCCCATTTTTTAAAAGCTCATGTATATGTGCATACATGGGATAATTATGAATTCTGACCATTTCTGAGCGAATCATAGAAAAATTACACAAGTTTTCTTTTCTATATCTTCCTGCATTTTCTTTGTTTCATAATTGGGGAAAATTAATCTACTCCCAAAAAAACCACATTAAAAACTTGAATGAGTGGAACATTTTATATTTTTTCCTTTAAAAACATATGCACACAAATAGAACCACTGAGTTATGCTTTTCCTCACATGGAACATACATAATTTCTATTCTTTGAGTGCATGGTCCTTTATTCTAGGAAAAACTTTTAGGTTGAGCAAAATACAGGCAAAAAACAAAAAGAAAGTAGGGTCACCATTCACCTTTAAACCCTCTCGGCCTGGCTGTCCTGGGTATCCCGAATCGCCCGGAAACCCCTAGAATGGGACAGAAAGCAACAACAGTTATAAGTGAGTAAGAGCAACAGCTTGCTTTTTAAAATGCTTGGAGAAATACTCACTGGACTCCCTTTTTCTCCTTTTTCACCATCTTTTCCTGGTTTTCCCTGTACAAAAACAATTTAAATATTAGTAGTGCACAAATAACAGTGATAGCTATGCTCTAACACCACGGGTTTGAATCAAATACAAGTTATTACACTGTATGGATCCTCTGGGTGGGCTGGCCACACTACAGTAATAAGTCAGGGAAGATACATTAAATCACTATGAGCCGAAAGGGCTACGACAATAGAAGACTCAGCAATGTTTAACAACTGGAGGGTGACTCTCTCCAAGTCTCCTGTGACATCATGACACCCAGCGGCAGAGCTGACACCAGGGAAGTTTTCCGATTGGCGAGCGGGTGTTTGGCAGCTGATACACCGCTGCTTCACCTTCACAGAGGTTTCCATGCGTCATTTCAGGGAAGAAGCTGAACTCTCTCAGCTGTTGGAGGAGGTGGGTCTCCTGTCACCGGACTCGGGGCGTGGGAAGCGTCTGAGCACTGGGCACCCAGATGCTCTGAGCAGGTGGACAGGTGGCTTTTGGTGAGGGGCCAGTCGAGATGGGGTGATGGAGCGGATGTGCTGTCTTGGCGGGAGAGGGGGCAGTCCTCTGAATAAGCCTCAGCTCCGTCCATGGGAGTCTCCAGGCAGGAACACTGGAGCGGGTTGCTGCTGCCTCCTCCAGGGGATCTCCCGACCCAGGGATGGAAGCCGCGTCTCCTGCATGGCCGGTGGCCTCTCCACCCCCGCGTCAGCGGGGAGACCCCCTCTAATGCTGACTCCCTCCTTACTCCTGCTCCCAGGGCTTCAGAAAGCCCCCTGCAGGGCCCTTGGAGTCTATGCTCCTGTGACCCTGCGATCCTGGGAATGGGGGAGAAACGATTTCACACCAGGAAGGAGAGGACTTCAGAAGCACTTACGCGGGGCCCTGGTTTTCCAGGTTCTCCTTTCTCTCCAATGCCTGGCATCCCCTTAACAGAAAAAAAACAGAAAGGGTGAGATTCGTTCGTACATTTAAATAAACTACTAAATTAAGTAAATGTTACAAAGAAGGTGAAATAAGCTTGTAACCTAAATCCAATACATGATGGTCTTTCACACAAAATAATAATGATAAATAAGACTTTAGTGCTTACCTGAAATCCAGGTTCACCTTTTTGACCCTAAAATAAGTTATAAAAGAAAAGATGAGTACTGGTACAAGGAAAAACACAGCTTTTCCTGTTCCAGTAACCAAGAAATTCACACTGGTCTGGAGCATTCACTTCCTGCCAGTGACTGGGTGATGGACGTAAGGACGGCATAGTGAGCACGCCTGGTCCACGAGCCTGGACCCGAACCTCCCCCATCCTCAGCTGGCTCCCCCTGCAGCCCCGGCCGCCCCCGCCACGTGACCCTCACATGGGAGGTCGGCCTCAAGCCGGTCTGGCTGCAACCCGGAGCAGCTGTCCCTGCTCTCAAGAGGCTCACTTCTCATACGATGGGGAGTCCACACCCCTGTCTTCCAGGTCAGGGTGAACAGAACCAGAGAAACCAAACTCTGACCCAGCCTGTCTTTATCCCTTCGAAACGGTTCAGGATTAGGAAGGCAGCGCTCACTGGACAGAGTCCGCCCCTACCTTCTCGCCCCGCATGGCTGTGTCTCCTTTCGTGATGACTTGAGCCTGTCCTGGTAATCCTGGGGGCCCGCTCACCCCTTGATCACCCTGATGAGGCAAAAATTGGGGGTTAATTGGGCATAAAAATAATTATACCGGCAGGAGAAAGGCCGAAGGGGGAGACACCAAGAATAGAACTGTTTAACACATGTGACTGTGTTCTGTTGCAGCCTGTCCTTGCCTCAGCAGAAAATGAACTTTCCGAGGGAACACGGCCCACCAAGGATAGAAAGCCAGGAGAAGGCTGTCCCGCCCCGTGGTCAGGGCAGCCGCCACCCCGTAACGACGGAACTTGAACGCCTGGAGGACACAGGGATGTGTGCACACGTGCACAGACCTTGCATCACGACAAACAGCACGTGTAATACACACGGGCACACGTCAGCTGGCCTGCCACATTTGATGGCGTGGAGGAAAGGACCCCGGCTGCCTCGCGGTGCCTACAGGGAAAGCTCCCTTCGTGTAAACCAACATGGAGAGAAGCGTCAGGGATTCCTTCCTGGAGGCCCCGCTGCTGGAAGCGGGAAGTACTGAAATCTCAGCACCACGCAGCGACCGAGGCCCAAAGACCTCCACCACGTCCGCCGCGAATCCCTTCCCTCTGAGGTTTACGAAAAGATGGGGTGGAAACCTGGGGTGAGAAGAGGAGGCCCACGGCCGCCCACTCCACGAGGCCATCGTCAGCACTGGCTTGGGAACCACGCGCTGCCACAATCCCAGCCCCCCGCGCTCAGAGCGCGTTTCACTGGCCGGGTCCAGGCGAAGTTTCATCAGGGGCCCGGGGCCGGCCTCGCTCTGGCCAGGATGAGGCTGCCCGTGCCAGGCTGGGCCTCCTGGCCTCCCAGGCCCTTTCCCTCCCGACTCGGGCACAGTGGCCTCATCCTGGAGCATTCAATGTGGCTGTGCCGCTAACAGCCATGTCCTACGTTTGACACTTTGAGGGTGAAGCCCAGCTCGGGCTTTGTCACTGCCTGAGGACATTGTGATCGACCGCTGTCAACAGACAGGAGGATTAGTGGCCTCGCTAAAGCTGTACCTGTGGGTCAGACCCCACACGAAGTCATCTCAGCGCATTCCAGCCGCGATCTCCAGGAAAACACTAACATACGCAGAACGTTCAGAGCAGGGTGACTGCGGCCATCAAAGGTCCCAGAGGCGGAAGCCTTATCCTGCTTAGACCTGTGACTGTGGCCGTGATAACGCCCCAGAGCAAAGAGCACTCACCTTTTCACCTTTTGGCCCTTGAAAGCTCAAGCCCATTTGCCCCTGTTGATGAAAAGACAGGCTTCCGTTATTAGCACTGTCTACTTTGTTCAAAATCATCTAACAGATATGACATGAAATGCAGCAAGATCGTACGTTTAAAGCAATAGCTTCGTCCCATAAAGACATAATATTGATATGTTCAAGAAAGCTGTGATCATGTTGTATTCAATGTCTATTAAAAGCTTTTCTAAAGTATTACTGAAAAGAACCCCATAGAAACCATTTTTAAAAATTGAAGATTTTTAAATTCTGACTTTAGAAAACTAAGGAAAAGATCAAGATTCCATGACTAACAGATGGATAGGAGGAAAGATCAATAGATCAATAATTGACAGATCAATAGATGAGTGGATTCGTTGACAGAGAAGTTAGATTGATGGATTGATGGATAGGTGAACAGACATGTTAAATGTAGAGATAGATATAAAACTTATAATTTCCCAAAACACTTTACAGAGACGTAGAGAATGAGTTACAGCAATGTCACGACAGCCTCACACTAACACCAAAGAAAGACAAATGGAAAACAATCTTTACCTTTTCACCTGGAGGGCCAGGAGGGCCTGGAGGACCCTGGAAGACAGAGCATTTTAATTAAATGTGGTTCACAACCCTGGCGTGCTTTTTTGCACCAAAGTTATCTTCAGATGCCATGGTTAATGTGACAGCTTGTTAGCTGTCACGTGTTTTTCCTGTGCTACAGAACTGCTAACCTTTGGGAGCAACCAGAAATTAGTCCAAGATAATTACTAACAGGGATGCAAACCTCTCAAAATCCCAAGGGCTCCCTGTGGAACCCACAGATCTGAGCATGCACTGAGCAATCAGACCGTGGATGAACCCACCACCAAATCCCCAGCAAAACTTAGTGAGTCCAATGTGGAAACCATGTTGGTCCCCTTTGGAAACTGTGGTTGACCTTCAAAAGCTCAGTGAATTCTTCAAGCGGGTAGACTGTATGAAGTCCCAAACCTTCCCGCGTTTGCAACAGAACTTCAGAAGGCTTTTCATAATCATGAAAAAGGAAAAGCTAGTCATTCTTTCCTCCCGAAATCGAGTCCGTTTATTTACAAGAACATAAAAGACATTACATCTGCAAGAATGGATAGAAGAATTGCCACATCTGACCCCTAAAGAAGGAGCCAATTTAAAAGAGAAGCCTGAAGCATCTCTCCAGGACTCTCAGGCAGGCTCAGGTGAGGATGGCGTTCTCACATCACCCATTCCTAGTGAGCGGGGCACTCCCAAGTAAGCGCCGTTACCATGACCTCTCTCTCGCGCCCAGACCGTGTGACTAGGAGGAGCTGATGCTGCCCTCCTGTCGAGAATCAGCAGCAGCGAAGGAGGCTGAGAGCAGAGCAGAGCCTCCTGGAAGCTCAGCTTCCAATCCCCACCACGAACAGAGCGCAGCTTCTTCACAGCCCCCAGGAGAGCAGGTTCCTGGATGGGGCTGTGTTCCCACGAGCGAAGGTGCAGGGCAGAGCCTGCTTGTCCGTCTCTGCATCCCCCACTCACGGGACGCACCGGCATCCTCGCAGCCCCACAAGTAATTCACGTGTCGCCCGGGGGGTGTCTCGGCCTGTGACATGTGACATCTCTTTATAACCCTTTCCCCACGGCTCTGGGGGCGCGTGGACCATAAACACCAATAACACCCCCTTAAGACAGAAGCTCAAAGAGAAACTGATAAGAGCCCACTGCGGTGCGCTGAGCTCCACTCAGCACTCTAATGACCTGCGTAGGAAGACTCTAAAAACAAGGGGCTACATGTACAACTGATTCTCTCTGCTGCATGTGATGTGCTGAAACCAGCACATCATTGTAAGTCAACCACACTCCACTAAATAGAGAGCAACAACATTCTGTAAAGCAATTATCCTTCAATTTTAAAAATAGGTAAATTTTTAAAAAAATAGAAATTCATTCTTGAATCCGAATTGAAAGGGCTCACCACTGTGTAAAGTTTTCTTGTCCAGCTTTTAATTTTATCTTGGAGCACGGCCGATTAGCAACATTGTGAGAGTTTCCAGTGGACAGCAAAGGGACTCAGTCGCACATATACATGTCCCCTCTGCCCCAAGCTCCCTCCCATCCAGGCCAAAGCGTTCATGCCATTTTATGAGTCTCCACACCTCCACACGGCTGTTCTCTGAATGACAGCCTCAGAGACAGACTCCCCGCTCCCAGACTTACTGGTGGCCCAGTGAATCCCGGGGGGCCGACGGGGCCTTGAAGTCCTGGCAGACCTGGTGAGCCCTGTAAATCACCGAGAAAGAGAGGAATTAAGACGCAACCCAGGCGGAGACTCAGCTGGTGCTTGGAATCATTCAGCCGGTACTCACAGGTGCTCCCGTCTGTCCAGGAAAGCCTCTTTCGCCTACCAGCAGGGTCCCTGGTATATAGCCCAGAATCTCACCTGGATCTCCCTAGGGGATGGAAGACAAGAGAGTCACAAACACTGATGTTTATGGAAAGATACTGAACACCCGTGGAGGAGGGGGCACACACCGCCGCTGTGGGACTAGCCCAGGTCTGGGGTTCAGCCTCCGCCCATGCTGGGGATAAACCGACTGGCCGGCTCCCCTGGTCACTCATCTCCATGACCAGCATGAGGACAGAGCGTGTGGACCACTGAATGGAAGGATGTGGGGTGCTCCCGTAACGGACCCCGGGCAGGAGGGGGTCTAGACAGGGGCCCAGCGCTGGTGGAAATGCTGTGCCCACCGGCCACTCTCGCAATAGAAGGGTCATCTTTCCGGACAAGACCCAGTGTGGCCACGTTCAGGAAAGCAGGGAAATGCGTTTTAGTGTCAATGCGGCCTGGCCCCAGCGCCCAGAGACTCGGGCAAACAGCAGGCTAAGGTCGACGGGGAGGTCCTTTTCAGACAAGGTGGACATTTACATCCACAGGTGTGAAGGACTAAAGTAATAAAGCAGATAACCTTCCACGCTGGAGGAGGAGGGGCTGGGGGCCACCCACCCCAGGGGTTGAGACCTTAAGAGGAAGAAAGACTGACTCCCAGGAAGAAGGGAGACTGCCTCCAAAACCGGACCCATGCTCTTCCCTGGGTCTCCAGCCTGCATCCCTGCCACTCAGACTGTGGACTTGCGACCCTCAGCCACGCACCTCCCCAAAATAAGGAACCTACTTTATCTCAACATATTGCAATTATATATCAAAATACATAGAACTAGATTAATATGTAATCTAAATATTAGAATAATAAGTAAATATTAGAGGACAATGTACACTGTACTATGTATTACACAATATATAAAACATTTTACAATATCATACATGTATTTTAATTCTCCCTCCCTCCCTCCACCCATCCTCATATGCATGTGCTGTATACATATGGTGCACACACATTGCACAAGCATCCCCTCGCACACCCCACTGGCTGTGTTTCTCTGAGGAGACCTGCTCACAGCACCACCCAGAGCTCTGGACAAGGAGCTTCAGGGACCCACGTCTGTTACATCTCCCCCTCACACTATGCTTCCCATCACCGCTTATTTCCTATGAAGAAATGGACCTGGGGTTGAAGATTTAGACTCTAAAATTTAAGTCTGTGTGCAGGACTTCAGTACTCTTTTAATGGAGCAGAGTTTAGCAAACAGGTTAACAGGCAACCGGTCAACCAAAGTGATTTAAAGTTTGTTTCTTGTGGCATCTATTTTACACATACGCCTGGAATGAATCCAATAAAATAAAACAATGTACCTTCATTCCCGGTAACCCTGGTGGTCCCTAGAAAAGAAAACGTTGGCATTAGTTTTGTTTTCCTCAAAAGAACCTTAACATTAAGATATGGGCAGGGGGAAGGAAAGCGAAAGGCAACTGAATGAGAAGAGAGGAGTGATCACACCCTTATCAAACAACCCAATACTCACGGGATTTCCGGCAAATCCAGGCAAACCGGGAGGCCCCACGGGCCCTCTCTCACCCTGGGGACAGAGAAAGTCGCTCTCGAGGGCCGCCAGGGCGACAGGACGTCACCCAGAGGCCCCATCAGTTTCCCCGTCCTGCCCTTCAGGGACGCTACGTGTGCTGTTGGAAGCCATTGTCTAAAAATTGCTATGAGCTGCATTGCTCGGTGCTGCCTCGTGTTGGAAGAAATATATTTGAGAACACACTTAACAGGGACAAGAATTAACACTAGCATGTTCTTATTTGCTTTGGTAATAGACTAGAGGTGAGATTTCCTGGTGAAAGCAACTTTAGAATAAGTCTACAAAATAGAATGGCTTAGTGAGGTCTTTCCTGAATACTACACGTGGGAAAACTGCTTCCTTACCAAAGAAAGATGTAACACAAGCCACTTCCCAACCGTGGCAACTAAACCTGCGTTCACAGGACACTCTGCCCAACTGCCCCACGTGCAAAGTTAGACAAACGTGCCCCCCGCCGGGAGGGCCCAGCTCTAAATTTACCTTTGTCCCGTTGCATCCTGGAATACCTGGGGGACCCGGAGGGCCATCCTGGCCAGGAATACCCTGCAATTAACAAAATGAACGAGTAGACGAGTTAGGAAATCATCGGTGCTACTGTAACACTCATCAAACATCTCATAAAGGAACCAGAAGCCTTTCATATACATACAGGAAGTCCCGGGTTTCCAGGGTAGCCAGGCACTCCCAAGGGTCCCTGTAGAGATGGAAATGAAAAGGTGTTCATTGGGTGCAGGAGAACCCCATTTTCTCCCACCGCACCCTCCTGGATAAGGATGTCAGACCCTCACTGCTGGCATTTGGAACATCGACCCTGAGCAGACAGACAGGCGTCCAAGGACCCAGCCCACAGGTGGGCTGGAGATGACCTGGAGTTTCAGTAGCAGCTCTTCGTCATCAAACCTTGGTGATTAATTACTCCTAAAATCAAGGCTGCACACCCACAAGATAACTCTGCCCTCGTTTCATTCTTTGTAATTTCTAGGAGATGAAAGATAGGTTGTACAGACAGAGAGATGGGTGGGTGGATAGACAGGCAGATAGAGAGAGAGAGAATTTACAGCAAAATCTCAGACAGTTGGGAAGAAGTGGGTAGGCATAAATCAGTTCCCTGAGGGAAGAAAGTCAGAGCTCTTCCTAGCTGAAACCCAGATCTCCACTGCAGACAGCTACAATGTCATCCGCTCTCTTCTGCCCCAAGGAGGATCCAGCAAGGCTGGGCACACTTCCCCTTCCACGAAGTAACAATAACACAATTAAGATGTTTACATTTTACAGCATCTTCCTATTTTTCAAAGATTTTTCAAAGAGCTCCCTGCTCGCACATGCCAGGAGCGGGCATAGCAGACAGCAGAGCGTGAAGGAAGACGGAGCGTGGATCTGAACACGTCCCCGCTTTCCACGCTGACCGAAGGCATCTCTGATGAAGACCTGGAGACGGGTCATCCCCGCCCCCAGTGAAATCCACCCACGGGAACCCCTGAGGAAGGAGCGCGGGGAGAAGCCAGGTGTCAAAAGGACAGGAAGTGAGCCCGTCGAGGGGCAGGCCTGGAGGAGGGGGATGCGGGCCCGTCACCCTGGGGCCCGGCTCCCAGGGCAACCGCTGTCCGCGCCGAGGACAGAGGCGGACGGAGGGGCCCAGAGCAGGGGGACGGGAGAGACGCCCCGGACGGTCTGGAGGCGGGCGGGGCGAGGGGTCCCTCCCCCTCCCCCGGAAGCACCGCTGAATCGGAGCCCGCCCACAGGCGTGACCGGCCCATCGGCCCCTGAACTCACCCTGGTCCCTTTAGTGCCGGGCAGTCCGGGCTCGCCGGTGTCACCCTGGAAGGAACAGAACCAACACAATGACCAGACGACCTCGGGCCCACCCCCCAGCCCCCGCGCCCGTGACGGCCAAGCTCACCTTTTGTCCTGGTGGCCCCTGCGGCCCCTCGGGTCCTTGCATTCCTGGAAACCCGATGACCCCTTGTAACCCCGGGAGGCCTCTTTCTCCCTGCGGAGGAGGAGGGAGCCAGTGAGATGGAGGGCGGGTCGGAGGGAGCAGAGGAAAGAGCAGAAATGGGCCTCGGTCAGCATCACCCCGCATCCCGCCCGCCAGAGCGTCAGAAAAGATGCTGCCGGCTGCGACCCACGTCGGACACGTCTCTGCTGTCTTTAAGCTCCTTTGAGGGCAGGAATGGCCACAGATGACCCCTGGCCCAACGCTTTCTATATACTATACTCCAAATGCTAAGTAACTTGCTGAGCAAATAAAACAACGGAGAGTTGGGTTTTTGTTTTTTCACTGAATTGTTTATAACCTCCTTTGATGAGTGACGCTGTGTTGACAGACACAGCACTTAGATTCTGAGAGGAAACTCCATCAAGGCTTCCCTTCAGGGCTGTGGAAGCAAAGCTCATGGTCGGAGTTTCAGCATCAGATGCTGAGACTTCTCTGTGCCATCAACAGTCTGATGACGGGCCTCCCTGAGCCTCTCTCGAAAAACTGGCTTTGTGCAAAGGTAGAATCAAGGTTGAATTAGTCTCTGCCCACATGGAAAAAAAAGAAATTCAACCTATTTTTTTTAATAATGAATTCTATTTGGTGCATACACGTGGCTGCGATTCAGAAAGACTGGGATGTTGGGCCTTGACATGGCCCTTGAAAGATGAAAACAAAATTAATGCATGAAGAGATGGAAGAAGGTAATTCAGGCAGGACGGAACTAACAGGAAGAAATATAAGCAGGACAAGAATGTGGAGAAAGGAGGTTCTACCGTTGGATCCTGGGAACGTGGTTTCCTGTACAGGCATCAACAACGCAGTGGCCTGATCAAGGATATTTGCAGAAAACAGCCACACTTAGACTGTCCATGGGAAACAGCCCAAAATGGGGACAAGAATCCAAGAAAACCTATTTTCTTCACAGGATATGGACTTTTTCATACCCAGGTGGCACAGTGGTAAAGAATCTATTTCCCAATGCAGGAGACATGAGTTCGATCCCTGGGTCAGGAAGATCCCCTGCAGAAGGGAAAGGCAACCCACTCCAGTATTCTTGCCTGGAAAATCTCACAGACAGAGGAGCCTGGTGGGCTCCAGTCCATGGGGTCGCAAAGAGTCAGACATGACAGTGATTGGCATGCATATGGACTTCAATGCAACCTCATGATCAAATTGAGTAAGCATCTTTAGCCAATTTTTAAAAATAGAAGGCACGTCAGAGACTATAGACAGGATTCCTTACTTCCCCCACAGTTATGTTAGTTCAAAGGGGAAAAAAAAAAACTGACAAGCCATACAGAACAAACATTTGTGCACATGCTGAGTCACTTCAGTCGAGTCTGACTCTTTGTGACCCCATGGACTGTAGTCCGCCAGGCTCCTCTGGGATTCTCCAGGCAAGAATCCTGGAGTGGGTTGCCATGCCCTCCTCCAGGGGATCTTTCCCACCCAGGGATGCAACCCGCATCTCTTAGGCCTCCTGCATGAGCAGAAGGGTTCGTTACTACTAGCGCCACCTGGGAAGCCACCTGGGGGTAAACAAACGTTCACCCTCCCCAAATAGCACATTACCAAGAGCCACTTGAAGATTTCCAATGTTGCATAAATGAAAGAACGCAGAACAGAAACTCCCAAAATCATCCTTCTTTCCAAACTGCTCAGAACTTACAAGTCCCAGAACTTGCAGGTGAATTATGTGCCTGTGCATTTTTAAAAACATGTTCATGATTACTTCTGGCTGCACGGAGCCTCCGCCGCTGCGCACGCAGGCTCTCTCCAGCTGCGGCGAGCGGGGGCTGCTCCCCAGTTGTGCAGCCCAGGGTTCTGACTGCGGCGGCTTCTCCTGCGGCAGAGGGCGGGCTCTAGAGTGCCTGGGCTTCAGCATGGCAGTGTGCTTGGCTGCCCCACAGCATGCGGGCTGTTCTGGGCCAGGGATCGAACCCGCGTCCCCTGCACTGGCAGGCAGATTCTTAGCCACTAGACCACCAGGGAAGTCCCAGCATTTTTCTGAAAAGTAGAAATGTGGTTCTGAACAGAAGTCTCCATCCACTGGGTCTCCACTGATTGTGGGTGTCATTGGCAGGAGGCTGGAAACAGTGTGTGAATAAATGGGGAAGAAGCCCGTGATTTCTAACTCCAGAGGATCCCATCAAACAGGACTAAGCGGGGGCGAGAAAGCCAAGCTCTGCAGTTTGGCGCAGCCGCCTAGAGCAGCTGCATCCGGGGACCAACCAGGAAAAGCAGATGCAAACACGCCGGGCCCTGCAGAGGCCTGGACACAGCGCCGGCTCGGCCTCCCTGGGAAAGGAAAACATTCTCAGGCTGAGACATGTCCAAGGGTGAAGCTCCTTAAAGGCACTCGCTCTTCACCCAAAACAACAGCAGGCGCGAATGCCCAAATTCCCGGAGCTGGAGATGGACGGCACGCTGACATCAGATCAACCTCCTCCCTAGATTCAGATACGGGAAGATTCGGCCCCAAATAGAACTGAACTCCAAACAGCTGGCTAAAAAGTAAACGAACGCTGAATGGAGCGTCCTCAAATAGCCTGGCATGTGATGGGAAGGAGATGTCAAAGGCACGTCGGCAGAAAAGCTTCCTAACGTGCGGCGTGGCATATTTTTAGTACTCAGTTAACACTGGCAGCATCACCAGGAGGCCCAGCTCAGATAAGATTTTATAATTCTCGTTTTCATCGTGGAAGGCCTGGAGGCCCGGCGCCAGATTAGCTGATTCCTGCAAGTTTCTCACTGAGTCAGCACCAAAGCCAAAAATAGAAATGAGGTCAGCCTCTACCTCGGTCCCTGTTTTTTCTAGGTCACTAGAGCAAGCTGGTTCCCAGCAAATATTAAATAGCTCGCCCACAGCAAGTCAGCCCCTTTTATGTCCATTTCACAGATAAGGAAATTAGGACCCGATGTTTTACTGACGTGTCACATGTCACTGGCTGACCCCGGTGTGCTGCTGGGAACAGAATTCAGAAATCTGAATTCCCAAGTCCTGGCCTTCGCCGCAGAACGCATTCTTTCCCAAATGTCACCGGAACACTGGAGCAAGCCCCAGCTCCCCGGAGTTTTGGAGTTAAGTGGCTAAAGAGGAAGTGACTCCTCCGCAGACACGGCTCTTGCCATCTCGCACATACATTTTTTTTTTTTAAGTTTCCTAATCTTTTGTTCAGACACAAATAATCTAGTATCCCGCAGGTTATCCTGGGCACCAGGGCAGAGCAAACAGGCAGGATAAGAATTCGAACGATTATACAGTTATACAATTAGCCGGGACACAGCACACGCTGCAGGCCGACCCAACGCTTCCTCCAAGCTTTCAGCAAGTCTCCATGAGGGCCACAGGGAAAGCAGAGAGCTGGGCAGGTGAGGCAAAGCTTCTTCCTGCCAGTCCTTTCGAAGCCAGACTCGGCAGCGGTGAGCCGTCGTGCGCTGGGGCTCAAGGCTGAAAATGTGCACAGTGGAAATGAGCAAGAGGCAGGACCCCTCAGTCATCTCCTTCCCGTGATGTGCTGGAGGCAGGGACCGAGAAGACCTGGGGGCCCATGTGGGCCCCACTGTCACGGTTACCACGGCAGCGAGAACTCAGAGTGGAGGACGAGACGGAGGAGCGTGTACCATCCTACGCAGAACGATCTGAGACAACGGCCTTCAACAGCTTTACCCCTGAACATCAGGGCAGTCCACCACACTAATTTAAAAACCTTGTACACCAATCATGGAAGTGACTATCATTCTGTCTTCAAATGAGGAAATTCAGAATTTAAGAAGAAAAAATAGCATGCTATAAAGAAGAAAGAATACAGCCATGGAGAATGATCTTGGTATCAAAATTAGCCATTCTAAATTAGGCATGAAATACAGTTTCATGCATGGAACAACTTACAAGTTTTGTATCATACATTATCTACAGAAGGAGAGAACAACAGAAGGAGATTTTTTTTAAATCCATAAAACATGGGACTAGAAGAGTTTTTTAAAAATAATATCCAATTATTTCCCTTCCTCCTAAAATACCTACAAAGTTCATGATTGAAATCCAACACTAGAATACATTATCCCCTTCAAATCTCAGTCAAACCTCCAAATACTAATAAAGCCCCCAGGATGGCGAGGCTGAAAAAGTGTGGTGGTTCTAAGGATAACATAGAAAACATCATCATCAATAACAAAAAAAAGCTGAAATTAACAGGAAATATATCAGAATAAGCCGTCTTCAATCATCTGACACTCAGAGGCCCCATTACGCTTGTTTCAACAGCCAACATGGGATCACTGTCTTTGAGCCGGACTTTGAATCATCTCCTCAGTTTTAAAATGATACGTTCATGGATGGTCACCATGGACTGACGGCCAAGGAAAAGTCCTGCCCGAGCCCTGGGCCCCCTCTCGGCCAGGGACCGACCGTGAGGGGCAGAACCGTCTGCACGAGCTTGTTCACCCATCGGAAAGCCAAACACAGCCAGCAAAGGGTGCTGCCTGAGAGGTTCCGCAGTGGGCGTTCATCTCTCGGAAGTTAAGCACTTCACAGGCAGAGGCATTTCTCATTCATTCAGCATTTGGCACAGACTTTGAAAGTTGGTGCATGGATGGCGAACTAACCAGCAGAATCACATAAACTTACGATGAGGGAGGACTTTATCTTCATAGCCTGAGAGCTTTAAAAGAAAGTAAAACGGTTGCTAGGCAGGACGGAGTCCCTGGCCTCCCTTGCCCAATTTAAAGCCCCACGGGCACCATGGAGCCTGGAACCACCAGCCAAAGAGGAAACAGAAGGAGAGAGCCGTGGGTGGGATGGGACACTGAGTCAGCTCTTTGGGGCCTTGAGATTTCAATGTCCAAGCAAGGCTGCGAATAATTGAGGGAACGAAAGTATGTGCGTTTGGAGCCAGCACTCACCAAACGCTCAGTGCTGGGGAAGTGATTTTGGACCACGGGTCACAGTCAAGGGGGGACTTCAGGGCTGAGCCAAAAATTCCACCAGCCTGACTCCTGGAGCCCAGCAAGATCAGACATCTGCAGGATCATTTCCTGAATGCCGATGCTGCTGGGAAAGTGGTGGGAAGGCAAGGATGGATGTCACGGGGTCATGGAAAAACTCCGGGATGAAGCCCCACTGGGCTTCATCCACACCAGGACACTGGACATCACGGCAGAAATCCTGCGACTGTTGCAGGGGGAAGAGAAGGGGGACACACATGAGCAGAAGCCTGAAAGGGCCTGGTTTTCCCCAGGGGAAGACGAGAAGAGTGACTCTCCTCTGCACCGCCAGACACACACCCGGAACCTTAAGAGAAGGTATATGGCAATCTAACGCAGACCACGTTTGGGGAAGTGAAGGATTAGGAGTCTGGGGTTAGTACGTGCAAACTACTACATACCAGACAGACACATAACAAGGTGCTACTGGACAGTGCAGGGAACTGTACTCAATATCTTAAGATAAACCGTAATAGAAAAAAATATCAAAAAGCACATATATATAGCGACTCAACAATATATATATATAAATGAATCACCTTGCTGTACAGTAGACATTAACACATTGTAAATCAACCATACTTCAATTAGAAAGACTGAAAAATGGGCTCTCTGACTCTATGTGACCCCATGGATATACAGTCCATGGAATTCTCCAGGCCAGAACACAGCAGTGGGTAGCCTTTCCCTTCTTCAGAGGATCTTCCCAACCCAGGAATCAAACCAGGGTCTCCTGCATTACCAGCTGAGCTACAAGGGAAGCCCATAAAAATAGGCTACTTTGCTTTAAATATAATACCGAAGGCTGTTTCACACGTCTGCTCTATCATTGTTGCTACTTTAAGCATTTAACATTTTAATATTAAATTGCATGCATGCTAAGTCACTCAGTCGTGTCAGACTCTTTGCAACCCTATGGACTGTAGCCCGCCAGGCTCCTCCATCCATGGGATTCTCCAGGCAAGAATACCGGAGTGGGTTGCCATTTCCTTCTCCTGATATTAAATGAGGAAAGGGTAAAATCCTCTTGCACCCAGAACACGGCTTCCTCTTGCTTATCTTCTTCCCCCAAGTGTCATTTTCTCTCTCCAGGTTCGGTGCCCTTTCACTCGAGATGGTCAGCAGGAGGACTCCTGGCGTAGTCGTCTCCGCTGGCTCTGAGGGGATACGCCAGGAGCTGGAGCAGGGGTGGGGAGAGGAGCATTTCTGAGAGTCTTCTGGCCATGAGTGCATTCCCCATCTTTTCACATGCAGAGGATGAGAAGAGTCAGTGAGGTATAAAAAAGGCTCCTGCATCCACGGCCTTCATGTTCCGTAAGATCTAGCCTCTCTCCCAAGAGCCTCCTGGGCCCACTCAGTCCTTTCTCACCCTTGGGGCCGGTTTAGGCAAACAGACCCTACGTGGCCCCTCACCACACGCACCTCGACATTCCTCTCCTTGGCCATCAGCAGACTAGTGGTGACGTGCTCTCAAAGACTTCAGAAGCTGCAGATAATCGGGTTTGTACGAAAAGTGGGTTTTCCAGTGGTCATGTACGGATGGGAGAGTTGGACTATAAAGAAAGCTGAGAGCAGAAGAATTGATGCTTTTGAACTGTGGTGTTGGAGAAGACTCTTGAGAGTCCCTTGGACTGCAAGGAGATCCAACCAGTCCATCCTAAAGGAGATCAGTCCTGGGTGTTCATTGGAAGGACTGATGCTGAAGCTGAAACTCCAATAATATGGCCACCTCATGGGAAGAGTTGACTCATTGGAAAAGACCCTGATGCCGGGAGGGATTGGGGGCAGGAGGAGAAGGGGACAACAGAGGGTGAGATGGTTGGATGGCATCTCCAACTTGATGGACATGAGTTTGGGTAAACTCTGGGAGTTGGTGATGGACAGGGAGGCCTGGCATGCTGCAGTTCATCGGGTCGCAAAGAGTTGGACACGACTGAACGACTGACCTCAACTGAACTGATGAGAAGTGGGACAGACACAGGGTTCAGGAGACGGAGCTGGCTAGGGGCACAGCAAGTGTGGGAAACCCTTCCTCTCTCTGCCGACACGTGGACCGCGGCTCCGACGCTGGGGTCTCTGCCCCAGGGCTCTTGAGCAGACATTCCCAGCCCCTGGAGCTGAGTCCATCCAATGGACAAGGTCCACCCACGCCCAGCTGGTGGGTCAGCAGCTTCACGTTGCCCACTGACACACCACTAGCACAGAAGTGTCCCCAAGAGGCCGTGTTCAAGGGTAGGTTTCCGCTGGATAAACCCCGATCTGGAAACATTATTTGCACCCATGATGAATTCTGGCACAATTCTAGGAATTTCAATGCTGCTGTGAAAGTTGGTTGCTAGGGCTAAGCTCGGGCTCCCCTGGTGGCTCAGAGGTTAAAGCGTCTGCCTGAAATGTGGGAGACCTGGGTTCTATCCCTGGGTCGGGAAGATCCCCAGAGAAGGAAATGGCAACACACTCCAGTATTCTTGCCTGGAGAATCCCATGGATGGAGGAGCCTGGTGGGCTACAGTCCATGGGGTCGCAAAGAGTCGGACACGACTAAGCGACTTAACTAAGCTAAACTAACTAAGCTAAGCTAATTGCTAAGCTCAGATCATACATAATATGAAATGAGCAGAGCACCAATCACAGAGGAAACACACAATACATGTTACTGATTAGTCAACACTTGCCAAGAAATAAAACTGTAGATACTTTATGATCTACCAAAATCCACTCTGCATGTCACCTGGTGAGAAAAAAATAATGAATTGTAAAAAGTTCTTCACAAAACACTTCTAAAGAACCATTCTTCAACCCAAGAATAACTTGAAGGAGCCCTGAGTGCCTTGTTACTATAAACAATTTAAAACTCTTCCCCAAAAACCAGCTAAAAGCAAACAAACCTTCCAGCTTTGTTGATCCAGTGAAAAACTTACTAAAACGACAGGCAGACTTGAGGACTGACAAATTGTTGGTGGAAAAAAACTTCAAATTTTTCAAAGGTTCTTAGGACTCATAAATAAATTCCAGACCTTTCTCCGTCATTAGAGCCGAGTATCAGCGATGGCGGACAAAGATGAAAGCTGTCAGCAGTGGCAAGGGTCTTTAACAGCAAATATTTTCTTCATTAATTTGTCTCAGGCTCTTTCTGAAAAAATCAGCCTAAAACACTTTTGTTAATTCTTACTCCAAAGCAGTAATCTGCTTAAAATATTTTAAGTATAAATATTTAAAGTCATTCCCCCAAGTAGTCAGCTTCCCAAATTAGAAAGAAAAGAAAAATATTTTGATAATGTTTTTCCAAAGTCTGGTGGGTGTATTCCATCAAATCCTGTGTATACAGTTCCAGTTCATGTTTAATCGATAGCTTCGTCCACTTTCCCATCAGACAGCAGAGTTGTGTTTCCACTGTTTCCTCATGTTCCACTAACACATTCAGATTTAAATGTGAAGGTTCAGTGTCTCCATGGGTTTTCCTGTGGACCCCAGTCCAATCACCCCCCACTCACATCCATCCTCTTCTGGACTTCAGCCCAAGTCCAGGCTCTCAACCCCTCCCAGGCCGAAACTGCTCATTCCCTATCTCCCACCACCCCTTAGCATCCTAGCACATCCACGGAATCTCAGCTAAACATCCCTTCACTGAGGTGGCAGTTGTTGTTTAGTGGCTAAGTCGTGTCTGACTCTTTGTGACCCCATGGACGGCAGCACACCAGGCGTCCCTGTTCTTCACAGTTTCCCGGAGTTTGCTCACACTCATGTCCATTGAGTCAATGATGCCATCCCACCATCTCATCCTCTGTTGCCCCCTTCTCCTCTGCCCTCAATCTCCCCCAGCATCAGGGTCTTTTCCAATGACTCGGCTCCTCCCATCAGGTGGCCAAAGAACTCCTAAACACAAAGCAATTTGAAGACAACTTTTACACCTAATCTATCATCTTAAGTTAAACAGTAAAGGAGGCATGAGAACATCATGAGAAGCTCTGGGTTGGATGACTCACAAGCTGGAATCAAGACTGCCGGAAGAAGTAACGACAACCTCAGACATGCGGATGAACACATCCTAATAGCAGAAAGGGAAGAGGAACTAAAGAGTCTCTTGATGAAAGTGAAAGAGGAGAGTGAAAAAGCTGCCTTAAAACTCAACATTCAAAAAACTTAAGATCGTGGCATCCAGTCCCATTACTTCATGGCAAATAGATGGGGAAAAAGTGGAAACGGTGACAGACTTTATTTTCTTGGGCTCCAAAATCACTGCAGAAGGTGACTGCAGCCATGAAATTAAAAGATGCTTGCTCCCTGGAAGGAAAGCTGTGACAAACCTAGACAGATATCAAAAAGCAGAGACATCACTTCGCCAACAAAGGTCCATAGAGTCAAAACTATGGTTTTTCCAGTAGTCATGTACGGATGTGAGAGTTGGACCGTAAAGAAGGCTGAGCACCGAAAAATTGATGCTTTCAAACTGTGATTAGGTGGAGAAGACTTTCGAGAGTCTCTTGGACTGCAAGCAGATTAAATCAGTCAATCCTAAAGGAAATCAGCCCTGAATATTCACTGGAAGGACTGATGCTGGAGCTAAAGTGATACTTTGGTGATACTTTGGCCACCTGATTCAAAGAGCCGACTCATTGGAAAAGACCCTGATGCTGGGAAAGACTGAAGGAAGGAGGAGAAGAGGTCAGCAGAGGATGAGATAGTTGGATGGCATCACTAACTCCATGCACATGAGTTTGAGCAAGCTCCGGGAAATAGTGAAGGACAGGGAAGCCTGGCGTGCTGCAGTTCAAGGGATCGCAAAGAGGTGGACACGACTTGGCGACCGAACAAGCCCCCAAGGGCTCTGGCTTTCTGCCACTAGAGGGCGCTGTGGGATCACACTTCCCCCCATCAACATTTCCCCCAGGAGACCCTGAAAGCGTTCAGCCTTTTTCTCTTAAATATTCGTGATCTTAATATACTAATGTTAAACATCTAGGGCCACTGAAGATATCAGTGCAGGTACAGCTAAGAGAAATCATTTCTTATAAGCCTGCAACACAGATCACTAAGGGAATGAATTTTAATTTGAATTAAAAAATGTAATGAGAAAAAAGAGTGGATATGTATAGATGATTCACTCTGCCATACGGCAAAGACTAACACAACACTGGAAAGCAACTATACTTCAATAAAAAATGTGATTAAAATTAACTATGAAACCAGTAACCTGAACACGGAGGCTATTAAGTAACATAAATGCTGTGACCCTAGAAATAACGTGAATTGGGGATGTTTTTCAGTCTGCTTTCTGCACCCATTTTTTAAACCCAGAATCTAACAATACTAAAAGGGGAATCTAACAATAACACGGGGTGGGTAGTAAATCCAGTTTTCTAAGTGACTGGAAATAGTACTTTTTGAAACAACTAAATTGTGCAAAACAGGTACAAATATGGTAGTAAGAGGTCTCTAAGAAACAATCTCTAAATATCCAGCTGCTGGTAAAATTTATTTGAAGACACTTCTCTGGTCTTTCTTTTATCATTTAGGAAGGGGAAAAAAATCCAACCAGATTTTAATAGCTTCCCCAAAAGGTGATATGGGGTGTTCTTGAAAATCAAAATCAGGAATGTTTCTGCCTAAACCTATTACTTTACAATCAGTACAAACTTAAAACTTGTCCTTTAAAGCAGAACAGTAGTACAGACATAAAAGGAACCTGAGAGCAGCTGGGAGTTCCCTAAGCTGGTGGCGCTGGAAGGTCATGTATGTCGCGCACTTCAGGGAGGAGGAGGCAAGATCCAGCTACAGCGGGAACTGGCCTGGCAGGCGCGGGCCTTGCCTCAAGTGCCCAGAGTAACATAAAGCCACCCCAGCAGGGTCTCTGAGGCCTCAGAGGGGCTGAGAACCTGCCTGCAAAACTGCACCTTTGCTCACCAGCACAAGTGTCTTTTCTGTGTTTTAAAAGTCCCCGGCGCTGGTGCTCACTCGCTTTTTATCAAAATCCTGAGTCCTAACTTAAAGACTCAGGAACACAATGATTGAAAACCATATAACAATGGGAGGTCAGGAGCTTTCCGAGTTTAGACAAGGAAAAATGCATCGTTTTTCTCAAAAAGACACTGCTTTATTTTTACTACCTCCAAACCAACAACCCTGAGGTTTAAAGAGATGCACTGTATGTTATCAGCAAATTTTAGAAATACCAATTAGTACACAATGTCTAAATAGTCCTTGGAGGGTTTTCTTGTTACCATAGCTAAGGATGTTATTAACTTGAACTTGAAAATGAACGTGGGTGTGTGACAAGGTCCTGGAAGTGCGTGCATCCTGAACAAAATTAGGGCACATAAAAGTCAGGAAATGCCACAATCTAGGTCAGGGAGTTTTTTTTTTAAAAGTCTGTGCTAACAGTAAATATGAAAAATGCAAAAGGACTATTCTTACAATAACAATTATCATTACTAATATAAAAGGCATGCAAGGTATTCTTAAGGTTTAACCTTTAGAGAAACTGCCAATTGGCAATTAAGAAAAAATGTTTTCTTAGAAAAATGTTCAATGCAATTATCTATTCAAAGTGGGTTTTAGAGGCACCCTCCCAGGGGCATTCCCCCGGCCCCCAAACCTGGCACAGATAGTACACAGTAGGTGCTCACTAAATACTTTCATGAGTGAGTAAGGAAACACAAAATGCTAAAGGTTCCAGAGAAATAATATAAACCTACCAAGAGGGCGCTGATGTAGGAATTCCATTTCAAACTTGGCTACAAAAATAAGCACCCCTGCTGTGGCTGACTGAGCAGAGCTTTGGGGAACCCTACTTTGCATTCTCATAGTGGACTGATGATGCCTTGTGGTGAGGCAAGAACTCTGACTTAGGAACCAAAAGATTTCAGTCCTGGCTGGAGCATCGATCACGTGGACTCCCTGAAAATCCATTTCGCCCTCTTAAGATAGGACCCTGCCCCTGCTTCCCTTCCCCATGGGATCTTATAAGAGTCAGATTTGGTTTGATGGAGTTTTCAGAGTGACCCTGCATTGCCTGAAATACTAAACAAAAGTTTACAAACCAAACCCTCCTGACTGTGGTCCATTTAAACCATCCCTTTTGCATCTATCATTACGTTTCTATCAGGTTCACGGTGTTTCCTATAAGGCCACGAAGTATTTTAAAAGAGAATGGAAATGCAGTATCATCGCTTTTTTGATGCTACCAGTCATGACCCATGAATTATCTCATTCTTGTTTTTGTGGCTAAATTTAACATAGGAAATTAAGAATTTCTTGAGTATTTAGATAAACACGACCATTTTAAGAAACTCCTCTATCTTATGCACAGGAGTTTTCAGTTTTTCCTTAATGAGCATGTTTGATAGTAATTCTTCTCAAGACCAGGGCGCTGTGTTTACTCTCCGGTGTCAGCCCGAGTCTTTCTGAGGCCAGCACATCACCAGCTCATCCAGCTGAGATGACGGAGGTCCCGGGACCCTCCTCTTCTGTTTATTCCGTGAGGACCTGAGAAAACACACGCATTCTGATGCCCCCAAATGATCTGCTTTCCCTCCAACCAGGTTCCCTGACTGTTATCACATGGCTAATAACACTTGCCCCAACATGCTGCAATAACGTCAAGGCTTCATTCATCAAGATCAGAACAGGGCCAAGGAGGTGAAGACATGACAAATCAACTCCGCACATAACACAACACAACACGGCCAACCTTGAGGTCCCACAAAACCCACACTTGGTGCAGTCTCCTCAATGAGAAAGAGCCGTGGTGAGATCGATCCTGATTAATACCCGAAGTTTAACCTGTTTTCAGGAAAGACCACAGTATGTTTTAAAACATACGGTGCCTTCAGGAAAGAAATGGAACGAGACGTTGAAGGCGATTTTCTGGTCGAGAATGATTTTACAACTAAATAGTTAGGAAAAGCATCGCTGTCGTTGCTTGGTTACTAAGTCATGCCCAGCTCTTTTGGGACCCCATGGACTGTAGCCCACCAGGCCCCTCTGTCCATGGGATCTCCCAGGCAAGACTAATGGAATGGATTGCCATTTCCTCCTCCAGGGCATCTTCCCCACCCAGGGATCGAACGCACATCTCCTGCATTGGCAGGCGGGTTCTTTACCACCACTGAGCTACCAGGGAAGCCCCAGAAAAAGCATATGAGTGCACAATCAATCCCAAATAAGGGTGCATAAATTAACCCAACAAATAGCACCTTCTTAAATACTTACAAATAGCCTTCATTTCAATGTTGTTCACAAAAGCAGCAGTCTGTTTTCAAAAGATAATGTGGGCATACATTTTTACCCAGGGGCATGGTCAAATTATTAAAAAATTTAAATGAGCAGTATCTTATTTAATGCTATTTTACTCTATCTATTTTTCAGAGGTGTTTAAGGTTCAATTTACAAGAAGACAGCTTCCTCGTTTTTTTTTATTCTAAGTTACTTAATGCTGATAGAGGTCAGGCCCAACCTCTGGCGATGACCCCTCACGTTGCGCACTCTGGGGGTCTGTGTCATCCAACAGAATCACAGGGACAATTTCTCTTTGGCCTCAGGAGGCTGATCAGTCAAGCACCCTGAGGTAGCCTTCCCTTCTCTCCTATTCCAGATATGAAATTGCCAACTTTGTAAAAATTCCTGAGCTCCCATGAGAATTCCAAGCCAGTGGGAGCCCCCCAGACATCCTGAAAGAACAAACAGGCTTCCAAACTCACTGCTTCTCCACGGGGAGGACCAGCACCTAAGGTGAGAGATGGATGAGAAGTAATCATCCAACAGCTATTTGATGTTCCACATAAACAGACTGCAGTTGAAAAGCTGGGTGCAGAATTTCAGAGGAACAAATACCACAGTGACAGGCCCTACCCCAGGGGCTTGTGAAGAGGCTCACGGAGTCCTGCCCTGCGTCTGTCTGGAGCGTGCCCGGCCTCCCGGCTCCCTCCCTCTGCCCCAGGAGAGGCGTGCCTGGTGACCTAGGGCTCTGGGCACACCGCCTGGGGTCACCCACCTGGGAAAGGGGTCTGGAAAGCAACGAAGGGACAGACACCGCTTCCTGCTGCCACACGATCACGACTGACACTGTGTGGGTGTCCTGAGACTTCTCAAAACAGAGAAGAGGGAGGGGAAGACCCAGGGAACTCAAGAACTGCTACCTTTCACATCAGCAGGCTCGAGAAGTGAATGAGGAAGGCGCGGGAGCTAAAGGCCTGAATCACATTCCTGCCCTCTCCGCATACATCACCGAGAAAGCATTTGAGGCTGAGGACATGTCTGCCTGAGAAGTGCCAGCCCGTTATGGCCTGACCTTCCGCGCTTAGATCAAGGGAGCCTCTGACCTTGACTGCATACCAGGGGCGTGCTGACATCCAGCGAGGCCCAGTGGTGCTGACTGCATACCGCGGCTCCTTCTGGTAAATTACACTTCAGAAAGGGCAGCCGTGGCAAAGCTCTACGAACCCCTGAAATCAGAGACAGTGGACTCGCGGATTCTGAAAGTTTAAGAGCTCCGAGTCCACCTTCTCCCTGCTGGAGATTGAGATCAAAACGCCAAGACTCCTTTTCAGGTTGAGAAATACACCCCAATCACAAGGACCCAGATGAACACGGGCGCCACGAACCAGATCCTTGGAGGGCCAGCCCGTGAGAGGCGGGTCCGGCATCGGAGAAGCGGCTCAGGACAGCCCCCCTCCCCACAAAAGGCTGGGCTCCCCAGGCCCCCCCGAGTCCACACTGCTCTGGGTGACCCCACCGACCGCTGCAGAGAGCGTGGCTGCCTCTTCGCTGCAAGAGGCCTGGGCCCCCACCCCGCCAGCTCTAACGTCCCCCTCCTGCCTTGGCCCCCTGGAGTCCCCATCACATCCAGGAAGAGTCCTGGCCCATGAAGAAAGAGGAAAAGACCCCCAGCTAGAAGCCCAACCGGACCGCGGGGGACAGAGGAGTTGGGGGTTGGGGCGGGGGAGGGATCTAGGCTAAAAGGGTGTGTGCACGTGTGTACACGCCTGTGTGTGTGTGCACGGAAGCAGGGAGATACGGGGGGAAGGCAGGCCCCAGAGAACGTGCAGCACGGATGCTGCACAGAAGAAGAGGTGCGACCGAGCAGGTGAGTGAAGGAGGCAGGTGCTCAGCCTGGGCGGGGGCGGGGCACACGGCCTAGGGCGGGGCACGCGGCCTGGGGGCGGGGCACGCGCCTGGGGGCGGGGCACGCGGCCTGGGGGCGGGGCACGCGGCCTGGGGGCGGGGCACGCGGCCTGGGGGCGGGGCACACGGCCTAGGGCGGGGCACGCGGCCTGGGGGCGGGGCATGTGGCCTGGGGGCGGGGCACGGGCCTGGGGGCGGGGCACCGCGGCCTGGGGGCGGGGCACGCGCCCTGGGGGCGGGGCATGTGGCCTGGGGGCGGGGCAGGACGGGCAGACAGCTCCAGAGGAGAGCCGTGTGGCCCACGCGGGGACGCGGGTGAATGCCCGGGGCCAAGGCGGAGGGCACGGGAGCCCTTCAGAGCCCTGGGGGTGGGGACCGGCCCCCAAGACCTCAGCCTCAGCGCCCACCCCCACAGCCCCGGACCCAGGGGCACCCCGGAGAACCGAGTCCTCAGCAGAGACCCGCATCCAGCGTCTTTAAAACAGACCATCGCTCTGCTCGCGAGCCCAGATGTACTTCCGAGCGTTATTATTAGCTTTTCTGGAAGTTTTCCTCCAGTCGTAGATCACGTCTGCCCCAGCAGGCAGGGCGTGTTCCACAAGCTGTCAAGTCAGGGTCTCCTGCAAGAACGGGGCGTCCGGCAGCCGGAGCGGGGAGGAGCCCGGGAGCCAGGCCGCCTCCCGAGACGGGGGGGTCGTGGCCTCCCGGGCGCACCCAGGGCCCAGCCTGTGTGGTCCAGAGTCAGACGAGGTGCGAGCGCCTCCGAGCTGGGACTGAGCAAACCGCGGGGGTGCCGCACCGGCCGGGGAGGCGCAGGGCCCGAGGCTCGCCACCCAGGGCGGCCCTGGGGGCAGGATTTGAACAGCAACACCCGTGGGGAGCAGGTGGATGTCCGATGCAGCAGAGACCGCGTCACTCTCGGGCCTCCCGGATCCAGAGATGGATGGTCTGCAAACAAAGTTCATCCACGTACCTCCCGCCCTAGCCTGCGAGACGCAGAGCCCCTGGGAGAGGCCCCGCTTAGAGAAAGAGTGACAAGGAGGGCCCATCCCACCCTGTAAAGACGTGAGGTCTCGCAGGAGGAAGCGAGACGCCTAGAGGAGCAGGACATAGCTATCCACGGCACTTGCCCAAAGTGCCCAATCTTCCACCACAAATCAGGGCAAAATGTGATTTAAAAAAAAAAAAAAAAAAAAAAACAGGAGATCAAAACCAGAGCCCAGCTCGTGTGTCCTGAGCCTGCTGGCTGGACTCCACTGTCCGCCGCAGGGAAGCTCAGATTCCCGTCTCTGACCAGCTCGGCTCCGGACCCCACAGGGTCCCCCTCGTGGCTCTGCTTTCTCTGCCCCCTCGGGGCTCATGGCAGAGCACTCAGGGCGGGGTGACTGAGGCCGCTACCTGTCCCTGGAGCCGTCACGTCGGTAAGAATGGGTGCCAGGCACCCCCTGGATCTGTCAGCTTGCAGCCACTGATGGGCAGAACCTCAACAAGACTCCTGGAACGGAGGCGGGTGGGGGACAGGAGACGCAGGCAGCTCACTGCATCCACCATGGATGGACTGAACTCCTTTACTACCTGGGGAAAGCCATCCCAGTCAAGTCTTTATCCAGACACTGCAGGCCTCAGAGTTCACACCAGCCAACCAAGAGCCAGGCTTTCTCACCTATGATCAGTGAATCAACACAGGATGTCAGTGGCCACTATGAAACACCCACTCATTTAAAAAAAAAAAAACTGTGCACAAATCCTCAGGCTCTAACAAAGACATGTGGGAGAGAATCTCATCTCTCATTCATCACTCAGAGTGTCTTCCAGCTCTTTGTAGGTTGGTCTATAAGCATAAGGGTCAGCCCAACTGTATACTGATGAAGGTGACCAAAGAGGGACTTCAAACCGGGAAGGATGTGTGGATGGCAATTCAAGGAGGAGTCGAGAAATGCGAGCTGATTTCCAAGTGAAGAGACCTAGAGTCAGTTGGACTCAGGGCCAGATAAGCATGATGCTTTTTAAAAGCCATGCAGCTATGGAGGCAGGCTACACCACCCGTGGACGCAGCGTGCACGGGAAGCTTTCACGTTTCCATGGGGCTCGGTGAAGGGGAACTGAGACGCTGGGGCAGCCGTTCCCCAGAGCCATCTGGCCCCCCACTTCCTCTACATCCTCCTTTGTTTCGTCACGCACTGCGCCAAGCCACCCCAGGAGGACGGGGCTCTGTGATGCTGCTCTGGGTGCGGTTCTCCAAGCCTACGCAGCAGAGTCATCCCACGCTTCTTGCCAAACAGAACCGTATTTCGATGGCATGTGACCTTCCACCAGCAAACAGCAGGAAAATCCACGGCACGGCTGTGCTTTATCAGGGTCGATGCTGACTCTTTGATCTTGAACTAAAACACGCAGCATTTTGCTCCTTCTAGAAGAAAGCTAAGTTCCTGGTGACCACTGTTTGGTCAGGATCCTATTTACGAAAAAATAACTTTTCTATTAAGAGTCAAGACGAGACTGTCAGGGCTCAGCATCGCTGACAACAGTGTCCACTCACATGAGCGGTTCTGGGCTTTAAAGGACACTGGAGTCCACTCCAGACCTTTAATTTTCTACTATTCCATCTCAACGTGGAAGGAAGATCAACTCACTCTTTTGTAAAGCTGCACTGCATGAGGTGCATTCCAAGTACAGTTACAGATCCAGAAAGTAGAATTTTTATGATTAAAATCTATCTCCAGTGTAACAGGTCTCAGAAGCAGAGAGCTAACAGGTCTCAGAAGCAGAGAGCAAAGGGGCAGATTTCATGTAATGGAGAGAAATAGGAAGGATGAGGTGGATGCTGGGGGAGGTGTGGCTCACGGTCCCCTTTGTGGTACCCAAGAAGCATATTCCAGAGACATCCGCGCACAGGGAGATGTGTGCGTGAAGGATAAAATAAAACCACTAAGCATGGATCTGCTCCTCATGGCTTCCCCATGGCATATGGTTGATACTTCACTCTTGGATTCAGGCATAGTTTTTTAAAATCCTCTTTTTTTTTTTTTTCCTAACAAAACTATCAAAAAGACAAAAGTAGGTGAGTGTGGAAGCCCACACTGATTCTCACGATGACTCTGCCAGATGATGATTCATGTCCAATATGTGGAAATAGGAAATAGGAGACATCTGGAAAAAATCTTGGCATTGCAAGACACCAGGGAAAATGTGGAAAGGAAACAGTGTGCGTTAACCCATCTACCCAGCACACAGGAAGAGAAGTGCGCCATCAGAGCCCAGGGTGGACGTCTCGACCCCAAGGCGATCAAAGCGGACACTTAGGGGGTTGAAATCCATTGTGTGGCAGAAATAAAGCGATTCTGCTCGGAAGTTCCCCTTTACAAATACCTCGAACAAGGTAAGTTGACCTGGGGAGGAGAAGAGTTTGGATACTGCTTGTAATTATATGGGTGTCAGGAAAAGCAGTTAACAGGAAAAACCTATAGAGGTACTTGAAATGTAAGGACGGTGAATAACAGGAGAGTTGGTTCCCCTAATGAGTCTGGAAATGGATGATAAAATCACAGTGTTGACTAGAAATTGGATGGTTGTTCCAGACAGACCTCCCAAGTGAGAACGTCTCATTTTTCCTCCACCGAAAGCATCCAAAAGCTACAAACAGGCTTCCCAACAATGGTGCTGTGATTCTACAAACATCTGACATCTCTCTGATTCAGGTGCTGGGAGAAGCTTCTGTCTTGATGGAACCGGTCCTCCTCTGTGAACCGACAAGTTCTCAGCTTGCCTGCGTCTTCAGGTTTGAGAATCCAGCCCCCAAATGCACCAGTGAGCAAACTCATCGCCATATTTACCCCAACTTCAAAATTCAGCTACTGCTAAAATGATGTGTACATACATGACATTTTAAACGTCCCAAGTGCTTTTTAGGTACCATAGCTTTCACTTGATTCTTTCAGCAAGACTGGAGAATTGTAGGTCAAACATCATTTCCCTTTTTCTCGGGAGAACTCGGCCACATGACTTAGGAGGCGGTGGAATACACACGAGAACCTAGGCTCTTATCCTACCAAGCAGCCTTTCATAATGGCTGCTCCTTGATTTGAGAAACAGAAGGGGTCTGTAATCAAGTGAGTTTGGAAAACCGCATGGGATAAGCCACCCTTGAAGGTTCCAAAGCTGTAACGAAAGGTTCTGAGATGTCCTGGCCTGCAACTCGTGTCCCCAGACTTGTCTCTCCTCCTTCAATAACACTGGTGCACCCCTCAGTATTCCATTCCAGAGGCCACAGCAAGAACGTCCTCCAGGTGGACTGAAGACCACGTCTGCAGAAAGGCTGAACTGACCGCAACTGCCCTTTGGGAAATTCTCAAAGCATTTATAAAAACAGGGATTTCCAACCAGTCTCAAAAACAATACAAGTAATTACAAACACACTAAACAAACCTTAATTTTATTAAATGAATCTCCTACATTACAGTAAGTCGTGCTCTTTTGGCATTTATACTTCATGTCTTAGAAGCAAGAAAAGGAAACTTCTTTTTAATTATAATATACTAGATTTTGAAATCTTACTAATTCAAATGTGGTATGGTGCCACCCACAGAGTTAGTGCTTAATTAATAAATTGGTGTTTTTATTAATAATTCATTGAGCCCAGATCAGTTAATTTACCCAAAGTTCCAAAGACTTTACACAAGAATATTCATTTTCATTTACTTAAGTAAAAAGTAAAATATCTGGGTAGAAACATGACACCTTTAATATTTAGAACAGTGGTTAAATTTCATTTATGGGAAAGAAATTTTCAATGTTCTAATAAAAAATAATAGAAAGATAAGCTTGTTGTTCAATAATCTTTGAGGTCTCAAATCTATGCTACAGAGATACTAAGAATAATAAGAAAAGAGAATAACCAATTGATGTATAAAGTATAACATACAAAGCACTGTCTTCAATTCCCATGTATAAATTAAAAGAAAGATTGATGAAATAAAGATATGCATAAATTGAAGACTAATGAATTCTCAAAAAATGGCAATGAAATATAGTCGCTGTCTCAAAAAGGGAATTTACCAAAGATTTAATGACAACTAAAAAAGTCTCATATGCTTGCGATCTTGGAGTAAGAAAGATCCTTTGTATTAAATGTTCATATTGCTCCTAATGCATTTTTGGAGAAGGAGACGGCGGCCCACTGCAGCGTTCTTGCCTGGAGAACCCCACGGACAGAGGAGCCTGGCTGCAGCAGTCCACGGGGCCGCAGAGTCGGCCACGACCGAGCGACTAACACAGCCATGCAAGGCATCTTTGGCGATCACTGCAATAAGGCACAAAAAGAGCCGGAACAGCAAGACGAGCAAGCAAATGCCTAAATTCCTGTTAAACAGGCGCTGCAGTGTCTGCTGAAAGCGGCTGACAGAGACTAACAGACACTCACGTGAAATGGCACACGCCGTCAGAAGACGGGACATTCTGCCTCTCCTCCCGTGTTTAGATGTGATTTGTGCAGACACTCACGTGAAATGGCACACGCCGTCAGGAAGACGGGACATTCTGCCTCTCCTCCCGTGTTTAGATGTGATTTGTGCAGACACTCACGTGAAATGGCACACGCCGTCAGGAAGACGGGACATTCTGCCTCTCCTCCTGTATTTAGATGTGATTTGCGGTTATGGTTTAGTCCCTACGTCATGTCCAACGCTCTGGGACCCTGCGGACTGTAGCCCACCACACTCCTCTGTCCATGGGATTCTCCAGGCAAGAAGACTGGAGTGGGTTGCCATTTCCTTCTCCAGGGAATCTTCCTGACCCAGGGATCGAACCCACATCCCCTGCATTGGCAGGCGGATTCTTCACCACTGAGCCACCAGGGGAACCCTTAGGTATGATTAGACTTACAGAATTCTTTACACACACTTTTTCTTATTTAGTGTGACCTGGAGAAAAAGACACGAAGGATACTTGCTTTCTGTCTCCAAAAGTAACCTTCAAGAAAGGCCTGCTGACTGATTTGTCCCCGGGGAACTCCAAGCAGCCTGCGGGGAGGAAAGACAAGACGCATCTTCCAGGTGCAGGCAGGGCTGACCATCGGGGGAACGACCTCCATCTCTGTGTCCAGAATGCATGAGAACTAGGGCCAGATTCGCCTCTTGGGAGACCAAGGCGTCATGCCCGGCTTGTAACAAAGATGACTCCTTGTAAACCTGAGTGACGAATTTCCTAGAGGGCAAAGAATATGCCAGGATTTCCTGCAGGAAGGGGCCGGGGAGGCCCCATCCTCACCACGTAGGGACAATGGCATCTCCTGACTCGGGGTTAAGAGGCTCACTTCACTGCCCTCACCTCTAGGTTTTATTCTGAATGCTGTGTGGAATAAACATCCCCCGAAGGTGATGCAATCCTGGTTTCCTGGGCTGGACCGCATCTAAGCTGCCTCAGATTGGGGTGGGGCTCGGACTTGGGCAGACAAGGTGGCTCCCTGTGGTTATTTGTCTATGAACAAGACCCAGGAGATCTGCCCATGGCCCCAAGGCACCAGGTCCATTTCTTTGTGGTCCTCAGCAATCTGCTTCGTCACCACCGATTTACAGACAGGCTTCAGGAGGTCTGCTTTCCTTGGCAGGCAGCCAGCGGAGCAAGCTTACAGACCACAGATTCAGTCTTAGAGCAACGGGATGGTGGTCAAGACTCCAGAATATTCTGAACCACGAGGTCCTCTTGCTGGGCCCTCGCAGGTCAGGATTGTCTTACCTTGAATGGAAATTGATTCGTGCTCTGATTAGCACTTGAATCTGATCACCTGCATCCTACTCCCTAGCCCAGGGGCTTTCAGTTCAGGCTGAGTCCTGCACAAAAGTCCGTCTAGTCAAAACTATGATTTTCCCAGTGGTCAGGTATGGATGTGAGAGTTGGACTGTGAAGAAAGCTGAGCACAGAAGAATTGATGCTTTTGCACTGTGGCGTTAGAGGAGACTCTTGAGAGTCCCCTGGACAGTGAGGAGATACAACCAGTCCATCCTAAAGGAAATCAGTCCTGACTATTCAGAAGCACCAGTGCTGAAGCTGAAGCTCCAATACCTTGGCCACCTGATGAGAAGAACTGACTCATTGGAAAAGACCCTGATGCTGGGAAAGGTTGAAGGCAGGAGGAGAAGGGGATGAAGAGGATGAGATGGTTGGATAGCATCACCAACTCAACAGACATGAGTCTGAGTAAGCTCCGGGAGTTGGTGATGGACAGGGAGGCCTGGTGTGCTGCAGTCCATGGGGTCACAAAGAGTCAGACACAACTGAGTGACTGAACTGAACCAGGCTCCCTTCCCACATTGCTGGCAAGGACCTGAGTACCAGCAGGTTAAAGTATTCTGAGAAGCTGTGAGATGACCATACTGTTCTCATCACTCCTCAAAAATATGATAGTTCTGCTTAATTAAGACTCTCTGTGCTCCCCAAGACTGTGGCCTGGGGAAGCCCCTGTCAAAGTCTCTCTATTAGGAGCCATCCATCCTCTGCCAAGGTCATGTTCATCAACAGGCCACGGGGGTTGCTTTCTCTGATCAGTGCAGTCAAACTCAGCACGGGACTTTAGGCAGACGCATGACAGATGGTCCTGCTCCACATCCCGGTGAGTCTGGAGCATCAGTGAGGACACAACACACCTGCATCCTGCTTCATCCAGGAAGCCGTCTCTTCATTTACAGTCCTAAGACGCTGGGATCACTCCCTTCTCAGGACAAGGAGAGTATTTGTTTTCTCTGCTGTTTCTCCTGCAGTGTGATCACTTACTCTTCAATCGTGATCTATTTCACATGTATATCTCCACCTCTCTAGTCAACTTGAGGCTTCCAGTTTGGACTCTGCAGGATAGGATGATAGCTTTACATAAATTCAGGCTCCTCTGGCTAAAACATTCGTAAGACTTCTTGTGCAAACTCCATTCTTTTTGCAAAGTATAAACGGTTAGTTTCCAAGACCAAGGCAGTCACTCCTGGGACTATGTTGCCTCTTCCAATGCCTCGAATAGTTGAGAAAATGAGGTTATAGAGCAAAAGAAGAGCTTAACTTTTGGCTTGTGCTGAGGAGGCAAGCATTCAAAACCCTAATCAGTTTAAGGAGATAAAATTCCCACACTGCAGAGGCCTCTGGAAAGTCACTGTGTACAAACCCAGATCAATTACCTAGAGAAAACATCTGGGCGTTGGGAAACAAACAAGTCAGCAAAGACTGAAATCTGTGACAAGCTCATGAATCTAAGCTCGGAACAGATCCCTAGCCTACACTGATAACTGTCAGATTAGAAAGCGGTGACCTAAGGCATCAGTATCTGCTGAGGAAATCTGGGGGATATCAGACATTCTGTCAAGGAATCTCATCTCCATGGAACTCAGGACTTTGCCAAAAGAGATTTGGTGATTTACACTGGACATATTCCAATTTCCACTGGTGGATTCTCAATAACCAATATGTTCAAGAGTCCCTCAAGGGGGCATGTCTCAGAAACAATGAGTTGACACTCTGTCCCATTCAGGTAACGTTTACTCCCCCCGAGGTATGTGACATTTTTCATCCTATTTTCAAAAACGCCTCAAAGGTCATTTACGTTTAGACCCTGGAGAACAACAACACAGCCCCCATGAGAACCGAGAACAGGCATCCGTAGCTCAAAAGCAGGTCTGCGGGTTGAGCCGCTCGAGGCAAATCCTGCGATGCTCAAGCCTTTATTCATTTTGCATTTACATCCGATCAGCACATATAGGACTGGCTCTGAGAACAGCGGTGGGAGATGAGGAAGACCAATTCCTCCTGCTGACGTGCCAGCCAAGAATACATTTCTTTGTTATCTGACCTTGGGATGAGAGAAATGGAACCAGATCTGAAGGTCCGGCTCAGGCAAGCTCTGGGTGTTTCCCATCGTTAAACTGATTATTTTAACATCACGTCCAAGACAATAAGTGGAAGTTTAAAATTTCCTCTTTCAGCGAGAGGAAGGCCCTCTTCCCGGCTCATGCTATGTGAACCATGGGACCTGAAATATTTACACTCAAGGGGAGAAAAGACAGAGCTCCGATTTCTGTTTAAAGGATATAATCCTAAATCAGTTAGCTGTTCCTCTAAATCTCAAGAGGCTGTCTGAATCCATTCAATCATTACAGCCTTTTAAAACACAAATTCAGGATGGTTTAACCCACCGCTTGGCAGTTTTTTATTTAAACAGTCTTTACTGAATAATAATAATAAGGTCTAAAACCCAAAGTGGACGATGGAGGAGCCTGTTGAAGCAGCATGGCGACCCCGTGACCTTCCCACCTTGACCTTCCCACGCCTGAGTGGAAGGCAGGCCTACAGTGTGTGTTTCTGGGCCTGGAGACGCACAGACCTGGCCTCCACTGATGCAACGGCCAGATCAAGGGCTTCCACACACTTGGATGTGAAAAGAAACACTTAGAGCCCCTTTCCTCGTCGGGGTGGTGTCAGACACCCCGAGACGCGGCCTGCCTTCTCTGAAGATGCTTTCACCAGCTCTGAACCGACGAGGGCCAGGCCCCCGTCAAGTCAGGAAGAAGTCGGCCAAACATATTTGGAAAGCCGCACCTGGATGAACCTACTTCCTCATATTTAATGAATATAATGAATCCACTTCCTCATGTAAGGGGGAGATTTGGGGTTAAAAGTAAAATGAATCAGGCGCGAAAAATAAGACCGGAATAGGATGTCTGAAAAGCACCAGGGCCTGAGGGAATGCCACCAGGGTTTGCAGTTGAGGGCAGAGAATGAAAACTGAGAAAGCGGGTGGAAAAGACACGTTCTCTTCACAAGCGAGAAACACCAACTCCACCTCTCCCTCCCCCAATTCTGACGCTCTAAGTTACAAGAAAAGCACAGTGATGCTGATAAAGGTCTCCATTTCCTATTTGTTGAAAGTTCCACTTTCTATAGTTTGAAGGATTTCTTTGTTAGCTCAGCGTGCTTACAATTCAAGTTAGACACACACACAGAAAGAGTCTTTGTGACACGAACATCTTGCCGTTACTCTCGAGGATGCAGCCTGGAACTAGCTAGAGACACTTCCCGAGGAGGAGAAGAGGGATGACAGAGGGGAAAGCGGGTGCTGGAAGACAGGAAAACGCTTCCATATGCTTCACTGACCCAAAACCTGCCCAGGTGACCGTGGTGGCACCACCTGCCAACAGACTTTTTAAAAGGATGATGCTGGTACATCAGCAAACGGCTGAAAAGAAATGGGACAATTTTCTGTAAAGTAGAACTTGCTGGATTTCAGAAGTGTGAGCCTGTGATTCAGTGAGCCCTGCGCAGACCAGAAGGGACGGCTTGCCCGAACGATACCTCCAGCTCCCAGAAAGCGGGGAAAGGACCGGGCGCCTCCCCCAGCCCTTCCACGTGGCGTCAGCTGCTGTGGCCCAGCGGCCATGCTTTCCCATGGTTCCGCCCAGTTTCCATGGTGACCCCCACACAGTGACAGGATGCTGCCCTGTCCTGGGGTGAAAATCCTCTCTCCAAACAACTGAAAGGCATAGACCCAGCCTGCCTTCAACAGAAAATGATCTTCATACAGATTTTTGATTCTTAAAGTGAGAGGGCAGAGCATTGCTTAGAAAAAAATACTGTAACTGTACATTTGGGAAATGATAAATAGTTACTGTTTCTGTAAATAAATCTTAGACAAGTATGTTATGAATGCAAAACTGTTTAAAAATTCTGATTTGAATAGAAGGCTCTCAAGTTCAAGAGCAACTTTTTTTTTTTTTCAGAAAAAAAAAAAAGCTAAGTTTAGTCCTCGTGCACTAATTCCAAAGAATGCTATTGACTCAACGGATTTTCTGCCAATACACTTGTTCCTCCTAGAGTCAAAAAAGGAAAGAAACCAAATCGCTTTTTTAGCATTAACTGCCACCAATAATTACAAGCTCTGGGGAGGAGCAGTCAGGATGTCTCAAAAATATTGTTGAGCCTGGTTTTGCTTCATTTGTATTGCGCTGGGGAAATGCCTGAAATGGTAATAAGGCTTCAGCATGACTTGCTGGTTGTTCGGTTGCTCTAAAGTCATGACTTCCACAGTGACGGTGACCCGAGGGATCGCTGGCCTTGGAGGGCTACTCACCTTTTGTCCTTTCACGCCGTGGCAGTCACACTTCCCGCAGCCAGAGCCGGCACACCCACCCTGGAAGGAAGAGAAAAGAGCTTTAAACAGAGGAACACCCAAGCACGGAGGTGCAGGTTTCAACCGAAATGCTTTTGGCACCTTCACTATTTATGGGAAAAACCCGGGTACCAGGAGCCCGATCTTAACACACACACTCTGTGGCCTTGTCCTCGGGGGCGTCCTGCACTTGCTCAGAATCCATCTCTGGCCCTGGCAAACAGAACAGCAATCCCCGAGTGGAACACATCAAAGCATCACTCAGTCCAAAGAGGGGAGGCTGTCACTGACAGGCTGTCTGAGACATGGACTCTCTCCATTTCCCAAGTTTAGCAGGACACCACCCCTTCTTGCAAACGCCCTTCTGATGCAGGACTTTCAGCCCTGAGACCACAGGAAACTCAGAGTGGGGAGTGGGGTCCACGCTGTGTCCCTCGCATCCCCAGGACACAATGACACGCAAAACAAGCAAAAAGGAAATGAATAAGCCCAGAGCCTAAATAACAGAATTTTAATTCCTATCTAACAGGACGCGTATTACCATTCCCACTTTATAGATGTGACTCTGAGTTAGGAGATTTAAAATAACAGCCGGGACAAGGTTGAGATGAACTCAGTTCAATTCCCATCACGGAAAACTGCCAACGCATCAGAAGGCAGATGATGCAGTTTCTTTAGAAGAATTCAAATTCGAAACCAGAAGAGACATAGATATTGTGGACAGAATGGAAGAGGGTGAAATAGGCAGAATTTAGTTAATGAGCTTTGCGAGCAGCTCAATATTAAGCCTGAGATCAAGTGCACACCTCAATGCTGCTTCTGGCACTATAGCTTCTGGAAAATATAACCATACTGTTAACAGGATTGTGATTGCATAAAGCCTATTTTTTAAAAATACACTCGTCTTGGTTCCAATGCCTTGGAAATCTTCTTCATAAAACAACTACATCTGGAGATATTTACTTTATAAAATGAAATCTGAACAAGTGCCTCCAAGACAGTAAGCTGTTCTTAATTTTATATTTTGGAAATGGGGACAACTGACAACAGTCCAAACAGACTCCAGACACTACAAATCCATCCCCCTCCCTGATTCATCTTTCAGGCAATTTTTTCAGCACGCACTCCCATAACCTCCTAACAGTGTACATCAATCCACGCACACAGTTTTGCTTCAGAATCTGCGTTTGAGTGACCACTTACAGCTGTCCAAAGAGATGAGGCTAAAACCTGAAACCCATGCTCCAAAAATTCATCCGAAATGCACAAACATTAAAGAACCAAGGGACTGCAGAAAAGAGCCTTCCCAACCATCCCCAAGAAAGGGCTCACTGTTCTGACCCCGTGCCCATGACATGCAGACCACACCACTCTGTTGTGACAGGCCGAGGCTGAAGCTCCAACACTCTGGCCACACGATGCAAGAGCTGACTCACTGGAAAAGACCCCGATGCTGGGAAAGATTGAGGCAGGAGGAGAAGGGGACGACAGAGGATGAGATGGTTGGATGGCATCACCAACTCGATGGACATGGGTTTGAGCAGGCTCTGGGAGATGGTGGAAGACAGGGAGGCCTGGAGTGCTGTAGTCCATGGGGTCGCAGAGGGTGGGACACGACTCAGCGACTGAACAACACTGTGACATTTATCACGTGTGTGACATTTATCCTTGGCGTGTGTGTCTCCAGGACCCTGAGAACACTTGGAGGGCGGGCCCAGAGAGTCACACCCAGCCTAATACAGTCCATATTTCACCTGCAGCCACGTTGGCTGTAAAACGCACCGCTGACCAAACCACAACACCCCGCCAACTGCTGGCTCTGCGCCAACCCCGGAGGCATTTAAGCACGGACACACAGTCTCCTGAGACAGAGAAGCAGGCGTCTGACCACTGTTGCTTCGATGGTGGTGGCGGTGATGCTGGCGTCCATTGAATCGACCTCAAATAACAACCCCAGATGACAACCCTGCGAGTCTGGTGTGTCCGCTCACAATGCAGGGACCGCACCGCGAGAAACCACTGCAGAAAGGAACTCGGCAGTGAGTGGGGGACCGCTCCAGATCCCCAGACAGCCAGGGAGAGCGGAGTTCGCAGGGGCCCCCGGGCACTGCGCAGAGCTGCTGGGTTAGCCCCCAGCCAGGCAAGCCCCACAGGTGAGGCAGCTCCGGGTCAGCTGGGCTCCAGGTGGCCTCCTCTCTGTGACGTCTCCTCCCCACCAGGTCTCTGCCTCTGAGGTGGGCTCAGAAACCCACACGTGCTCCTTGAACTCTGCTCAGTTCCCCAGAAGGAGAAGCCGATCAGGTTAAGACCCATGGACTGAGGACCTGTCCACCCACCGCCCAGGTTCACTGGGGGGCCCAAGAGCAGCCCAGCGGGGTGCAGTTTCCTAACCGCAGCTTGACAACAGCGGCCTCAAAACCAGACCAGGTGGGAATCTAGCGACCGAAGTTGAAAATGGCCATTTGGTGATTCTGAGGTTTCCTCTCCTGAAAGGCTGATAAAATCTCAGAAGCTTACCTTTATTCAATTTGAGGAAGGTTATAAAAGTGAGTTTCCTGGAACTGTTCCCTTAAGCTATCAGCAAATGCCTTAATTGCGGGGGACGCCAGATAAGAGGTTAGAGGGCCCCCAAGCTGGATGCTGAGGTCAAGTTGTTTCTTGAGCTTTTGCTACAGAAACACACCCGCAAATTTCCCTTGAACAACACTCCAGGTCATGACAACTATTAGATGAAATCAGAGATGAGAAAAAGAACTAAAATCTCATTATAGCCCTCTTACAGAAATAAAGGACCTTCACCCTGCTCCCACCAGCTTACATCAAGCAAAAACAAAATTTCTCAATCCCAGACAAAAGACATTCATGTCTCCTTATCTGCTTAATTCACGTAGAAAATTTTATTACCACTTCTGGCCCTAGAAGACAATCCTGAAGCATTGATAATTCAAAGAACATCTAAACGATGGGCAACTTTTCAGAACAAAAGACATTTTTAGACCATGATTTTTGCTTCACAATCTGGGTGGCCTAGCATTTTATGCACAATGGCTCTTTAAAAAAAAAAACTAATTTTTAGAATAACAAACAGAGATCATGAGAGACACATTTACTTTGCTAAGTAAAATCTACTTTGAAATACTGCTGTTCTGGCCAATACAATGACCTACGCTGGATCTCACCCTGGCACGTAGAGTCATTTCAGCTGTGACTCGAGGGTGCCTGGCTGAAAAGGGCATCAGTGACGTGCTGAGCATCCCTTCAATCTGCCAGACTGTCTGATTTTGCAATAGCTCATTAAATAAAAGCCCACAGTAGTGAGAGTCTCAACCCTCCATCCTGAATCACTGTTCAAAAGGGCGAACGAAAAAATGGCATGAGTTACTCAGAGTCACAATTTGGTTGGGGACCTGACATGCTAAAGGCCGTGTCACAAGCTTCATGACTTCTGGGGAATTACATTCTGTGTCTGGACCTCTCCGCAGAATCAAAAGAGACAAGGCGGCCCCACTGGCTCCAGCAGCCGTCCGCCCCGTTCCCCCCACCCCTCCACCCCCCGCTGGCTCCAGCAGCTCCCTTGCCGCACATCTGAGGGGGTGGACAAGGCCTGCTCATTTTTCCTGAGGTCTGGAAGATGCTGGGCTCTGAGCAGCAAGCTCCCTGCCCACGTGCTTCGGTTTCTGGAACAGGAAGAACTTGTACTCTCTGACGCGCTCACACCCATCCCTCTTGCCTGGCCCCTCGACGGGGTTCGAGGTCAAGCAAACCAGCCCCCAGTCCCCCGAGGAGGCCCGGACCTTCTCCCAGGGGAGACACACACGCTGAACCTACAGTCCCGGCTGACCAGGCTGGTCAGGAAGGCTGTCTCCCCCTGGAAATGGGGGACATGGCTGAAGATCTCAAAGATCACAGCGCTGTGGGTCTTGGTCCGTGTCTTATTGGGGTGGCAAAAAAGATGTCATGGGAAAACCCAGTCGAGCTTTCTGGCCAGCCCTTAGACGGAGCGCATCCATGGCACACAGCAACACAGGTCACTCAGACTACGTGAGGGTAAGAGAAGCCTGCAAAGTCCTCAGGGGCAAAAGAACCACCATTTGAATCCCTAAGGCTGCAGAATAACTCAGTGAAAACCAAGCCAATCTTGATGGCCAGCAGTTCACCACAAGAGCATAACAAATTCCGTCCAAGTGGAAGCCAACCTGAATTAACACTATCTGAAAGAGAAGAAAAGACGACAGCAGCTCTCAGTGAAGTCTGTCAGACACACACACCCTGACGGCAGGGGTCAAGCCTAAACATCACACATAGCACAACTGGAAAGGAATGGCGAGGAACAATGTCAGCGGGGTGCTTCTATATTCCATACGAGGCTCTCTGCACTCTTCACCAGAGGACAGCTCAGTGAATGGAATGCACATTTTCTTTCATGCCCCAATTAAGACTTCCCAGAAAGTCAAATCATCAGAATTAATGCTATAAAGTATGCTAAGTTCTAAAAATTCCCAAAGATTTACGACACACAGTACGCCCGCCAAAGAAGGAAGAGGGGTGAGGGGGGTCAGAGACTCTCATTCAAAATAAACTCAATTTCCGCTCTTTCTCTGGCCTGCAGGCTGACCAAAAGCGGTTCTAGGCTTGCTAATTCCATTTAGAGAGACTTTTTACCTAAGCAAGGAAGCCAGCTGCCACACTATTGTGTGTGTATATGTGTGTCTCCGTGGGTGAGAAAAAGAGAGAATACCCAATCAAGGTAATTTGTTAACTGTGACATATTTTCCATAGGGAAGCAAGTCTGAAATGAGTTAAACAGAGTGAAGTCCTCAATTTTCTGTGGTTCTTTCCCTGCTTCTGATGGGAGATAGCCCTTTACCAACCCCACTGTAACAATTTTTATGTGTTTCACATCCCACCAAATAGGGACAAGTGGATCTCGGCCAAGTCTAAACAGCTTATCTTTCAAATTCCTTTTCACATTCTCTGCGCTGTGCAAAATGTCAGAATAGCTTTGTGGTGATGGGACGAGCCCCGTTTTCTTCCTGGTGGTAGCCCTCCTTCGGAGAATCTCGTGCATAATCATCTACTCCGCTAAAGAAACACGCAAAGACTCGGGAGTATGTTTCAGGGCCACTGGGGCGGAAATTGAAAAGCGGGTACAAATCAAAGTGGAGCTTCCAGACCCCGCCTCCAGGGGGAGCTGTCCAGCAGAACAACCCTTCTGCAACACTATTAGGCGGCGGCCCTGGGACAACAAGGTCAAACCAGTCCATCCTAAAGGAAATCAACCCTGAACATTCATCAGAAAGCCAGATGCTGAAGCTGAAGACCCCATACTTGGGCCATTGATGTGAAAAGCCAACTCAGGAAAGACCCTGATGCTGGGAAAGATTGAGGGCAGGAGGAGAAGGGGACGACAGAGGGTGAGATGGTTGGATGGCATCACTGACTCGATGGACGTGAGTTTGAGCAAGCTCTGGGAGACAGTGATGGACAGGGAGGCCTGGCGTGCTGCAGTCCATGGGGCTGCAGTCAGACATGACTTAGTGACCGGACAGCTGCAGCTGAGCATCACACGTGGTCTTGTCCCCAGATTTCACTCTTGGCACCTGCCCCACACGTATGTGGGCAGATGTCACCAAAAGCCGCATCATACTTGGTCATTACTGAGACCATTTCACAGCATCTGCCTTTACCACCTGCCACTGAAGTTCGACCTTTTCAATTCTACTATTTTTAACTCTGTTTCATTATACCCAAAAAGTTAGTATGGCGGATAAAATATAACACCCTCCCCTCAAAGCTCCATGAGCTCACTCTTTTTGGAAACTAAAACATCATAAAGAAACAGAGAGTATATATGAGCGATTTAATATGTATGTACTAGCTCACACCCCGTGTGTAATTTTAACTAGAGTATGCTATTTCTGGTAATTCTTGTTTTAAATGTGTGTGTACTGCCAAGGGGTTCTGCAAAATGACTGTCAATGCCTCCACGGACCTCCAGGCCAGACAGGAGTGACCTGAAAAAGAATCTTGAAACTTCTCCAACAGGAGGAGAGGGATGGACTAGGAGTTTGGGGTTAGCAAATGCAAACTATTATATACAGAATGGAAAAACAATGAAGCCCTACCATGTAGCACAGGGAACTATACTCAAAATCTTAAAATAACCTATAATGGAAAAGAATCTGAAAAAGAATATGTGTGTATATATAGACAGATAAATACATGTATAGTTGGATCACTGTGCTGTGTAGCAGAAATTAACACAGCATTGTAAGTCAACCATTCTTCAACAAAATAGTTTTTCAGTTCAGTTCAGTTGCTCAGTCGTGTCCGACTCTTTGCGACGCCATGAACCGCAGCACGCCAGGCCTCCCTGTCCACCACCAACTCCCGGAGTCCACCCAAACCCATGTCCATTGAGTTGATGATGCCATCCAACCATCGCATCCTCTGTCGTCCCCTTCTCCTCCTGCCCTCTATCTTTCCCACCATCAGAGTCTTTTTAAATGAGTCAGCTCTTCAAATCAGGTGGCCAAAGTACTGGAGTTTCAGCTTTAGCATCAGTCCTTCCAATGAACACCCAGGACTGATTTCCTTTACGATGGACTGGTTGGATCTCCTTGCAGTCCAAGGGACTCTCAAGAGTCTTCTCCAACACCAGAGTTCAAAAGCATCAATTCTTCGGTGCTCAGCTTTCTTTATAGTCCAACTCTCACACCCATTTTAAGCCATGATTAAAAAAAGAACTGCAGCAGGAGAGCAGACCTCCCGCTCTCCTGTGTGACCTCCCAGCATTAAGATCGAGAACAAGTGATGCCATCAACAGCGAAAGTCAGGAGCCTGCTGACCTCGGAGGGACTGCCAGAAAGGTCTCCGGATGCTGGGACATTCTCTGCTCGATCAGGGTGAGCGGTAACACGTATAAAACTTCACTGAGCTGCAAACTTACGATGTCTGCACTTTGCTGTGCTTTAATAAAGTCTTTCTTGAAGGCATGCTCAAGAATGATCATTGCAACACTCTATCCAGTAGGGAGAACTGGAAATAGCAGAATTAAAACATGGTGGTGGTCTGGACTCATGGAATGAAATCCTTACCCACTGAGGCTGGTGGGCTATGACACGGATGGGTCTCGAAGACTTAGTACCGAGCAACATGGAACCAGGAACAAAAGAAAGAAGCCGGAGGCTCTGATGACATAAAGTTCAAAGCGGAACAAATGAAGTTGCAGTGTGCTCGCCCTTGGGGCTACAGGTGACGAGAAGGGGACTCCAGGGGCTTCTGGGCCCCTGGAAACGTCCTGGCTCAACCTGGTTTCTGACCGAGGAGCCTAAGAGTCACTGAGCTGGGCCTTTACTGATTCACACGTTTCATCAATAAAATCTAACCCTCCCCCCAAAATTCGTGCATAGGATTCAAAAATTCATGACAGGATAACTAACAGGAGCGTGCTGGGTAGCAGGCACGCCACTCAGTACTCGGCAACGACCCCCATGGGGACAGAGACTCTATCCTGAAAATCTTAAAAGAGTGGATGTATGCATGACTGACTCACTGTGCCACACACCTGAAACTGCCGTAAATCCACTCCACTCCAGTTAAAAAAGAACCAAAATCCTACGGTGCAAAATTACATGTAACAAACATTAAACAAAAACTAAATAAAATATTAACAAGTGGGAAGGAATTCCACTAAAGTAAAAGACAAGAAAACCCCATTATTAAAGCTACTATTATGCAGTGTTCTCTAAATTTCCCAAACAAAAAAAGTCATTTACGAAAACAAAGCTAACTAATAACAAGATAGAACACAAACTCTAGGCCAACTGCTGAAGCATAATAATAACTTTAAAAGTCTGCATTTGCACAGCATTTTTTGAACCTCCAAAAATATGCTGGGACCTGTGGATGGAAGGGTGAGGGATGTCTAAGGAGCTCACAGTCCACACACTTTCATCTGCATTTGCTTGACGGTGATTCTATCATCAGCATTTTGTTTTGATAAATGTAAGATGAATGTGATTCCAAAGATCTGAAAATAACTTTCCTCATTAATACAACAGAAAAGAATTTAGTTCAGTAAAATAACATTTCTGTTCTAATCATGGAAAACATGGAAACAGAATATCCCCACTACTTTGAGACTCACAAAACACTTCTGCTCAAATGTGAAAACAACTCCAAGTGTTGATATGTTCTTGGCAAAAAAAAAAAAAAAATGAGCATGAAACATCTGAGAAACAAACTGAACTGTGATCCGCGACATCTCTTGCAGTCAGACTGAGAGCCGAGTCTGCACGGTCGGGGGGCGGGCAGGGGGCTCCCCGCAAGCCTCATGAGCACCCTCGGGTGAGTGCTAGTCTCCGACCTCCATCATGTGACAGCAGCCCGGCTCTCCAGTTTCCCTCGTCGGACCACGTGGCTTGACTCATCTTCCCCTCCCCTCGCCCCTTCCTCCCACGGCCCGGGGAGGGGGGTGAACCGAGGGTGTCGGGCAGCTCCGCCTGTCTCCCGCAGGTCGCTGGGGACCCCACGCACAGACGGGACCATGACTAGCTGCCCCGTGACCGAGGCTCAGATGACCGCGAGCGTCTCCACTGGGACCTGTGGGCGGGAACGCCGCCTGGAGATGGGAACTGGGGGTGGGGGTGGGGTCCCTGGTGCTTGCTGACTCACTGGCCTGAAGGACTAAGCCGAAGAGTCCTTGGACAGAATGTTCTCCCAGAATCACTGACTGTCCGGGATGGGCAAGGGTCCGGAGAGGACACCCCCACCTTCAGAAGGGCCCTCCCTTAGGAGGCTTCTGAGTCTCAGTGACTCCCCAGGAAGCTGGACACCTTTCTCAGCTGCCTGTCCCCCAACCCAAGGAGGTCCAACCAGTCCATCCTAGAGGACACCAGTCCTGGGTGTTCATTGGAAGGACTGATGCTAAAGCTGAAACTCCAATACTTTGGCCACCTGATGCGAAAAACTGACTCATTGGAAAAGACCCTGATGCTGGGAAAGATTGAAGACAGGAGACGAAGGGGGTGACAGAGGATGAGATGGTTGGATGGCATCACTGACTCAATGGACATGGATTTGGGTGGACTCAGGGAGTTGGTGATGGACAGGGAGGCCTGGTGTGCTGCAGTTCATGGGGTCGCAAAGAGTCGGACACGACTGAGCGACTGAACTGAACTGAACTGTCCCCCCACCCAGAAGGGCCATGGCCCCCGCCACGTCCTTCCCGCCCAAGTCCCCAGCTCCCCGGTCCATGATGCTCCCGGGAGAGCCACAGACAGCCCCCTCCGGCCTGCGAGAGGCAGCGTGTCCCACCCCATCTCCTGCACCGTCCTGTTGACCCGCGGGTCACCTTTCCTCCCGCCCACCCGATCTGGCTCTCTGACTCCGAGTCCAGCCCCTCAGCCGGGCCTGGTCCGGGCCCTGCCCCTCAGGCACTTGATTCTGCTCCAGGTCTTTCCCCAGTGGGGCTGGGGGACGGGGTCGGGGGGAGCGGCCTTTGCGCGTCCACACCCCTTCACAGCCCCCCGCCTGGTGTGCCTCTCTGACCCGACCCGCTGGGAGGCTTCTGCTGCGCCTCACCGTTGGATCAGGGCAGGCAGCCCCGCCCCGCGATGCTGAGAAGGCCGAGTTGAGCATCTCAGCGAGCGGGAGGCGAAAATGAGGAACTGCAGTGGTCCGAGGCCCCTCACGGGAGAGAGCAGGGTCCTGCAGACACACGGGGAGGCGGGGGCACCCCACACCTGGTCCCAGGGATGCAGGGACCTCAGAGCAGGTCCCCCGGAAGGGAGAGGGGAGGCGGGTGTGTGGGGAGGGGCTTTGCTGCCCAGAGAGAGGCAAAGGGGGTCAGGCCCAGCAGGAGGGCATAGGGCACCGGGGTGGGGGCACCGCGGGGAGGGGCAGGCCGGTGGGCACTGAGAAGGGAGGCGGCCAGGACGCTGTGCCCCCCTGGGAAGGCGGAGGGCGGGCGGCCTGTGGGGAGGAGCCCCAGTGAGAGGCGGGGAGACAGGGGAAGACGCCAGGTCTCCGCACTCCAGCTCTGAGGCTCAGGGTGAGCGTGTGCAGTCCCCCAAGTTTAACACTCGGTGTAAAAGCACCTGTTTAAGCAGAAGTGCTGCGCGCTTTCTGCAAGCCCATCAGCAGCCCGAAATGCACTTGGAGTGGGAAGCATGCAACGCAGTGCCAGGCTGGAAGGGTTTCCAAGGGCTGGAGAGGGAAGAGGGGGGAAGGAAGGAGAGGAAGGGGCTGGAAGCGAGGAGAGAGGCAGGGAGGCGCGGGTGAGGAGGAAGAGGCGGGCGCCACAGCCCCCAGGCGCCTGAGGTCTGGCCGCTTGCTTGGGGGGACTCATCAGTTGCCCTTGGACCCCCTCCCTGGAGTCTCCCTCTCGCCAGCCATGTGAATCGCACATTCACAGTTGCTTTTAACATCCTGTCTCTGTCTTAGCAACACGGTGTCAACAGTCTCTCACAAAGAGTGATGGCAGATGTCACCAGTCTGCAGGAGAGGAGACTTGGAGCAAGAGGACAGACATGCTCCCCCTCCCCCGGCCTCAGAGACCGGCTCCGACCTTCCAACCCCACTCCAGGGCCTCTTCTGCACTGCAGCTTCAGGAGAATCCCTCATCGGGGCTAAAATGTGAATGGAAAGAACACTCAGGGAGCTTCCGGGGCCCGTCCTTCTGGGGCCGGGGAAACAGGCTGCAGATGTGCTGCAGGCACGACAGTGAGTGAGAACCTCAGCAGCCTGGTCTAACGGCCTAGGCCCCTTCACTGGACAGCCATCCGGGGATTCACGCCGCCCGGCCTTCCCTGCCGTGTTAGAGCGTCTTTAACAACACGCCCGAAGGCCCTGCTTGCGCTGGGAAAGCCCCAGGTAACCAGGACTAAGCCACGAAGACGGCTTCCCGCTGGGGAGGAAAAAGCGCGGTCAATTTCCTGTTGACCCCACTCTGCCCCACCTCCTGACGCTTTAAGGTCCCAGCCGTTTGCAACAGGCTTACAAGGAAACACGAAAAGCCTAAGTGACCTGGGAAAAATGACAATATGACTGACATGCAACTCAAAAACAAAGCTGACTTAAACCAAGGGCAACAGGATTACCAATTCTTTTTTCTTGGAACAAGTAAATATTATACATGACCTCTGGTTTCTCTCCAGATGGGGAAGCCGTACCGTATTTCCAGAAACAAGGCTAGAAAACAGATATTCTTTCTGGTAAGAAACAGCCCAACCAGATTGTGCATTAAATGAGTGCATGTGATATCGCTTCATTCACACTCCTTCCATTTCACAGAGGCTATAAAATACCTTGTTAGGACAGTCATCTCAGCTGTTCCCCTGGCCTGTCAGATACGGGACACGTCTGAGAAAAAGTGAGCATGTTTAGACTGAGCCCGGCAGCCAGGGTGAAGCCAAAATGTCATTTTCATAGCTGTGCTCAGCATCCAGTACCAGACTCATCCTGGAGCCAGTTTTCAGAAATACATGTGAGGTTTTGGATTCCTTATAAATGACAGATTCAAAACCGCTGCAGTGCAGGTCTGCAAACCCAGAGGACTCACTGTTGTCAACATCGCCCCAAAGGAGATCAAGGTGTAGCTTCAAAACCAGGTCTGAAAACTCAAAATGGGAACAGAAATGCCACAGAATAAACCCTGTGGAACAGCAAATGCGTAACAGTGGAGTGAGCCTTCTCCCCCTCTGACAAAAGACGAGAGAGCGGTTCACGTGAAGAATGTCTGTGACAGACGCCCAGGTCACGCGGACATCGGACCAGGGGTTCAACCACAGCATCAAGTTCCTTGGGCTTTTCTGGAAGATGATGGATGGTGAACCAAAAAAACGCTGCTTTGCAACTGCTAAGTGGCATTTTCAGAGGACCTACCTAAAACCACAAGCACAACACTTACGGTTTGAGGAGGAAAATGGGGGAAACCACAGAAGGAAGCGGTGGTTTCTCAGCAACAGTCTGGTGTTTACACTGAGGCCAAGAGACACCTCTAAAGCTGCCGTGAGGTTCCAGGGTCAGCTGTCCATGGTCAATGCCTGCAGAGATGTCATTCCCAAACCACGCACCCCCACGCCGCCCCTGAGCAGAGTCTTAACACTTAAGAAACCAATCCTTACCTTTACCAGCTCCTGTTGAAACCAAATGTCAACCCACTGACCAATGACTATCACAATGTATTAGACTCCAGAAAACCTCACGTCTTCCAAGAGCATTTAAGATAAACATTTAGAAGACTTAAGTCATGCACAATTTAATATGAATATAAATGCGAAATGAATAAAATATGAATCATGCACTCCATAACCTTGGCCATTCAATTCGAATGGTACACAAGTAGTGCTAACTTCTTAATTTTTTTCACTTGTACTCAACAATAATTTACTGCCCCCATTATCTATTATGGAGAGTTTTAGGAGATTTGTGAGCATTTAAATGTGATTTCTAACGGCAAAGAACTTGTGTAAGTGTGTTAACATCTAGAAATATCTGGAAAATCTTTTGCTATTAGTTACAGTGAAGTTTGAAGCTGCGGGAGATGGAAGGCAGAAGGGGCAGAGGGTGACCGAGGATGAGACGGTTGGGTGACAGGACTGATTCAATGGACATGAACTTGGGCAAATTCCGGGAGACAGTTAGGGACAGGGAAGCCTGGCGTGCTGCAGTCCGTGGAGTCGCAAAGAGTCAGACACCACTTGGCAACTGAACAACAAGAGTGAAGTTAAAATTAAACAAGGAGAGCTAGACAGTGAACACGGCTCAAAACAAATATTTTCTGGTGAGGTTTATCCCATCGGAAACCAAAACCACACCTGGGCTTTTAATAACTGTATTTTCACATTTTGATGAAAGTCTTCGTGTGCTGTAAGAAAGCTAAGTCTCTTTCTTTGAAAAATTTTCAGGTCTTTGCTATAAACTGCCAATTCTGGAGTTCAAATTTCTATGTTAATTTCTAAGTGAAAGCTCATTTTTAAAACAGCCTGTTATTATTTCTCATTTGAGGAAACCTGGCATTATTGAAAGGGGAAAACTAAGGAGAATAAAAAAGGGGGATAACTCACACATAATTTGGGGAAGGTGTCCTGAATGCAATGAGCTGGGCCGGCTCTGGAAAGATATTAAATATGTAACAGCCAAAAGCCATGAAACCACTGAAGAGGAGAATCTGGCCAAACAATACATAAAACATGACATCCTTAAGAGATTAATGTTAGCTAAATTCACCACTCGCAATGGGGTCACTTTTCCTTAATACATAGAAGAGGTGACAGTTTGGGACATCAGTGTGTGTCTTACTGTGTTAAGTCATATGACAGGAAAGAGCAGCGAAACGACCTCCACTTCCAGTTCCCTTTATGACTTGCCGATACAATGCCAGGTGGTAACTCAATTCTTTTTCTTTACTTATTTCTTGTTGCCAGATTCCAACACGAATCCCTTGTGTGTGTCCCGTCACTGATCTCTTGAATTATCAAAGGGACTTTGAGTTGTAAGCTAATCTCATATTAAGAGTCAATAACATCCCAATTAAGATACGAATCACAAACTAACCATACCATTTTTAGGGTGCTGTTTCTAATATAAACTTTGTGGTTGCCACTGATCTTACTCTCACACACACGAAAATACAGGCATTATGTATCTCTTGTGTGTCTGCGTGTACATACACGAAATATCCCTTTATGAGGATTAAATTACTTGAACCTTTATTCACTTTAAAAAAAAAAATCAACTTACAGTGTACTTCTACAGAACCCTTAACTTGGAAATATGCTTCTTCTGAAATCGGGCAAATCCAGTTGTTTTGACCATTAAAAGAAACAGTTATATTCTGGATTAGGCTGGTCAGAGAGAACAAAGATGACGTTTTTCACGTACTCGGTGAGGGCTGATTGTTGCACCGTGACGTGCTAGTCCTGTGACACAGCAACTTAAAGGATGAATGAGGTCGTGGCTCCCAGAAAAGAAACAGGCACATCCCTTGCCATCGATGGGAGCGTAAACCAGGGTGTGTGACTGAAACGCACTAGATGTATTTTGAAATTACAACACTTCAACCCATAACCATCTGGATAAGATGCAGATGTGGAGAGAGATTTGGAGAGAGAGGGCTACAACTTGAAAATTCCTTTCGCCACTTTGCATCACATACCTTGAAACAACTTCATCACACTATGGGCTATGCTTCTTCAAAGGCGAAATTTATTCAGTCTGAATAATTACTTGTCCATGCCATGAATCTGCCACTGGGCATATGAAACACAAGACTGAATGTTTCAATATGACTGGATGTGGCTTAACATGTTTTCACTAGTACCCCAAAATACCCAAACTCCACAGATTAATTTAAACAGTGACATATACTTTGAATCTTTATACCTCAGTTTGCTTATTCCAGCCATCTACCTTCTTTCTAGTAAAAATACAGTCTGGAATTACCAGCTGATGTGAGTGATAAATAAGTTAATAAATAATACTAGTTTACCAGCCACAGATTTCAATTTTAGATCAACTAAAGCTTTCGGTTATCTCACCATACAAAGAAAACTAATACACTGTGGGTACCAAGCTATATCTTTTTTAAATCCTTAAATCATTAAATATCTTGGAAAAAGTAAGATTATGTTATGCTCAGTATGGTTTGAGTGGTAGGTACATTTACTTGCATCCCATAGCATTAAAAATGGAAAATGTACACAGGATTTTGCCGCCTGGATCTATCAACCAAGATATTGGCTCACGGTCACCAGCACCCTGAGCACCCAGAGTGTGGCAGGAGGATTTCGGGACGGAGACTTGAGACACTGAAATCCTCCATCTGCCACCTGAGCGCGGGGCCTCCACCAGGCTCTGGGGGTTCCCTGGGCCCTGAGTGAGCCATCGTGGCCCCCGGAGTCTGCCCTGAGAGGTTTAGCCTTCACCCCACTTTCAGAACCACACACAGCTGGGCTTTTTCCACCCTGTTACTTTGCGCACTTTCCCAGATCTGCCCCAGCATCCTCTCCAGATCTTATTTTTCTCTGGACAAACCATCATCTCCTCCTTCTCCTCCACCCTCTGCCCAGCCTTCATCATTGTGCATTGTTTTCAGCTAGGACCCTAATTAGGTGGTTCCATCACTGATTGTACAAGCCACTCTCCCATCTAACATGACATGTTTACTCTAAGCTTCGTTCAAAGATAAACAAGCTGCTTGAAAGCATTTCACCAACAATACTGCTTTAAAAAAAAAAAAAGGCTTGTCTGTAAAATCTAGGTGGAGCAAAGCATGTGATGGGAAATCTCGTTTTAGCCTAAGGAGTCAAAGGATCAAAATGGTCCATCTTTCCTCTTGGGTTTGACTCCATGGACTAGACAGGAAGCTGGAACGGCACAAACCTACCCTTCTTTGAAAATGAGACCCTGTCTTTACCGGAACAGTTCACCGCACGGCCAAGCAGAGGAAAAAATCATGGCCCAGTCGCCTGTGAACCATTTTCACATTTGGGGTTCATAAAAAAAAAAAGTGAAAGCAAAAGAAACCCTGAAGAATGTGCTTGGATTGTGAGAAATGATATGATTTTAAATCAAAAGAAGGCAGACATTCTAATGCAACTCTGCTAATTTAATGGCCACAGAAACCTGGGGCCAACTACTGTCAATGGACAAGCCCCGCCGGGGGGACCACAGACCCAGGCGTCACGTTCCCAGGGGCTCCATCTTCTCCACGTGGCAGATGAGCAGCTGCGTCTAGTCACTGAATGCCACTGTCCTGGGCACTGGGTCACCGGGCCACCCAGTCTCAAGTGCCCGTCCCGAAGCCTGAAGCCAGGAGCCTCCGTCTCCCCCACGCCCGCAGCCCACCGAGGACGGGCCATAGCGCACCAAACCTGACATCCTCAGCCTTCATGTCTAATACAAACCAAGATCACCGGGGATACAAGACACCCATCCCCAGGTGAGTGCAGATTGCGTGCGTCTCACGTGACACAGAGAACCAAGATCCTCCTGTGTGATGCTTTCAGAGTTCCAGTTTGAAACGATGAAGCGCTTACAGAGCTAGGCCACAGGATGTAAAGGCACTGCCTGGATGCTCCAAAGTGGTCAGCGTGGTAAACCGTATGGCAGGCCAAGCTTACCACAATGAGGAAAACTGTGGGTGGCGGGGGGAAAAAAGTTTTCACACATTCCGCTCTCTCTCCTCCTAACCTCAAAGTTCACCCAGTAACACTCCCTGCTGAGAACTGGGCCAACCCCAGGAGATCAACTGCCCACCACAAACCTCCCTGGTTCACCAAGCCCCCTTCACACCCGCCCAGGAAGCATGGCCCCGGCTAGAAACTGACAGTCCCGTTCTCACCGTCAGGCTCTGACACCAGATTCTCTGAAAACAATTCTCATGTTCGCTCTCTTTCCACCTATCAGATCTGCAGACCTGCTTGCTTCCTGCTTTTTGGTTATGTTCTTCTGAAGCACGACCCTTTCTTATATTCAGGGAAAGCCCCAGGACTTCTTCTTTGTTCTAAAGCCCAGGACCTTCCCAGCCTCGGAATCAAGTGTCTCCTACAATCCCTTGAAGTTTACCGAAGCCTCAACTCTCCTAAGCCAAGACGGAAGACACAAAATGTGGGTAGATGGCCAAGGTCTCTCCCACAAAGGCACTGGTGCCCCACCGTTCTCCGAGGCCCAGCATCACAGAGCTGGGGAGTGGGGCCTGAGGCCCAGGGCCCTAGATCTTCCTGCAGTTCTGATGACACCAAGAAGGTGGACTTCAAACCAGGCCCGCCTCCCAGGCAACTGGGCTGCCACACAGGCATTTCTGCATTTCTGTGTGCATTTCCACGTGCATTTCTGCATGCTAAGCCCCTTCAGTCATGTCCTGGCTCTTTGTGACCCCATGGACTGTAGCCCTCCAGGCTCCTCTGTCCATGGGATTCTCCAGGCAACAATACTGGAGTCGGTTGCCATGCCCTCCCCTCCAGGGGACCTTCTCGACCCAGGGATCGAACCCGTTATCTCACACACTTCCTGCAATGGCAGGTGGGTTCTTTACCACTAGCACCACCTGGGAAGCCCTTATGCATTTACAGTGAATCAGAAAACAAAAGTCATTTTCACAAGCTCCCTGTGTGTACAGAACTCAAGTACAGGATTCTGGGATCTAAGTCACCTCTGCTCCTCAGTCTGAATTTAGTCTTTATTTGGACAAAATTACACAGAGATCAACAACTTCTGAGATCCTTTCCAGCCCACAGCCAGGCTACTGTACAAAGAAGAGGAAATTCCGCACACTTGACCCGAGGGTCTGAGTTTACACAATGGGGAGGAAAGCATAAACAATACATTTTCAGGGGAAACACATGTCTCCTGATTCGGCTGCTCTAATTAACATCACCTGCCTGGAATTTCCAGGTGAAGGGTCTCTATTTCCAGCTCTCCTTCCAAATTTTCCAGTCTCAGTGACTTCCCCCCACCAGTCTGTCTTCTGCAGGACACCCTTCTCTGATCAAGGACTGGGTTCTAAAATCAGCGTGCGTGTGTTAGCCGTTCAGTCGTGTCTGATCCTTTGTGACCTCATGGACTTTAGCCCTCCAGGCTCCTCTGTCCATGGGATTTCCCAGGCAAGAATACTGGAGTGGGTTGCCATTTCATTCTCTAGGGATCTTCCTGACCCAGGGACTGAACCCAAGTCTCCCATATTGCAGGCAGGGAAGCCCCTCCTAAAACCAATGTTTCAGTTCAAGTGTGGCCAAGAGTCCACGACAGTGCTGCCCACTCCTGAGGCAGACCCCAAGGGCCCCCTGTCCCAGACCCCTCAGATCCCACGGCCGTCAGACAGCTCCCGCCACAGTGAGAGGGCCAGAGGTTTACACTCGAAATTGTGAATCTGAACTTGAACCAGTGACTCGGCTCCCCAGCACGTAGATTCCTCTGGATTTTAAACCCTGTGTGTGCTTCAAACCTGCCCGGAAAGCACTCACACTAAGAAAAGCAGTGGATGCCCTGCAGCTAGAGAGGAGTCCGTGTGTCCTTCTCTGCTCCAAGCCGCAGAGCAAACCACCTGGGCCAGGCAAGCAGGGGGTCTCGGACGACCTCTGAGCTCCAGGAATGCTGTCATACATGATCTGGCACTTCAAGGTCTGGACCTGACGTTCAGATGGGCGAGCTCCGTGTGATGAGTAAGTGCTGGGAAAACCACCTGAGCATCTTGTCAAGGGCGAAGCACATCATCAAGAGAGGCTGGACCAGCTCGCCACTGCAACCCACTCTGAAACCTCCAGTAAAATGAGCGGCTTTGCAGTCTTCTGTCATCAGAATGGAACCGATGTCACCTCTTGAATGGAATGAATGAAAACCTACATTTTGCCTCTTGGGCGGGATAATAAAAGGTTTTATCCCATGGCGTATTTCATGAAAATGTGAAGTTGATAGTTGAAATTAAGTATTTGCAGATCATTCCTTATAAATACTTAGTAGGTTATTTTATAAACTGCGAAGAAATATAATCTTGGGTTTTCTGTGTCATGACCAACTAAAAATACATTCCTAACAATGGATCCAGGAAAACCCAAAATTGAGCAGCTAAGTTACTATTCTTTCAAAAAAAGGGCAGGGCAGAGTTCCCAGGGCCAGCGCACCTGCGGACGCCGCAGCAGAGGCGAAGTTCCTAAGGCCGTCAGCCACCGCGGCCGCCAGCGAGGCGCGCCCACAGCTGTGCGCGCTACACGGCGTGCCCACATGCGGGCCGCCCTCCCCCAGCAGGAATCCAGCCCCAGCCCGGAGCTGGCACTCAAGCCACACTTCTCAGGGATCTGAGGTCGCGGGCCCCCAGACTCTGGTCCTTCTTAGACGCTGAAGGAGCCGCAAACCACAGGCGGGAGTTCTCAGGGCTCCAGAACGCGCCTGTGGTTCCCGGGGCACCACTCCTTCCACCCGCTGTGGGAGCCGAATCAAAGGCCGGGGCTGCCTGGAACTGCAGACACCGAGGTCGGCCCCCACCACGCGGCAGCCCACCTCCAGGGCCAAGCCCCTGATTCCCGAGAGGGCCGGGAGGGTGAGTGGTGAGAGCGTCTGGGGGGCGCCCGGCCACGCCCACCTTTCCGACAGGCGGAGGGGCGGCACCTCTACTCCCAGGAATTAATCCTTTCAGCCCCAGAGTGTTCCTTTTTTATAAGAGAAACTGTTTCTACCTGCTACCTCTGTCCACTGACTCCAATATATTAGTGTATTCCCCTCCGTCTCCCTGAGCCTATCTCTCTCCTCCCCCAACCCCCTGCGTCCCTCCCCACCTCCACCCCCCTCCCCCATTGCCCCCCACCCCCGCTCCCCTCCCCCATCCCCCCCATTCCCTCCCCCATTCCCCCCTCCCCTCTTCCTTCTCCCCACACCCCGACCTCCCCCCTGCCATCCATCAGTCAGGCACAGACAGGGGCCAAGGTCTTCCAGAGCCCTGAGCTGAGGGGCTGCTGGACCCTGGACCAGATGAGCTGGGGGCGAGGCCTCCTGAGCGGGGTCAGCCCCTCCACACGTGGCGCCCAAGTCCACGGACGTCGACCTTGAGGGCCCAGGGAGCTTGGGGTCTCCTGCTGGTTCCCAGCTCCATTCCAAACGCTTCAAGCTCACCCTGAAGCCACCTGAGGCCCAGCGACGCCTGACTTGATTTCCATTCTGCGAGATGAAAGGGAGGGAGGCGGAAAAGCCGGGAGGAGAAGAGGGAGGAGCCCGCGGTGACCACACCCAGCTTCCTCTCCGCCTGCGGGTTTCATCCTTCTGACCCGCTGGCCTGGTGGCGCACTGGGCCAGAATCTGCCCGCAGTGCAGAAGACCTGGGTTCCATCCCTGGGTCGGGAAGATTCCCTGCAGGAGAAACGGCAACCCTCTCCAGCAATCTCGCCTGGGAAATCCCGAGGACAGAGGAGCCTGACGGGCTAGAGTCCCTGGGGTCACAGGGACTCAGACATAACTGAGTGAATAACACACACGGACACTTGCCCCCACTGCTGGAGGCCACCAGCAGACTCACAAAAGGCCTGGGGCGAGTCCGCAACCGCTCCGAGGGTCAACGTGGCTCCAAACACAAGGTCTCAGAAGCTAGACGGTTGCCGGATGCGGAGATGGCAACCTCCTTCAGCAAAGTTGAGCAGTCAGCGTCCGTGTAGTGAACTCAAGGCCCCGAGCACACGAGTGATGCATGCACACCTATGCATTCACCGAAGATCGTGGCGACCAGCGTGAGCGGCTCACACTCGGGTGAGAGAGGGGACTGCTGGGAACCTGCAGAGCCACCGCAATGACGGGCACAGCTCAGCCAACCGTCCACAAAGGGGCCACAGGCAACACCGCCCCGCCCCGCCCCCCGGGAAACGGGAGAGGCCGCGTGAGCCTCCACCTCCTGTCCGTCCGACCGGGGCTGAGCGGCCTGAAGGCTCATTTCTGAATCCCCGAGTGCATCCCTGCAGCACTTCATCCTGCCGGCAGGCTGAACCTGCCCTTCTGTAAATGCATTTATTTTAAAATTTAGCTTTTATTTCTGTTGGCGTGTGGCTGATTTACAACGCTGCGCTAGGTTCGGACGTACAGGTAAGTGACTCAGGTACACATACGTATCCATTCTCTGACTCTCTCCCATACGGTTATGGCGGGGCCCTGAGGGGAGTTCCCCGTGCTGGACCGCAGGCCGAGTGGATCACGTTATACATACCAGTGTGTATCTGTTAGGGAACCCAGCATTTTACATCAATTTCAGCCCGAGCTACTGAACACCAGGTTCGGCAGATCCCTGAGGCTCAGCCCAGCAGCCGACACGCCGGTCAGGACGGCGGGGCAGTGTGAGAAGTGTGTGTGCCCACCCGCCGGCCTGGGCACCATGCAGCCCCGGGCGCGGGCCTCCGAGGGACAGGGAGCGAGGGGGACGATCCAGCAGTGCCCGCAGCAAGCGGCAGGCGGAGCAGGGACAGCCGTACACTCTGCAAAGGATGAAGTCATGCCAGCCTGCAGCGGGAAGTCCCACACAGCAAAAGGTCGCCACCGGATAAAGGGCTGAAAGCTATTGCCCGCTTCAGCTCTTTCGCAGCAGAGCCTGGGCTGGGCCGACCCGCGGCGGCCGGCACACAGCACCCTGCTCCCAGCGGAGCCCGGGGACTGAGGTGCAGGCCGCCTTCCTGTGCCGCCAGGTGGACACAGCACGGCCTGCTTCCAGCCGAGCCCCGCCCCTGTCACCGTGAACCGCGCTGCACGACAAAGCAAGAAAAGTTATAGAATGACAATGTTCAATGTTCATGAATCTAATACATATGCTAAACTTCAGTGGCATGTGTATATGCTAAGTCATGTCCGGCTCTTTGCGACCCCATGGGCTGTAACCCACCAGGCTCCTCTGTCCATGGGATTCTCCAGGCAAGAGTACTGGAGTGGGTTGCCATTTCCTCCTCCAGGGGTCTTCCCGACCCAGGGGTCAAACCCGCATCTCCTGCGCTGGCTGGCGGATTCTTCACTGCTGAGCCACCAGGGAAGCCCAGAAGAAATCTTAGAAAGTCAGAGATGAAACCCAAATTTTGAAAAGGGGGTAAGCAGGGCTGCACCGCACTGGGGAGGAGCGCATCAAATGGGAAGCACGCTGTTGTGAGCAGCTCAGGATTAGCCACAAAAATAAAACCCCACAGCGAGGGCAGTGGCTGCTGACAGGGGCACAATGACACAATGCATCCATGGGAGAAAGGATTTCCGGCCCCCGGCGGGTGGGAGGCTGCCCTACCATCCGCTGCGATGCCAGGGACCCAGCCTCTCTGATGTCCAGCAAGCCCTCCCGGCGGAGCGGGGGACGTGCCCCTGGGGGTGCGGGGAAAGGACGACTCATCTCCCAGCTCACAAGTCTGCAGAGACAGGGTGGGCGTGGAGCCACGACACCTCGGCCCCTCAGAGGGGGACACGGGCAGGACTCTGGAAAGATAGTTGCTCGGGACCTCAGGGCTTCCCAGATGGAGCTGCTGGTAAAGAACCTGCCTACTAACACAGGAGACTTCAGAGACGCAAGTTCGATCCCTGGGTTGGGGAGATCCGCTGGAGGAGGGCATGGCCATCCACTCCAGTATTCCCACCTGGAGAATCCCATGGACAGAGGAGCCTGGCAGGGTACAGTCCATGGGGTCGCAAAGTCGGACACGACTGAAGCGACTTAGAACGCATGGGACCTTAGGGGTTCCCAACTTAAAAGGATGATCCTGGCTTCGAGGTCTGGCAACACCTGCAGCGTAAAGATGCATGTGTTTTTTCTTCCTTCAGTTCTTCCTGAATTACGTGGCTGTAACCTGAGTGCTTCCGTGTGCACCTTCTGTTAGGAAAACAGGAGCCTTGAGGAATCTTTGCAGAGCATCGCTGCACAGGCAGCTTTCCCTGGAGTGCTCCTTATCGGTCCCTGGGCTCTCTCCCCGGCACCAGCCAAAGACGGCCGCTGCTGGCTCTCCAGGTTCACAGCACACACGTTTGAGCAGCACTGAGACAAAGGCAGCTGACCCGGAGTGAAAGCGTTGAAAGCAGGGAAGCTCAATTAGCAAAGGGGAGATAAACATTATCTAAGAGTCTGCAGTGTTTCACATCCTCAGATTTCAGCGGTTCCCCAAGTCAGAGCACTGGAATTGGGTCAAAATAAGACACATAATAGCCACTTGATGAAAGCACAAATCATCCTATAAAACATTTAGGGCAATGTGTATCAGGTTGGGATCTTAAACTACTTAAAGAAAAAAGTATCTGTTATCACTGGGATAGACTTGATGCATGCTCGAAACCTGGAACACAGATGCCCAAAACAAAACAGAACAAATCAACTAACTGCCCTGGTAAGCATCTGTCATAAAGCTCACCCATCTGATGCCAGGAGAAAAATTCAAAGGACTGCTTCCAAATACCGACTGTGTAAGACACAGCGGCTGGTGAAGGTGGCCGTGCGGGGACGCCTGCGTGGGAGGGCAGAGAGCCGGTGCTGACGGTGAGCCCGTTCCAGGCGCCATGAGCTCACCCCACACCTGCAGAGGACAGAGCGTGTGAACAGCAGACGGCTGTCCACTGCCTGTGACGACCCTGAGGCCTGAAGGTCCAGGCGTAAGAGCTTGGACTGGACACAGGGTGTTAGTTTCCCTTACTTTGTATTGAATTTATGATGACCCGCGTCAGAAACAGTGGAGAAATCATGAAGGAAAAGGCGGCTTCTGGAGCCCACGAGACATCCAGTGGTGTCCATCCAAACTGGACTCACAATGACCAGCCACAGCTCCCCAGCATACGCCACTGCATCATGACACCTGATGGGGGAACGTCCAGACCAACGGCAGCCCCAGGCCCTGCGGGGTGAGCCCAGAGCATCCCCATCAGCCTTACCACATGACACCGACCTCCAGGGGCCTTTAGGGGCGTCTCTGAATTAACTGCACCATAAAGATCATATTTCAGAGCCCAAAGCAAACAGACAGAAAGAAGCACCTTGCATTCCCAGCTGGGTGGCAGGGTCCCACCGTCTCATATACATAGTAAAATCCCTAAAATGTCAGCAGGAACCTGTGAAGCCAGGAACGTGTGACGGCTCCGAAGCTGTGACCTAATTCTGGGAGACGCCAGAACGAAACCCAGCCTGCTGAAAGACAGCAGTGCTCCCCTTCCCGCCAGTCCCACGGCTGCTTGTGGGTCTGGGCTTAAAATACTGGAGCCGGACGGGCCAGATGTGGCTGCAATTCGCCTGGACTGTGGGAGAGACTGCGAAGCTGCTCTGAAGGTGGATGACGTCCGTTCGGGAGCTGAAACTAACTGGGTCCCTCTTCTCTCCAGAGAAAGCAGAGGCACAGAAGCCGCAGAGACTCTAATCCACCAGACAGAGGCCTGCGAGCATCCCGCCCGCTCACTGAGGGCTCAGTAAGGATGTCCACTTCCTGCCACTGTTACTTAATAGCAGTGCCATCTTCCTCTCAGAATTTCCAACTAAGACTGTAAAGAACAACACGAAAAAACAGGGAATAATTAAGAAGATAATATCAAAACCGGCAAGACAGTGGTGTAATAGAAGCAACAACTTTGCCTTAAATCCCCTTAGGCTGTGATGCAAATAGGTAGGAGCGGGAGAGCTGTCTTTTGTCATCCAGCCTCCACTACAACCACGGGAGGGTCACTGTGCGGCCCCACCTTACGGGAAGACACGGGGGCTCCCAGTGGGTGAGAAGTGAGTCCGAATTCCTCCAACATCCGCACTCAGTTGCTTCCAAAGTCCCACACGGCCTCCCGAGGGGGTGCTTCCAGACCTCTAGACACATCGCCCTGCAGGTGACAGAGGCAGGAACTGAGCCCGGATGAGCGAGGTCAGTCTCGGTAACAGGCACGGCCGGGCTGGGAAGTCCAGCAACAGTGACAGGTCTGTAGCAGCGAGCACGCCGAGTTCCCACATCTTGGCTTCTAAACACCGTTCTCCAAGGAGAGGAGCCAGAATTCTGAGGGGGCAGGCTGACCCAGGGCTGGGACAGGGGACACAGGGAGCCTGGAACACACGCCCTGGGTTAGACACAGAAGGAGAGCGGAATGCTAACTGCTTTTCCGGAAAAGGCTTCTCACAGTACATTTTGGACATGAGGTTTCTGAAACAAGAACACTCTCCAAATCCATCACACACTTCTTTCTAAGAAACGCCTCCACTTACAGAGCGATCCCTGCACACGCCGAGCACATGTGGCAGCTCAGAGCAGCCTGGGTGGGGCGTCAGCTTCACACCTGCGTCTCCCGGGTTCTCACTTCCCCAGCCCCTGCAGGAGCCCACTCAGACCCCAGCCCCCTCCCTACAAGCGCCCACTCACACCCCAGCCCCTGCAAGCGCCCACTCACACCCCAGCCCCTGCAAGCGCCCACTCACACCCCAGCCCCTGCAAGCTCCCACTGAGACCCCAATCCTGCAAGCGCCCACTCACACCCCAGCCCCTGCAAGCTCCCACTGAGACCCCAATCCTGCAAGCGCCCGCTCACATCCCAGCCCCTGCAAGCTCCCAATCAGACATGTCAACAGTTCTAGGCAGCCTGCACACACAAGATCAAGTGGGTTGAATTCTGCTGCAGATGAAGAGAGAAAGACACCAAGGAGGCTGGTACCTAACACCGATGACCACTGGTCGAAGCCCCCTTTCTTGCCAATGCAGACACGGATGTTAAAATTGACACAAGGTGGAAGCGGATTTTCTCTATACCCTGAGCAATTAAAAGCAAAATCACATTATAATGTGGACTTTGCTATGCAAATATGATACAGCTGGGGTCAGAATCGCTTACCCCATATCTCCCACCATCAACAGGACAGCCCAAGGGAATGGACAAGGAGGTATAGGGCCGAAAACATCATTTCTTTGGGCTGACAATGCATAAATAGATGGAGAAGTATGGAGTGACGTTTCCTTCCAAATGTTTCCAGAACCTCAACAACGGGAACAAAATGCCCATTCTGTTCCAGAAATTTTTGCTAGCAGCTGTAATTGCCATGCATTCTCCAAGACAGATGACCAAGTATTTCAGAGGCAAGCTGATGTGAACACCCAGTGGTTCTGAGACAGCTTTCAGCCAAGGGGACCCACCTCTCAGGCCATGAGCACCGGGTGGAATCCTGCCATCCCCACTTCTTATTCAGCTCCCTCCAACTGGTCTCTGGGAAGAGTGCTCCAGGACAGAGCCAGGCGGCATGGCCGCCAACACTTTGGAGGTTTCATTTCACCACGGATTTGCACTGGGACCTTCTTGTCTATTTTATATTTGTAGGAAAAGAGTGCTAGAGAAGACTCTTGAGAGTCCCTTGGACTGCAAGGAGATCAAACCAGTCAATCCTAACGAAAATCAACCCTGAATATTCATTGGAAGGACTGATGCTGAAGTTGAAGCTCCTATACTTTGGCCACCTGATGCAGAGAGCTGACTCTTTGGAAAAGACCCTGATGCTGGGAAAGATTGAGGGCAGGAGGAGAAGGGGACAACAGAGGATGAGATGGTTGGATGGCATCACTGACTCGATGGACATGAGTTTGAGTGAACTCTGGGAGATGTTGATGGACAGGGAGGCCTGGCGTGCTGCAGTCCACAGCATCGCAAAGAGTCAGACACGACTGAGCAACTGAACAACAATGAAAAGAGACCGACCGGAACCTGCTGCCTTTCCCTCAGCAACGTAGAAAGAGCCCGAAGAGGTTCGGGCTTATCTCTGTGTTCCAGTCACAAATCAACCTTACTGTGATCTAAAATTACACTGATCTAACGAAAAGCACAGGGTAATCCTATGTGTCAGCTTGAAAGGGTACCCAGGTGGCTGGCAAAACATGATTTCCGGGTGAGGCGGTGAGGACGTCTCTGGAAGAAAAGAGCATTGGAATCGGTAAACTGAGACAAGGCGAGCTCACCTCCCCAGGGCGGGTGGGCACTGCCCAGCCAGCGGGCAGAGCAAGGACAAACCGGCTCTCTGCCTGAGCTGAGCCGCCCGTCTCCTGCCCTCGGATGCCCAGCGCTCCTGGTTCAGACCAGGACCCACGCCACCAGCCCGGAGGGACCTCAGGCCTTCCAACTGCATCCAAATTACACTCAGCTTTCCTGCCCTGCAGCTTGCAGAGGGCAAAAGACCTGGTCTCATTAACTGTGCGAGCCAATTCCTAAAATATCTATGTTTGTCTAACATATATCTGTCTCTATATATATCCTTTTGGTTCTCTCTGGAGAACCCTGACTAATACAAACACTGAGACAATAGGAAATACTGAATACTTCAGAAAAGAAATATAGACACCTATGTAAGATCTAGATGTGTGTGTGTGTGTATAGACGGGGACCATAAATAAAAATGACTCCAAGATGATTTTTAGTCATTTTTTAAATTCTGAGACATCTTCAGGCCGATGCAGAAACTTCTCTGGGGATGACCTGCATTTTCTAGCTTATCCCCCTAAACGCTTCCCTTTTCACACCAGAGTTGCATGAAAGGACACCGCACACGAACTCTGGATTGTGAAACAGCTGACGAGCGTTGAGGAAAACATCTGCATGGCTGTTTTTTGCCATTTTCTTCCAGAGCCCTAATTCAGCAAATCACCGCAGATGTTGACAAGCCTCCTCTCGGCCCCGGGGAGCTGAGCCTGGCTCTCGAGACAGGTCCTCACTGTACTGCCAGAGGCCCCCACTCTGCCAAGGCCCTGACACGCCCTGAGCACTCTTACAAAGGTTGTTTAGCACCAGATAACCCCAAACAGCATAGACAATAACTAATCAACAATTAGTCATCAATTAACAGCATAATTAATAACTGATTAATAATTAGTCATACTAGCTAAACGATACAGCAATTTATTTCTATTATAGTATCGACAATATGCAATGCATCAGTAACTCATTCTCAGCTGTAATTAGCGGCCACCACACTAGGTGTGTAACACGCGTCATCCATACAGCAGAGCGCAAAACCAGTGGAAAGATATCCTGGGCTTTCATCTGGGATCAGAGACGGCAGACTAGCGGCCCACGGGCTGGACCAGGTCTGGATCTTTCTGAATGAACACTTTCAAATTGCGACTGAGGGATCCCACCTCTTCTCTAGACTCTTAGAAGCAGGACCACCTCGGGCTCCCTTTGCAGGCATGTGGTGGATCCATCCCGGCGCTGGCTGCTTACCCGGTGACCTTCAGGCTAGGCCATCAGCTCACAGGGTCCTAACTGACCTTCACTGATAGAAATCTGCCTTCCAGTCAACCCGAACCTGTATTGGTGGGAATGTCCCTCTCGGGCGCCACTGTCCAAGGCAACCGAGCATCCTAAGGAGCCGCCCTCCGACCCCTGCCCACGTGATCAGCACCTGCACACTTCACTTTTGGCAAACCAGCCATTTCTCAGCAATGTCACAGAACAAACGTACCATTTAAAAGCTGGCCACTGACACACTCCATTCTTCTACATTATTGTTCATTTTCTCCAATCCTTTCTTTGCCTGAAATTTCTGATCTGATGACTCATCTTATCTGAACAGCCTTTTTTATCAGGAACTTCACGTTCCGATGTGTAATAACCCCTCCCGCAGGGCTGCCTCGGTAACTCGGGGATGCAGGTACTGGCACCGCACGCACAGTCTTTCTCCCTCGACTACGCAGGAGGGACCACGCCCCACGCGCCAGAGTCCCTGCCCCGTTCCCAAACATCTGGAAGCTTCTGGCTCCCATGCACTCGGGGTGACTCACAACATCCTTTGCACACTTGGCCCTCGGACAGCCTCCATCCTTTCCTCCCTCCTCTCTTCCTTGACCTAAGCCTTCCATGCTGAGTAAGTTAAAGTTCACCCTGACTTCAACCTAGCAATTTTATTTTCTTGAGATTTCTCAATATCCGTTTGGTTTCATTTCCCCTTAATTTTCACATCACCTTTTAAAATCGTTAGTATTTACTCTCTCTATGACAATCTTCTTATTCAAACTTTAAATACAATTTCTCTTTATCAATATGGTAACCCATCCTAAGGTGACTACATTTGATGGAAACTTTTTAAAAAATTCTTCCATGCTTACCCTGTTCTCTTTTTCCTTTTAAAACTAGCACGAGCAGAATTCTAGTTTTCTTATTTCTTGTTCTGTATTTTATCCACCCAATGTGCACACACCAAAGTACTGTGTACTGACTTCAAAGTCTTAAGAGGTTTTCCTCCTACAGATACCATTTTCTGCACACAGTAAACGTTCAACAAATACTCTTCTGATTGTGACAAAATTGATTTCTTCATAGCCACTTCCTCTCCTTTATTTCGTGCATATTCTTTGGACTTAAGTAGGAGGAATGTCGTCAGGGCATCACATAGCCTCACAACTGATGGAAACTCTTTTGCCAGCCACCACCCTGGACTATCCCTTTCTCAATCTGCATGCAGATCCATTGGGGAATGTTGGCTACACCTTTGCTGGGCTACACATTTCAACAGTTCAGAAGCATCCTGTGTTTTTTTTCATTTTCAACCCCAAATCACATCTTATCCTGTGAAATGGCTTCCTTTAGTCCAGGAGTGCTCTGAAACCCACATTCCCCACCCACCACCTTCCACCCATGACTGCCACCAGCAGTCTCCCGCTCTTCCTTTTTAAGCTAGGGCTCTGAACTCACAAGTTCCTCGACGACTCCTTGTAACTGTATTCTCACAGCTATCTTGTTATTTGGCTTCAATAATGATAGGATTCAAAAAGTAATTGTTTCTAAGAATAAAACCATAAGTTATTCAATAAAATTGCTACAGACTCAATGCTTGTGTCCACCCACCTCCAAATTCACATGTTGATATCCTGACCACTCCTCACTACGGGATGTGATGGGATGGGTGTACTTGGGAGATGAGTAGGTCATGAGGGTGGAGAGCTCATGAATGGGATTAGTGCCCTTATAAAAGGGACGCCAGAGAGCTCCCTCACCCTTCTGCCTCACGAGGACACAGCCAGGAGACTGCCGTCTGCAGACCAGGGAGCCAGCCTTCACCAGACAGGTTCTCTGAGGCACTTTGATCTTGGTCTTCCCAGCTTCTAGGACCATGAGAAATAGATTCTTCTTCTAAGCCACCTGCTCTATGGTATCTTGTTACACCAGCCCCACCTAATACAAAGATCAAGGAGACAACCCTCTTCATACCAAGAAAGGGAAATTTTCTTTTACCAAGATACACGTTATACTTTCCACCTCTCCAAATCCCATTTCTCCTTATAATTTCCTTTGGCAGGGAAGTTATTTCATTCTCCTCCATTTCCACCCACTTCCCTTTCCTTTCACTCCACCCAAACAGGTCCTTTAAATATCTTCCTTTCTGCTCACGTATTATCTATACTCATCACTCTTGGGCCTGATTTCCTCTCCTTTCTGCACCACTTTGGACCAACTAGTACACTGGTTTCTGTCATCCCTGCCAGCAGGCTGATCACCATGTGGCTTTTCCTCTTTCCATAATTTTTCCCCAAACAGCTTCTCCAAGCCACGTGCAAGGAGCCACTTATTATCCACACGGCTCCAATGCTACAGGAAGCATTTCAAATGTGGCAACGGGCTGTCAATCATCCTACCACCTTTAATGTTTCTACATGTCTCGTTTCATTGCACTGCTTGGCACTTTCCTGACCAACATCTTCTTAGACACACGGGAGCCCCCTTTGCTCATGAAACTACCGTTCTCGTTTAGTCGCTAGGTTGGGTCTGAGTCTTTGTGACCCCATGGACTGTGGACTGCCAGGCTCCTCTGTCCATGGGATTTCCCAGGCAAGAATACTGGAATGGGTTGCCATTTCCTCCTCCAGGGGCTCTTTCTGACCCAGGGATCAAACCTGCATCTCCTGCACTGGAGGGCAGATTCTTTACCACCACATGTATACAACCCTGTACCACGTCCCCTGGTATATTTGACGTGTTGTCGCTTTTTCAATCACCATCCGCCAGAGAAGGTGAGGTTCTCCTGGAGTTCAGTGCAACACAGTGTAGTACATCCCCAGAGGTCGGCCCCACACTTCTCATCCCTCATCTCGGGATGCCTTCTGCTCCTCCCCACAAAACGGGCTCATTCTCTGAGCTCACTTAATCCTCAGCTTGGGACACTGTGACGTCATTGAGACAACGTTTCCAGGTAGATCATCAGTTCCTTGAGTGGGCAAGCCACATAACAGATTACTTAATTCAGCTCCTCATCTCTTGAATTGAGGCAAGACACATTCAATTCATTCTCTTTTGGGCTCTGAGAGTCACATACACACCTATGGTCACAGGAGGAAACCAAAATATGCCAAACTCCTACTCCACGGGCCTTGTCTTGCGGGGGAAAACATCCCAGTCTCAGATACCAGCCACTTAGGAGTGTTTGAAAAGTGAAAGTGAAGTCGCTCAGTTGTGTCCGACTCTTTGCAGCCCCATGGACTGTAGCCTGCCAGGCTCCCCCATCCATGGATTTTCCAGGCGAGAATACTGGAGTGGGTTGTCATTTCCTCTCCAGGAGATCTTCCCAACCCAGGGATTGAACCCAGGTCTACTGCACTGTAGGCAGACGCTTTACCATCTGAGCTGCCAGTGAAGTCCTAGGAGTGTTTAGATGATTCCTTCAGAGGGTTTTCCCCTAAGATTTCACGCATGTAAGCTTGCTACTGTTGTTCAACTTTCTAACCAGTGCCATTTCAGACCACTCTTTGGTTCTCAGCCACTAACTTTCTGCCATGTGCGTATCTCACCTGGGTGTCACCCAGGAGGCTGTACCGCTCTTGTGGGCTGTGCTCACTGTCTTTGCCTGAATCATGCCCCACATCCACCCGGTAGCCCAAAGAACTTCCCTCTTTTCCCTGCAGTAGTGCCTGCAAACTCTGGTTTCTGCACATCAGACAACTCTCTTTGGGTCTCCCCTTCTGAGATCTCGTCCCTATCTTTCTCTTCTTCATTAATATTTTCTGTTCCTATTGGCAATTTTCCCTTGTAATCTGGAGCTCTTTTTTATTTATGAATCCATTACTAAATGATAAACTTTGCCAAGTATAAATAACTCAGAGTTTTTTAAGGCTTGATTTGAAAAGAACTGAACATGTGAATCTGTTCAAGGAACAAACCGGAGGCAAAACCATCCCATGTGCATTACACACCTCATTGTACAACACAGCCAAACCTCCAGACACAACAAAAATGCACATGCGAGGTGCCCCTCACCCAGCAATGATGGACCACAAGGTTCATGTTAAAGGTCAAAAGTGAAACGCCTTCAGGAGTTCCCTCAAAATCTTAAAATAAAAGTCGCATTCCAAACTTCACAATTCTCATGAATGCATCACAAAGTCACCATTATGCTATTGAAAAAGAAGACAATTAAGTGCTTGTATTACAGGGGAAATATTCCAAAAATGAATTATATAGTAAATTCAAGAATCTCCCATTTCTTGCTCACAAATAACGAGTTTGTTTTGGCTTATTACCTTCCATGGCATGGTCTTGACACATCGCACCTCTGTAGGCAGAGACCCATCCCAGTCCTACATCTGCAGAACTAAATTTGGTGTGTTGACTTTTTTAAAAAGTTGCTTCTCAAAATGCCCTTCCCAATTATCCTAGTGGACCTTCCCCATTCCTGTCCTGTTCTGAGAATGTGGAATCATGTCCCTAGAGGTGAATTCCCTTCCTTTTTAAGATATAAAGCATATCTCATAGTCTTTTCTTTAAAAAAATATATATACTTTATAAAATATATCCAAATATCCAGCTGAAGATCTTGCTGTCTTATATTCTCTCTCTGCCCAATATAATTATCTATTTAGATTACTATATTAAACTTGGTTTGCTTTAGGAATGACCCAATTATTTTGGACCAGCAAAAAAGAAGGGCTTTGTCTTCCACCCCAACTACCTATCCCATTTTTTAACCACTTGGATGTAAAAACAAGTCTCCAGCTCCGAACTTTTCCAGTCAACAGAACATCCCTCAGCCGGGGACCTCGCCAACCTCTCTGACACCATCGAGTGGCCCACCAAACATGGAAGCTGCTC